>NC_136497.1:10517785-10590285 GCF_053919585.1 Euprymna scolopes
CATGCATAAGCATTTAATTTAAACTCAACAAATAAATAAATAATGCAAGTTTGAAACATTATACAAAGAAAAACAATAATGGCACTAGTTCAAAGTTATTCATACCTCTCTTACTAACAGTCAATAGCATGCCCTTTATTCTTAATAACTGCCTGTAACCGTTTTGGATATTTATCAACAAAGTTTTTACAAGCATCAACACTGATTTTTGATCATTCTTCAATGAAGTAGTTCTCCAAATCCCTCAGATTTCTAGGTTTCCACTTTTTAACCTCAGTTTTCAATATGTGCCAGAGGTTTTCGATAGGGTTCAGGTCGAGACTCTGGCTAGGCCATTCCAAAACATTAATTTGATTATCCTGAAACCATTTCTTTACTATTTTGGCAATATGTTTTGGATCATTATCCTGTTGAAGGACCCAGTTTGGTCCTAAATAGAGCTTCTCCGCATACTGTCTATTCTGGAGTATCTCCAAATATTGCTCCTTCTTCATGGTTCCATCTATCTTGACCAAACTACCTGGACCACTAGCCGAAAAGGATCCCCAAAACATTAGGCTACCACCACCATGTTTCGCCGTGGGTATGGTGTTCTTTGGGTTGTAAGCTTCTCCTTTCTTCTTCCAAACGTAAGAAGCATCCATATGGCCAAACAATCCAATTTTTGTTTCGTCAGTCCACAAAATACTTGAGAAAACGGACTCTGGAGAATTCACATGAGTCCTAGCAAACTTTAGACGTGCTGCAAGGTGTTTTCCGGTGTGCAATGGAGTCCTTCTTGGTCTTCTTCCTTTCAGACCATTTTCATGCAGAGTCCTTTGCAATGTTTGCATTGATATTTTTATGCCAGAAGACTCCAGATTTTCTAAAATGTCCTTAGTAGTGGTGGTTGGATTTGCATTAACACTTCTTACAATATTCCTGGTGGCTCTAGCAGACATTTTCCTTTTCCTTCCTCTACCAATCAAGTTGTTTGTTGTGTGGTGGCTCTGGAATTTTTTGATGATGCTCTGTACTGTTGCTGTAGGGACCTCAAATTTCTTGGAAATTGACTTGTAACCTAAACCATCCCTATGTGAATTCACAATTTTAGTCCTTAGATCATTACTAAGCTCTTTTTTCTTCCCCATTCTAATAATTTTCATTCTTTTATTGGTTTTCAGTTGATGTCATTTTAATTTCTAAAAAATGCAAAAAATGAAATGAAATTAATCAAAGGTTGTATAAAAGCATTCAAAATAAGAATCAAACAGGAAACAAACAGTTAGAAACTCGATTAATACTGAAAAAATAAGGGGGTATGATTATTTTTGAACATTGCAGATTTTATAAATAGCTGTATATTTCTTTTATTACAAGTATCCCGAGATTTTAAAATGACGAAAATGATCAGAAGAGGTTTATTAAGAATATGTATCAATATGGACGTAAAGAATAAATTCTTTCAAAGTTACACCTAATAAACTCAATTTTCAAGGGAGGGTATGAATTATATCGGGCACAAGTGTATATATATATATGTATATATATATATATATATATATATATATATCTGTATATATATATATATATATCTGTATATATATATATATCTGTATATATATATATCTGTATATATATATATATATATCTGTATATATATATATATATATATATATATCTGTATATATATATATATCTGTATATATATATATATCTGTATATATATATCTGTATATATATATATATATCTGTATATATATATCTGTATATATATATATATATATATATATATATATACAGAATGCCTTCAATAATCTCACAGACATTTTTCGTAAGGGCATTTTATTGGTAGTACACGCATGAAATCCTAGCTACTTGCTGTAGTAAACTTCTCCGGCTGTAATACACTTGTTGTACTGTTTATACAACTTCTCGAAGGTCTCATGAAAGTTTATGTGAGCGTGTTAATGACCCTCGGCACAGCTTCTTTTACTTCTCAATTGTCTCATTCTGACAGCTTTTAAAGTTACCTCGAGCTTAAAGAATAACTAAAAGTCACAGTGTCTGGAGTATAGGAAAGGTGAGGAACTGTTTTGATGCCCATCTTGGCCAAACAGTCTTTTACAAGGAAGGAGTTGTGTATTTGTGCCTCGTCCCGGTGGAAATGGCACTGGCCCGATTTAAAGAGGGGTGACATCTTCTGAGGGAATCTCCTCCTGGACTCTTTTAAAACCTCAACCTAATAATCACTGTTAAGTGTCTGTCCAGTAGGAACCCAATACATGTAGATCAAGTCCGTTTTGTCAAGAATATGACCATGTTTTTAGGTTTTAGTTTCAAAACCTCTCTATATTCCTCCCAGACTATCTGCTTTCCTTAAATCTCTTATGTCACGCAAAAACTGATGCTTGATTTATGCAAGATGGTCCAAAAGCAGCCTGAAGCATTCTATACGTTTCTATGGAACTTTTCTTAGTTTAAAACAGAATTTTATTGCATATTGTTCTTGTAAAGTGTCCTCACGTCCAGATTGCATCTTTGAAGTTCACCAACTGTGATAATCAGGCTTTCTCCTGTAAATGTTTACTTCAATCTGAAGTAGTAAAAACTGGTCATCTCATAAGTTGGGCAGCAATAACATAGTGATGTTCCAAGAGTGTACGAAAATTTTAAATTCCTGTACAAAAATAGCCTGGAAACTTATACGGTATCATCGCGGTGACACACTAGTTCCCGTCATATCAGTGAAGTTAAGCAACGTCGAGCCTGGTTAGTACCAGATAGGTAACCATATGGCAATTCCAGGCGCTGTATGTGCTCTTCACTCCTCTCGGCATTTGTTTCGAGTCGTCCTGTACAAACACTTCACTTGCCACTAGTATTTAACAATGTCGACTTAAGAGAGGCGTAGTTGGAGATTACGCACATTTTGCCACCAAAATTTAATGCACAGGCACCCCCACGTTTTTATCCCTAGTCTGTCAAAGATTGAAGGAGCATGTATCTCTCCCCCCTCTCTCTCTCTCTCTCTCTTTATATATATATATATATATATACAAACACACACGCACACACACACACAAACACACACACACACACACATATATATATATATATATATATATATATATATATATATATATATATATATATATAAGGTTCCTAATTACACTGCCTCCCAACGGAGCAGAGTTAAACACTAGTGTCGTTTTTTTAACGTGTAGAAAAGAAACAAAAATGAAAATCATCTCAGTCGCGAAGAACTTCTCTGTTGTGTGGCAGGGGGTCCTATTTAAAGCTATATGATGCGGACATTCATATTGATGAGGGGAAGTGAAGGAGAGCCATTTATACAGTTCTGAAATGTTTCTTCTTAACATGTATTAGCGAAGAGAGGGTGATCAGTTATTATAACACAGAGATACATTTCTTGTGAGAGTAACATGAAGTATCTAATAACGATGAGAGAGAAAGTTCATAATAAGCATTGCATATTATCTCTTGCTGTTGAACGATGACACGACACAGTTTTACAAAAACATGATGATGACTTATTCATTATCAGATCGATCGGTCGAATGATGATGACGTCAAGGAATCCAAAGTCGTTCTACATGATTAAACCGTTCTCCCTTCGATTCTGAAGGGACCCTCCTCTGATTATCTCAGCTCTGTCCGACCACTCTGCTCTGTCCGATCCTAAATCGATTGAGTCTGATCTTCTCCGACTTATCTGCTAATCCTAGTTCCTATATTGAGAAACTCCCTTTCTGCTATGACTTCATATGTGTGGTTCAAAACGTGATGAACTCAGGTGGTGAACTCACGTGACTGACACGATCTTCAAAAACACTTCTGCAGCAAGACATTCTCACTAACCTATTTTCTCTTAACATATTTTCGATATGTTTTTAAATTTTATTGTTCATTATTTTTGGCTGACCTTTTTAATTCACTTCTCATAAAAGAATGCACGATTACCTTCTTTTTAAAAACAATCAAATTCTTTTTAAAAAAAACTGCATATCTAAACTATTTTATATGGAATTTAACAATGCGAAATCCTAACATTTCATTTTCCGAATCTATTTCTAAACCTTGCTTACAAAGTTCGAATCTCGGCCTTTCCTAATCTCATTTTCACTTATCTAATGTTCTTCCTACTTACAAGAAACGTGAGCCCTTTTTCTTGTAACATCCTTCTCCTTCCTATTTTAAAAAAATGTACACATTTTTAAATTCTAGTACATTTTTTTCTCTATATCTATACAACCACTTGGCTAAGAAAGATCAGCACCCCCCCACAAAAAACTCCTCTAGATATCCCTTTTCAACTGACTATATAATTTCTCTGATCTCCCTGGCATTTACTTTTCGAGTGTAGTGTATACCTTCCCTGATCCACATCAGCTGCCTCATCGAGCCGTAAACCGAAGTCTCATCTACCTCTCTCGAAATAGACGCTTTTTTCGTCCAAAAGTGTCCTGATCCTTTCTTTTGTTGTTCTATTAATTCGAGCTTTGTGTCATTTTCTAACTATCATTTCTTTTTGGACATACTCAAGGCTCATTTCCTTAAAACTTTTCGTAGGTTTCTCATTATTAAGATATATCTTTTCATCACAGATTCGCTCGGGTTTCCTGTTTTTGAACTTCGATAAAGACATAGAAAACATCATTCTTAACTAAAAAACCTTATCCCTTGCGCCAAAATTCCTATTTGCGCACTAAATTCTTACTATGGCCATATTTCTGTGATTTTTCTTTTTTTTTTTTCATTAGTGCGTCCAAGATTCCAGCAGAGATATCCCGCATTCATGCATCTCTAAAAAATAGTTATATTTTCCTCTGTACTTACGGTATATTTTACTTTTCTCTCCTTTCATAATGCTGTATATGATTTGCCTGTGATACTGACTTTTATAGTCCTTTTGGTACCCTAAGGAATTCTCGTATCCTTCACCGCCTGGCTTTTTAATTTATTGAGCCAATACTTATGACCCTGCTTGGTGCTATCACTTGTGACGTGCTTTATAAGAACCCATTTCCGCAGGATCCATTAATTTTCTAACAAGGCATTTCTAATGCTTACCTGGCGAGCTACACATTTTGCGAAAATGTTCATGGACATTTTACAAAAATAACAAAAAGCAAACATCAAAAAGAAATTTCTTTCTTTTGGCTTATCAGATCTGTAAAAAAAACTCTTAAAATACCCGCTTACCTAATGTTCTATTTTGTCCCCTCTCAAAAATTCTAACTCATTTCTAAGCCAATCATTTGTCCCAATTATGATTTCAGTTGTAGCAACAATATTAACCATCAAAGTCTTTCAAAAAATATTGTCCCTATTTTTTCAAAAATCTTTTTTAAAAACATATTAAAAGCTGAAAAGTTCAACTGTGAACACAAAAATGCCTTTTCAATATAAAGTACATGCGACTTTTTGAAAAATCTTTTGATTGACAGCATAATTCAAAAATGTCAGCTTTCGCCACCAATTTCACAACAATATTGACTCAAATGTCCTTACTGACACTGGTACGAATTTAAACAATAATGGATGACCCCAATTTCTCTACATGTGTGTATGTGTATTTTTAAAACAAAAACAATTCATTTATCAATGAATTATTAGCCCAATGTCATAGTAATTTATCATGTGTTACTCTAAAGTACCTTATAACCTTTGTATTATGCTTTCGTGTCTGTTGCTTTATAAAATATTTTCACAAAAAGGACAGTCACGTTGTTATGACCTATTATTAAACACTGAAAAGTCGCATATCAAAATAGTTTTTTTCTTTTCCTTGTGTGTGTGATTTCCTTTGTTCTTTCATTTAATTTTTAATTTGGACTTTTATTCTGTTATTTTTTTATTTGCGTAATATCGAGATTTTTTCTTTTGTGAGAATGTGTACTTTTTTCATTGTGTGTATGTGTGGTTTTCGTCTAGCCTTTTTTTCTTTTACTCTGTGCTTGTGTATGTGTTTTTTTTTATTTTTATTTTTAATAAATGTTTTATTTAGTCTAGCATTTTTTGTGTGATTTTGTTTGTTTTTTTCGCGTTGTGCCTTATTTTTTTCTTCAGTGGACCCTTACGTTGTGTTTCATGGTGTACCGAGATTCATTTTTTTATTCTTGCAGAAAACTTCATATATTGTATAGCTGGGGTCATATTTAAGATAACGGTATATATATATATATATATATATATATATATATATATATATATATATATATATATATATATATATACGATGGTAATGAGGGAGAGAAGACAGTTATACGTATTACTGTTCTATGGACTCTTATAGCATATATTTGCGACTGAGAGAGGGTGATCAGTTCTACTAACACAGTAGGGGCAGATAATCATTACTCATGACAGAGAGCACAGTACTTATGATGGGTTATACAAGGTTCATTAAAGATTATTACACATTACCTTTAATTGCTGAATGACGACACGAAGACAGTTACAAAAAGCGATGATGTTCTATTATTTAACTTGACCGGTGGAGATGATGATTACATCAAGGAATTCAAAGTCGTTCCTACAGGATTAAAGGTTGTCGCTTCGATTTTGAGGGGACCCTCCCCTGATCATGTCAGCTTTGTCCGACCAACTTTGCTTGTATTCGATCCGGACTCGACTGCCCCTGACTTCTCCGACTAATCTGCTAATCCTGATTCCAATTATGAGAAATTCCCTTTCTGCTATGGCGTTATATGTGTGGTTCAAAACGTGATGAACTCACGTGGCAAACTCACGTGGCGAACTCACGTGGCGTACACGTTCTCCAAACACACTTCTGCTACAAAGAATTCTCACTGACCTATTTTTCAATATGTTTTTAAATTGTATTGTACATTATTGTTTAGCTGACCTTTTTAGTTCACTTTCCATAAAAGAATGCACAATCAAATAATTTTTACAAACAAACGTATTTTATATATAATTTAACAATTCTAACATTCCATTTTCTAAATCTATTTCTGAACCTTGCTTACAAAGTTCGAATCTCGGTCTTTCCTAATCTCATTTTCACTTATCTAATGTTCTTCTTGCTTACAAGAAACGTGGACCCTTTTTCTTGTAACATCTCCACTTACAGAGAACGAGAAATTGAAATATAGCATTTCAAGAACAGATAGGACACTTTGATCTTGGCCCGAAAGCTAATAGAAATACTTAACCGTTAACCTATACGGGATATTCGCGTTTTATCCATGTATAATATTTAAGCCTAACAATTTCTGGTCGAGATAACACGCCGAAAGTTTTGTTCAGTTTAACTGACAATTATTTTCATAATTCATCTACTCACCTATTGAGCAATCTTGAAGTAGTGAAATTTGGCTTTCATGTTAGTACATATATTGTGATATATATATATATATATATATATATATATATATATACATTAGGAAGAATGATAGTGATATTTATGTAAGATACATATTTATCCAGTAGCCAATCATAATATTTTCATACGACTAATCAGTTTCGCGAATCAACTAATAAATAGTAAGAAAACAAATAAGACAGGTCAACTCGGTCATCAGTCGTGGCTGATAACGTACAGTTGTCATTTGTTCAAGAAATAAGTGTTAAAAATAGATATCGGTCCACTGTTTTTTTCTAAAGATAATTTTGTGTCAACGACTAATTTTTACAAGTGATAATATAATACATACACAAGCGTCGATAATAAACGTAACATACGTTTAGGAATCACAATATGTTATTGTATATATATATATATATATATATATATATATATATATATATATATATATATATATTGAGTAAGATGATTTATAATTAAAATTAAAAATAGGTTTCATAAGGATGAACAAACGAAATCAATAAATTGTACGATCATTTCGGAAACGATGTTTTTATTGAGATAGACAATAATCTTGGACAATACTTTTATGATATAGTTTTTTTAAACAAGGTCTCCTTATCACCAAAAATATTGGGTGTTTTCTTAAGACACCAAAAATAACCCTAGAATTTTTTTAAGTAAGGCACATGTATCATTATTTACCATCCCACTGAATGCATTGACGATGATACTTATGACTTTTAGAATGCTAACCATTAAAAGATACATTTTTAATTTTAATTATGAATTATCAATCATCTTACTCCATATTAAAATAACTCTAGGATATATATGCCTTCTGAGCTTATTACATATCTACATTACAACGTGCACTGTTTTCTTTTCTGTTAATTGTATTAATGAATTTACTAATACATTAAAATATACTCTGCTCTTAAGACTGTTGTTCTAATCCCCTAAGTATATATATATATATATATATATATATATATACATACATACATATATATATATATACAAACTTTTCTTTACACAGTTAGCAATGTGGTAAAAAGTGTGTGTATATATTTGTAGGAAAAATAATGACTTCTACATTGTTTAAACACAATTTATTTCCGTAAAAATGCAGGGGAATAAGTAGTCATATTTACATAATTTATCCGATCTAAATGTTACATTGAATAGCTTAGTTAGTAGACAAAAGATTGCTAACTATTGGAATTTCGTTATATTTAGCAATATTGAGGAGGATAAAAGATGATGAAATAAGAATATATAAGCATCAATATATATATATATTTATATATATATATATATATATCTTGTAACTCTGTGCCTTCGCACATGCAACGACAGTTTACTTCTGAGAAGGGCGTGATCCGACAGATAGCAAGAAGTGTGGAAAGAGCGAGTGATTTTTAAGTCACTCATGTGCTTCCGCTTTGTTATGACAAAGTCAATAAGATGCCAGTCCTTTGAACGAGGATGCATCCATGTCGTCCTCCGCTGCACAGGTTGTTGGAATATGGTATTGGTAATACAGAGGTCAAACTCCCTACAGATTGTAAGAAGTCGTAAACCATTTGCGTTTACCTTGCCTATGCCATGCTTACCAAGTACACCGGTCCACGACAGATGATCACTACCAACACGAGCATTGAAATCGCCAGCAAGAACGAGTTTATCATGGTGTCGAACTCCGGAGAGGACATCACGGAGGGTATCGTAGAAGTCATCCTTCTCTTGATCTGAACTGGCTAACATTGGGGCGTAACAACTAACTAGCGTCACCCTGGTGTTTCCTTCTAACTCTAGGGAAAGAGTTGCCACACGATCAGATATGCCTTTGGGAAAAGACGACAAGGACTTTGCCATCTTGGATTTAATGGCAAAACCAACGCCTGATTGGCGGGGTTCATTTTCTGCCTTTCCTGACCAAAAGAAGTCATATCCACCCTTTTTCTCTCGAATATGAGAATTGCCAGGCAAGCGAGTTTCACATAAGACAACAATGTCAACATCATACCTCTGTAACTCAAGAGAAACAAGGGCTGCCTTGCGCTCGGGTGCAGCATTATTATCCTGGAGGGTACGAACATTCCAACACCCTACTGAGAGTCTTTGTTGAGTTTTTTTTGTCGTATTCTATTGTTCTGACTGCGTAACTGGATAACCAGAAAGCTGCAGCAGGCTGCCAAGTTAAGTGGTAAGCAAGCAATTTTTTAGGGCTCCTTTTATCGCCCCCTCCCCGCCACAGGGAAAGCAGGTCAACAAACACCATATACAATTCCTGATTTTTCTCACGGACCTTTTCTGCCACCTGACGTAAGGAAAATATCATGTCAATGGTGCCGTGACCCGACCGAAACCCACACTGGGACTCTGGATACACCTCATCAACGAGACGATTTATGATTCGGTTTAGAATGAGCCTAGCCATAATCTTTCCTCCAATTGAAAGCAGAGATATCCCCCGATGGTTGCCACAGACATTCTTGCCTCCCTTATTTTTGTAGAGATGTTTGATGCAGGCATCTTTGTAGTCCTGTGGAACTCGGCCTGCTTTCCGTATCTTTACAAAGAGAGCATGGAGCTTTTTTACTAGCACATGCCCACCATGCTTGTACACTTCAGGTGGAATTGGATCCTTTGGTGATGGGGACTTGCCAGAAGCAATTTGTTTGAAGAATTCCCATACCTCCTGATAAGCAGGTTCCAATGACCATTCAGGAATATCTGGATTCTGAGGAATAGAGGACACAACATCGCTGTCAATGACAGATGAGGTGTTTAAGACAGTTTCAAAGTGCTCCTTCCAACGATTGAGAATATCTGATTTATCAGTCAGCAATGAATCTCCATCGGCTGTGCTTAATGGGGAAGCACCAGTTTTCTGAGGACCAAATACCTCTTTCAGACCATCATAGAAGGCTTTCGTGTTCTTGCTGTCAGCAGGTCCCTGCAGTGCAATTGCCTTATTGTACCACCATTGTTCTTTCATAGCTCGGAGAGCTCGCTGTACCTCACTTTTACACTTTTTGTAGGCTGTGTGCTTCACTGTTGAGTTTTTGTCCTCAATCCAAGATTTGTGAGATGAGTGAATTTGGTTAATCAGTGCTTTAACTTCATCGTCACTTTCGTCAAACCAATCCTGGTGCTTTCTTTTCGGTATTCCAAGGACTTCTACTGCTACAGCTTGAGTTGCTTCTCGCAATGCTTTCCAAGAAGATTCAACATCATCAGTTACATCAACACCCTCAAGGTTTTCGTCAAGCTTATTGGAGAGCTCAGTTCTCTTTTCCCTGGATTTAAGAGGCCGCACATCAATGCGTTTGGGGACTGTTGATCTTGTAACTCTGTGCCTTCGAAAGCAGACATCACATTAATCAGCTGGACGTTTTCCACAAAAGCTGTCTACGCTCCATATGTGGTCTTAGCCTCCGCGACAAGGTATCAAATGCCGAATTATTCACAAAATGCAAAGTATCTGGCATTGAATTATTTCTTTATTCAATCGCAATTGCGGTGGGCTGGTAATGTATTGAGGATGCCCGATGACAGAATTCCAACAATTGCGATGTACAGTCAATTTGAGGGTGGTAAAAGAATTGTCGGATGTCCTTGGCTTAGGTACAAGGACAAGTTGGAGAGTAACTTGTCTGCAGTGAACATACCATACAGGAGTCTTTAAGATGAGGTGAATGACCGAAAAGGATGGAGATCAAGGTGTTTTGAAGGTCTCCAGAGGTTTCAATCTGAAAGCTTAAGGCAACTGAAAGAAAACAGAGTAAGAGCAAAACGACTACCAGCCGAACCAATATCTGCAGCATTAAATCCACATTCATGTTCTATTTGTGGCCTTGTCTGCAAGCCCCTTGCTGGATTAAAAAGTCATCAGAGGCAAAAGCATAAATGAGTTTTAGAAATATGGGTTGTCTGAACCTCATACGTCGAAATCGACGGGAGAGTCCATCATATATATATATATATATATATATATATATATATATATACGTGTGTGTGTATTTGTATGTGTGGATAGGATTTGTGGGAAAGAACAACAGAAAAGTGCTTGATTATAAAAAATATTAAATCAGAAACTTAATATTTATTTAGACATGTGTTTTACAGGAGATCAAAACACTTTCGTGCCTTCGGTTCAACCCCCTCCAAAATGTGAATGAGTTAGATTTTCTTAAGCTGGTAAAGCATATAAACAACGGCTAGAGAAAGACCAACAATTATACCAAAAACGAGTCTAATCTTTTTATAGGGTTTGAGACGGACGGTACCGATATTTTTCTGATCTTCTGTTCAACACACACACACGCACATACACACATATTTACACAAACACACAGACATACAAACACACACACACACACACACATATATATATATATATATATATATATATATATATATATATATATAGTAAGTTATAAAATATATTTAGCGATTAAGCTTCACTGAATATTCCGCGTTTCATCCACTCTCGAACTTTTCAGGCTTATGCGCGAATTTTGTAGTGGTTTGTCGTTTTTATATACGTATCTTCTATTGAGATTTTAGTAAGCCAATCAGCTTTCTAGTATCCACCGCGCTCTTCCTATCAGCCAATAAGCATGCATTTATCGTACAAAGATCTATTTGACCTCTGGTTGACCTGTTCCTTTGTGTGCTCTATTTAGCTTGGATATCTAGTTTCTTGATCTGTTTTACATCTAGGTTAATGATTTTTATCTTAGTTTATATATACATATATATATATGTACATACATACATGCACAAATATATACATAGATATATATGCATACATATATGTGTGATCGTTTATGTATATTCATGTTTATTTAATTTATTTATTCGTTATTTTCTAATAAATGTCTAACCAAAAGCGATGTTTACCAGGCCACAATATTTGCGAAAGAAAACCCGAATAACAAGAAATATAACATGGGTATGACTTCCTTAGATTTCAAACCCCGATATTATGACCACAAAAGTACATCCAACAATAAAAACACCGTATGAAAACAACACTAGCAAATAAATACTGGGAACTCAAGGAAAGCGGATATTCGCCGGTAGTCAAATGGAAAATAATAAGACAAGCTACCACGTGTAGGTATCTAGACGACCCATGTAGATTATGCCTTCATGAAAAATTTGCTATCCTGTACTTTAAAGAACCCCAACATCTATTAAACTGTAGAAGAGAAATAGCAAACAACTGTGTTCACAAGATAAAATTTACTCTAGGATAGCGATACAAAATAGTTTGAAACTAACAAAAACAAGAGAAAATAAACAAATAATAAATTAAAAAAACATGATTATACATAAATGATCGCACATCTATGTATGTATATATATATAAATATATATATATGTGTGTGTATATATATGTACATATATGTATTACATATATATATATATATATATATATATATATATATATATATATATATATATATATATATATATTGTGTATATTTAGACAAATATTGAATAGCACGGAATTATTCTGTTTTACAATTTTCATTTTTATCTTCTCTAATCTCCAAATAGTCCTTTTTGTGTTTTTCTCGAAATTGTATATGTTGGATCCATAATCGCGAGCGCTTTCGACAGAAGTACTTCTATCATCCTCAGGCATATTGTAGAAATAAATGTAGGGATTATATTTTATATATTACATTTTAAGCATTATACATTAAAACAAAGAAGCCTCAAGTAAATAATATTAATTATGAGTGCAGCCGTAACATTTTGAAATGTTTGGGATAAATGTTTAATAATGTATATATGTGTGTTTGTATATAGAAATTTGTTTAATATATGTAGAAAAAATCCGCCCACTTAACTTATAACAAATTACCACGTGACTAGGAAAAATAAAATATATAAGTAAATTAAAAAATAATCCCTACATTTATTTCTACAATATGCCTGAGGATGATAGAAGTACTTATGTCGAAAGCGCTCGCGATTATGGATCAAACAATTTCGAGAAAAACACAAAAAGACTATTCGGAGATTGGAGAAGATGAAAAGGAAAATTGTAAAACAGAATAATTCCGTGATATTCAATAATATTTGTCTTAATATATTTATATATAAACGAACATAAAAAACACTAACCTAGATTTAAAACAGATCAAGAAACTAGATATCCAAGCTAAATAGAGCACACACAAATGAACAGGTCACCCAGAGGTCAAATAGGCCTTTGTCAGATAAGTGCATGCTCATTGGCTGATAGGAAGAGCGCGGTGGATACTAGAAAACTGATTGGCTATCTAAAATCTCAATAGAAGATTCGTATATAAAAACGACAAACAACCACAAAATTCGCGCATAAATGTGAAGAGTCCTAGAGCGGAGGAAACACGGAATATTCTGTGTAGTTTAATCGCCATATATATTTTATAACTTACTTACTAGCTCTACCTACGTATTGAGCACTTTTGAAGTAAATACTTAAAGTTTACGCATAAATTTATACTTTCGTATATTAATTTTATGTGAGTAAATTAAGTATATATATATATATATATATATATATATATATATGTATGTGTGTGTATGTGTGTGTGTGTGTCAAATAACAGTTCGGAAACAATATTCCCTTAAATTACAGATCGCTTCCTGAATAATATTTCGTTTAATAGATATTTTTGACTTGATAACTTTAATGTTTTATTCATGTTCATAGGTGCAATTCCTACTCGCATTTTCGTTCATCAATTTTATTATTATGGAAAATAATTATCCAGTATTTGTTAGATGTAATTTCTTAATTACTTAACTTAGGAAATCCTAAATCTATACAAATTTATAAAAATCATTTTCTCTCGCTTATGGGACCCGTAAACTATACTGTTTTTAAATCTTTTAAATATTGAAACAATAGAAACAGAAATATATGTTGGTAAATTAATTAATGCATTAATATTTAAACTTTGAAAGTGATATATTTACCAAATACAAACACTCACTAGATTACGCTAATTAAATATTATATACATTTTTGCAAATGTGAATTCAGTATGTTTAGGTTTCTCCCAATCAATCTCTTTTGCTCCGACATATATTTAAAGAACGCAATTGAAAGTAAGACAGAGCGACAAAAATAGAAAGATAGATGGGCATATTTGTTAGCGATAGATGATTGTGTGTTTGGATTGTTTCAAACAGGACGAACAATATATTATCAGGAATAGTAATTTAAAACCTTGCCATGTTCCAACTTCGCTCTTTGTTTGGACTCTTAACACTCATTAAAAATCGTTTTCCAACGCAAACATTAAGAACTTAAATGAACCACTGTGATATGGAAGCATCTTGTACTTAAATAATTTTCCATGTGTTAAACGATCGGCCAGCTTCCTAGAACGCCATAGAAATTTGTCTCAA
This sequence comes from Euprymna scolopes, assembly GCF_053919585.1. NCBI lineage: Eukaryota > Metazoa > Mollusca > Cephalopoda > Sepiida > Sepiolidae > Euprymna > Euprymna scolopes. Next base: position 10,532,541 of record NC_136497.1, read on the forward strand.
ATTTCTGTTCAGATTACGGCCGCCCATCTCAAATTGGTTTTATTAGATAACTAGCTGACACACAGTGATGTATATGCAAATACTCCCAACCCTGTATCCCATTTTTGTTTATTTTAAATGTCTTGAAATAAGTTTTGTTGTAATTTATATACGTAGGTATGAACTCTACGAGCTATAAAAAGCAGTAGTTACTGCTCTTAAAGAAAGTCTATATTCTAGCAGACATCCCATTACTTTCTGACTGGTAACCCTCTCATTTGTTTTTGTTGTGTATTACTGTTCGTTATTGATATATTATTAACTGTTTTTATGTTTCCTATTAAGAAACCAAAACATTACATTGTCTTCCCTTTTGTGGCTGTCCTAGAATAAGATTGTAAAGCAGTATTATACAAAACCAATACAATTTTTTTCCATAAGCTTTTTGTTGATGGAAGATTAGTCAAATCTTATTATAGGTCTTTGTTTTCAATTGCATCCCTAGTAAGCAATAAGTGGAGTGAACAATTGAACGCAAATTAACTGGAAGAAATTTTAAAAGGTTTCAATGAACCACATTATTCTTGTTGAAATTAATTTGATTGTTCTCATTTCGCCTGCATTAACATTTGTAAAAGATGTCTCTACGTAATCTTTATTCGTCATTTTGACTTTGTGTGATAAATGCTTTCCTTTAGCTTAGTTACAATTAAAAATTGTGAAGGTATTCGATAATCACTCATTTCTTACAAATATGTATTGAATCTAAAACGGAAGTAGTACAAACTCAACGCATGCGCAATGATTTCAGCTCAGAACTTTAGTGTAACTTAAATACATCCGCCTACGCATACGTATCTGACGTATATGTTAGTGTAAACGCTCGACCTTTCTAGATGTTCATTATACAGTTACCAAAATACAAGCCTATATATCTATATATATAAAAATGTAACTCTTGGATCGTTCTCAATTAATAGTCTAAAAAGCCACGTTTTGGTATATGTTTACTATATCCATGTGTGTTTTTATATTTCTTTTTAATTATAACATTATACTTAATTTTTCTATGATAAATAGGTGGTTTTCTTTGTACCGATAGGCCATTTTTTTATTTAGGGAGAATTATTTATTACCCCTTCCTGTCACGTGACCAGTGTTTCCAATTTAGCGGTTTTCCTGCTAGATCTGGAGATTTCGTTTGCAATCTAGCGGGGGATTCTAGAAAATCTGGAGATATTTCGCACCCACACACCCGCAATTTTAGATTAAAAAATAAAGAAAAGCGCTTGCAAATACCTTAAAACATAAAATAAACTCATTCATGTAAGTAAAAAAGTAGCATTTATTGCCTTTGGTAACAATTATTTATTCATTATTTGTTTTGTTTTTCACTTTTTTTTCGGCTAACCATTCTTAAATCTCGCTATAAAATCGATTTTTCCAAGTACATTTTAGGTGGGGGCATTCCAACCTCCGAAGTTTAGTCTAAAATACGATCTAAGCAACCCTGCTTAATTTAGAAGTATATAGTCGAAAATTGTAAAAAGCAAGAAACAACAGCAAAAAAAAAACTTATACCAATACAGTAGAATTTAAATACTAAATACTTTTAACATGCTAAAACAAAGTTTTTTTGTTTTTTTATTTTTCTAATTTCAAAATATGTTGCACCATTATTGTGATGTTTAATTTGCAGTATATTTCAATTTAACTTTTATTATAAAATGTTTGAGATTATGATTTGTTTCTTGCAACAAAAAATACCCTCTCTGAAAAAACAGATACAACTAGCTGATAAAATATGTAAGCTTTCTGGGGAGCTTATCGCTTCAATATAATTCTAGAAACATATAGTGAGATACACGGAACATTTTATATATTGAATATACTATATTTACAATTTTTTATGGTAGGAAGTTAAAATATGGAGTTTTTTTTGGGTGGGGGGGTGAATTAGCGATTTTTGAAAATTTCAGATGATAAAAGTTAAAAATCTAGCGATTTTCTGGACATTTCTATCTCGCGGTTTTTTTTAATCTCAGTTGCCAACACTGCATCACTAAAAGGATATTACAATATCGGTAAATTTCCAATGGGTTTAATCACATGATTATTGATAATGTAACCATGTGATTGAAATTTGATTTAAATTAACCACACATGGTCGCTTCCCTATCAAATATTCATCGAAAAATGGTAGTTACAGACAAAATGAATGCCGACGCTAAAAGTGTATAATCATGGTGACCCCTCCCTTTACTTAAAAATTCACCAAAAGTCAGGAAATTAACGAATTTTAATGAAAATTTCAGTATTAATCAAATCCTGATCGCAGAATATAATGAACTAATTATTTTTACTTAACTCTTAGTGAAAATGTTTTATTTTGTTTAAACAAAAAATACCTTTACTAAAGTTATGGTTTTCAGTAGTAAATAAAAAACGCAAGAATTTATTTTTGCTTTTTTTATATAAATAAAGCATTGTAATTTGTAACAATAAAATATATTTTTTTACAGGATCATTCCGAAAAAAAGACTCTAAAGTCCGTATTAATGAATTCGATATAACTCGAAGAAAAATGAATTTCTCGCATACTATTCAGGAAATTAAAGATTCAATTAGATTCCTATTTCAGTCACCTAAATTATTTAGGATGAAATGAGTTTAGGAATTTATAGCCAAGCTTAAATATTTTATTTATTTATTTTTTTGCTTAAAAAAAATAGCATTAATACAGTAAGCTATGTAAAATTTGCATAGAATGCTCTGCTTTACGTTCTAACATAGGTAGATTGGTAGGTGTGTCAGAAATTTCGTGAAAAATAGTGAATAATTCAACCCCGTCTTTCCAAGCTTATAACTCTTCAAAAATGTAACCCAAGCCCTATTTTTTCAAATAAAGGAGCAAGGAGCAAGGTTTCATTAAAAAAAACGTGTTTTTTTTAACAGGTTTTAAACTTCGGACATTACAGGTAAATTTCTAAAAACACTACTTTTTTGTTTTAAATTTGAATATATTATTTATTGACCTTTTCTCTTCAATTTGTGATATATAACACTTTGGTGAGTAAATTTATTATTTACTTTTTAATATACACTTGAAAATTTATTTAAAAACCAACGTTTGTCTAAAATATTATACTAGGTTTATTGGAAAGAGCATAAAATTTCACATTGATCCTGAAAATATCGTAAAAATAGAATCAATAGAAAAATTTTGATAGTTTTTTTTAAGTTTAAAAATTGAAAAATATTGAGTTCGTACAAGTCATTACTGTTTTTTAAAAAATAAAAAAAAATATTTCTATTACTTTAAAAGCAACTTTAGTAGTTTATTTTTGAAGTATAAGAAAATAAACAACCCACTTTTAAAAGAGAAATTACGAGTTCTATATTTTATTCGCAGTTTCGTGATAGAGGTGTCAAAAATTCCTACAAAAATTCTGATACTAGATTGGATTGTTTATTCGTTGTAAACGTACCCGACAACCTATAAATGTTGACATTTCCAATGTGAATGGTAAGCTAGACTTATGTAAAAAATAACAAAAAGATATACCAAACTGACTTTTTCGTTTAAAAAATGGAATTATTTCCCTTTCGTTATTAACTTTTTTGTTTTTAAATATTTTGTGTTTTATATACATAAAGTACAATTGTTGAATGTTACTGTTTTGATTATATTCGTTTGGGGGGCACAATTAAAAAATAAAGAAATATTAAAACGGAGCGAAATTTAAGTTTCCGTTCCATTTTTACAACAACCGTAAAACAGAGCATACTCAGCAAGTTTTATCGTAATTTATAAGCATAATGTTGAAACACTAAATCAACATTTACTTTATTTTTCTGCATAATTAATGATGGAAGTATTTTTCTGTTTATTTTCTGAACATCTGTTAAAAAAATAATTTGTATATTCTCTTGAAAAAAAGAATCAAACTGTTCTCTACATTCACATAACTATTTACAGTGTTCATGTAAAGCATTCAGCTGTTTTTTTTTTTAAATAAAAATTCCGTTTTCAAAGGAGAAACGTTTACTGCCAAATTTCTTTAAACAGAAAAGTGCAAGTTTTCCTGAAAAAAAACGTTCACCTAACAATTTATGGTAAAAAATTAATCTTTTTTTGGGGAAAAAAATAACAACTTTTATTGATTAAAAAAATTCCAAAAGATAATAAAAGTAAATAAACGAAAAGAATGCAATTTTCCTGAGACATGTGGTCCATTTTAACAAACTGAGCAACAGCAACGCGTGACTGGGTACAGCTAGTATATATATATATATATATATATATATATATATATATATATATATATATATATAGGGTGGCCCATAAGTCACTTTAGAGTTTGAAAATGAAATAACTTTTTCTTAAATGATTATATTTAGTTAATTCTTGTATTATTATTCAGTTTATATTGTGGAAATTTCTGTTGACTTAATTACGAAAGATAATGTCTCTTATATAGCCTCCATTCTCGGCTTTGAAAAGTCGAGCTCTTTCTAAGCTATTCTTTATGACAGTTCTTAACATCGGAAGTTGTAGGGAAAGAATTTCCTGCGTATGTTTGCCTTAAATTCTTGGATGCTTCGAGGCTTATTTGCATATACTTTGTCTTTAGGATATCCCCAAAGGCAAAAGTCTAATTCTTTCAAATTAGATGAACGTGGAGGCCATTCAAAATCGAAATTTCAAGAGAACTTTTGATCCTGAAACATCACAGTTAACAACTGCATTGTGTGCTCTAGCTCTATGTGCAGTTGCTCCATTTTGTTCGCCAAAAAATACCCTGGCATGGTTACTAACTGAGGTTGAACAAATTCAATAGCATATCTTTTAAGAGGATATTGAACATATTACTGGCGCATATCAGATATTTGCTTTGCAACAATTGACCGTCGATTTTCAACGTGAAATTCAATTATCCTCACTTGTTGTTCTGTTGTACACTTTTCTATATAGAAAATTTCCGAGGATTCTATTTTATAATTCTGAAAAGAGAAATTAAAATATATTAATAGAAAAAAGTTATTGAATTTTTTAAAATGTAAAGAGACTTATGGGCCACCTCATATATATATATATATATATATATATATATATATATATATATATGTGTGTGTGTGTGTGTGTGTGTATAATCCAAGATTTATATGTTCCAGCGGTAAAGTAATCAATGCCGTTTAACAAGGTGTATACAAGAGTGTTTAATACCGCAGTAGGACAGAGAAATACTTTCTATCTGTTTTAACATAAATTTCGGTCAGCTTGTTAGGAGTAACTAGAGACTTCTGTAGGCGATACAGCTTATATGAAAGCAATCTTTGCAAACTGTATCTCCTGTAGATGTCTGTGTAGCAAACTATTACTGTTTACGTAAAAAATAGAACGTATATATATATATATGTATATATATATATATTCAGTAATGTGATTGATAATTTAAAATTCAAATTAGAATTAAATTAAAAATCCGTTTCACAAGAAGGAACAACAACAAAATCAATAATTTGTACGATCGTTTCGGAAACCAATGTTTTTATTGTGGTAGCCACGGGAAATTATTTTTACATATAGTATTTTTAACAAACAAAGTTTCCTCATCAGCAAAGTATTGGGAAGGGTTTTTAATATTTGTAAAAGACACCATAAATAAAGCTAGCATTAAAAGTATAGGCAGATGTATCTGGAAAAAATTAAAATAAAGGTATGCATTTACTTGATAAGAAAATTAATGTGGGTTAAAGATAGAAATAAAATAGAATAAAATTATAAATCTGAATTTGGTTTAAATATAATATTATAATAATATATTTCTAATAAAATTCATAGACACACACATATATATACACATATGTATACATATATATATACATACACACACATACATACATATATATAAAAATATATATAATTATTTATCTTTTAATACTTCACCTTTTGAAATCAGCAATTAAGGTCAAAGCATTTATATGGATGTTTATTGTAGCTTACCAACTTATGAAATAATACAATTTCAAAAAGAATGCTAATGGAATATTTTATATCGGTTAGCATACGGTTGATTAAAACGCTAAATTTAAAACTGAAGAAAGAAAGGGGAAGATAATCTTATTTCTTTAATTAAACAATGCAAGGGAGATAATTAGTGTTTTACTTAATTTATTAAGGAATAATAAATCAAGCAAACAATATATTATAATGTATTTAGAAATTATTGAATTTAATATTTGATAATTTATTTATTTATTGAAATTAAAAATATATCATAGGTTAAGGTTAAGAATATATTTTAATAATATATAATAATTGTCGATATATCAGATCAATTGATCTGCTAATAATAATAATAATAATAATAATAATAACAATAATATTGATGATCAAAATTTTTTATTAATGTTGAAAGCATAAAGCATGTCGAGTTATATTTTAATTTTAATATTGAATATTAATAAGTAACATTTTTAATGATTTAAGGTGGTTTATATTTATTAAATTTAAACCAACGTTTATGACTGCATGCGAAAATAAGTTCTTCTCTAGAATTTAATAGGGTGGTTCTATTTTTTATATCTTCATATTTTTAAATTTTATTACACAGTGCACAGAATTTATCTCCTGGTTTGTATGCTTTGTAAGACTCTATTATTTGCCATTTCAAATTGAAAGAAATATTGTTATCCTTGAGTCGCTTGGAAAGGGTAGTTTGGTTTAACAGGGAGTGATTTTTAAATGAATATTTGTGCGTTGAAATTCTATGTTTTATTAAGCCAGATGTGGAACCAAAATATATTGCTTCTTGTTTAGTGTAATTATTTTCCGGTAGATTAGGTGTTGGATTATTATATGGCGGATTGGTTTGTATTTCATTGGTAGATTGGTTAAAGTTGGTATCATTATTTAATCGGGTGGTTGAGTTATGGTTGCTATTAAATTCATTTAGAATTGGGGGTTTTGATACTGTGCAGCTTTAGACTACATTTTTTATTTTACATGAGTCTGGTAGGGGACATTGATTTTTTTCTTGTACAGTTACAACCTGCTATATTTGTATAATTGTATTTTGTAGCTTATTATTTTTTTTATTGTTAGAACTAATTATTTTTTATGAAGATTTGGCATAGTAGAGTAAGACACTTTGATTGTATTCTTATTGAATATTTTATTATATCTAGGGGGGGGCTTTAAAGTTTCTATCCAATATTTTAAAAATTCTCTGGCTAAGTTTGTCTCAAGATTTTTGGAATATGGAGGTTTGAACCATAGGGTCTCCTTATATCTGTTTTTACGTTTACGGGTTTTGGTTTGCTGTTTTTGCTGTATATATATATATATATATATATATATATATATATATATATATATATATATATATATATATGTGTGTGTGTGTGTGTGTGTGTGTGTGTGTGTGTATGAATTTTATTAGAAATATATAATTATAATATTATATTTAAACCAAATTCAGATTCATAATTTTACTATATTTTATTTCTATCTTTAATCCATATTAATTTTCTCATCAATAAATGCATACCTTCATTTTAATTTTTTCCAGATACATCTGCCTATACTTTTAATGCTAGCTTTATTTATGGTGTTTTTTACATATATTAAAAACCCTTCCCAATACTTTGCTGATGAGGAAACTTTGTTTGTTAAAAATACTACATGTAAAAATTATTGTCCGTGGCTTAATGTCTACCACAATAAAAACATTGTTTCCGAAACGATCGTACAAATTATTGATTTTGTTGTCGTTCCTTCTCGTAAAACGGATTTTTAATTTAATTCTAATTTGAATTTTAAATTATCAATCACATTACTGAATATTAAATTAGCTCTAGGATATTTACCTATAGAGCTTATTATATATCTAAAATACAACGACCACTTTTTCTTTTCCTCTATTTTAATTAAATTAGTAATTTTACTATTACATTAAAATACACTCTGCTCTTTAGACTATTTATATATATATATATATATATATAGAGAGAGAGAGAGAGAGAGAGAGAGAGATAGAGAGAGAGAGAATTAGACCTCGAGTCTAAAGAGCTGAGTTTATTTTAATGTACTAGTAAATGTATTAATACTATTAAAAGAAAACGGTGCTCGTTGTACTGTAGATATATAATAAGCTGGATTGGCATAAATATCCTAGAGTTATTATTAGGTTGAGTAAAACGATTCATCATTTTGAATTATAAGTCAGTTTATAAAATGAAACAAACAAAATAAATAGATTGTACGATCGTTTCGGAAACGGTTTTTATTGAAATAGACAATATGTCTTGAACATTAATTTGATAAATGATTTTCTATAAACAAAGTCTCCTAATGGGGTTAAAGACACCAAAATAAAACTAGCATTATTTTGTAATAAGGCAGATTTTACTACATATATATATATGTATATATATACATATATATATAACATATATATATATACAACAAGATACATATACATATAGATACAACAAGATACATATACATATATATACAACAAGATTCATGTACATATATATACAACAAGATCGAAGTATTTATTTTTTATAATATAATGCTGCAAGAGGTTAATAGAAAATTCAATATGATGCGTGTTTTTTCTGGCAGCCATCTTTGTTCAGATTGTAAAGCTGGACAGATTTGAATCAAAATTTAGATTTTTTTTCTACAAATTAATTTACTTACTATTATTATTACTATTAATGTATTTATCTAATATTTACTTTCTATATTTAGTTAACTAGGGTTATATCTAAAAGGACTTTATATAGGTTGTAAATACTAAATTAATTCTTTACTTATTGCTTTTGTTACGATTAGATTGTTTTAAAATTAACTAATACTAAATTTTAGTCGATTCTCACCCCAAGCAAGGCACAGTGCCACTGTCTGTAGGGGCGTAAATGTTGTGGACATAATTGCAGGGATAAGATGTAGGGGGTTGTGCAGCAAGGTGTTTGTTCACATTATCCTTGAACTCCTGCATGTCATACAGTTGAGAAAGCAGAAACTCGGTAGGGAGTGTCAAAGTGTAGCAGTTCTAGGAGGGAACTTTTAGAGTAGAAGGTGTTCTTACACGTAGGGATCTCTACTGTGTAGGGCTGAGACTTTGCTGCTTGTCGGGTTTGTCGGAGGTATTTACCTCGAGGGGGTACAAGGGAGTGTAGTTCAGAGCATTTACCATTAGAATACTTGTAGAACATGCAGAGGGATACAGCATTTCGTCGATGGAACAGAGGTTTGAAGCCTAGATGACAGTTTAGGACCTATGGGGTTTACGACTCTCTTTCGACCCCTGTCCAGGAGCGAGAGCAGATACACTAACCCAAATGTGACAACAATACTTCAAATACTTCATACATGGGCGAAGGGTGGCCTTGTAGACGTACAGGATACTTTCAGGCATAAGTAACTTTCTAACACGGTAATAAATATATATATATATATATATATATATATGTGTGTGTGTGTGTGTGTGTGTGTGTAAAAACATAAATATCTATAAATTAATATACTTTAGTATAGCTATACTATAGATACTTAAGTAGAAATTCTTTAATATCCAACAAGACAGTCTCTATTTAACTAGTTACTCTGCCCAGTTGAAAATTTTAATAATTTCTTTGTATTTTAGATATATTTGTATTTGTTAACACAAATATACTTGTAAAGGTATACCCCAGCCATAAGGACATGCATACATGTGTATATATCTATAAACCCTGTGTATTACTTTATTGCAGGCCAATATATTTTTAAATTTTGAAATTGCTATAAAACGCAGAGAAGAAATTTTGGAACACAAGGTGCCTTATTTTCCCGATTTATGCTTAATTTGAACAAATATTTTGAAAGTTATGCTAATTTGTCTATTTTCTGGTAATTTTAAGTGTGTATCACTTTGTCGCATGTGTCTAAAAATTATATCTTCGGTAATAAAACAACATTCTAACTTTATGTTTCTACTTATATGAAAAATAAAAGAACATATTCAGTAACAGTATTAAACCCAAAAATAACGAGTTTCGCATTATTTTGTTTAAGGAAATATTTATTTATCAACATGACTACCATGCTTCAAGATTACTTTGAATGGCCTCTTCTCAACTTATGAAGTCAATCGACGGATTTGAGATGATATGGTGCTATAGGAAACATCCAAAATCTTTCTCTAAAATTCATCCTTCGACGAAAATTGAACACCTCCTTCATAAATCTACATTTTTATTATTGACCAGGGCTGTCCAATTGGGTTTATATCTGGAGAAAAAGGTGGCCATGTCATCAAATGTTCTCCACTAATACCTATTATCTTAAGGTCGGATGTCGTAGTCTTGACTGAGTGTGATGGCGCATTGTCGTGCATAAAAATCAAATCGCAACGATACGCCAATTGAATGTCATCAAGTCATGGTGAAAAATGTTCATTTAAAAATAAAATATAAGACTGGCTTGTCGTTTGACACTTTCTTGTGCTTGAAATGGCAAATTGCAGATTATTTCAGCACAAAACATGACCCCTCCGCCTTCCTTTTGATGACGAAATCGATGAGGATTAAGGAATCCAAGAGGACTCCCACCCATCTGATCCGTCCTGGGTTGCTCGGGCCCCATCGGTGAAAAGAAGATTTTCAAAGCTGATTTTCATATATTTTGGAGCCAAAACCAAACGTTTTTCCTCATGAGTTTGTCTTAAAACAGATCTTGCTATGGGCTTAATTCTTTTTGCCATTATTAAGACATTGCAGGGTGTCTTTCTGGACAAGGAAGGCATTCCAGCCTTGTCAAATATAGCAGCACTGCTGCTACCCGGCTACTTGATAAACTGACGGCGAATTTTTCTAACATCAGCAGAAAAAGCTGACTTTCTTGTGTTTTTGTCCTTCCTTAGTTTGATGTTTAGATTTAAAACAAATGATGACAATGTTCCTCGATCTTCTATACATACATACATGATGATTGCAACGTCTTGTCAGACGAGTGCCACTCCCTCAAACACTTAAAGTCCATGAGCCCAAAAATGACTTCCATCGCCACAGGACCATTTTTATAGACACATTCCTGAGGCAGAGTCTATACACAGATGATGTTACAGAGTCCGACGACAGCTCTCTCTCTGTTCAAAATGTTGACATCCAGCAACAAGTAGAGCAAGACAGCCAGTAACAAGTTAAACTGCAGACCAGCTTAATGCGGGTATTGGTCTCCCGCTTTATGTTTTTTTTTATCAGAGATTAGCTTCTCCTAGAAAGCTTGCCTTCACGGCTTACGGGAGCCCTCTCCACCCCATACATACATAATTACATACATACATATACACGCATACATACATACATACATACATACATACATATGTATATTTATTTAAATGCTTGTCAAATTGCATGGGAACCTCTTATAAATTATTACCTCATTGTTCTAATTTATACTATGTATTATTTCAGTAAGATTGTGATTCAATTTTATAATTGTTCAGTATGTGATAAGAGAAACAATTACCTTTAGATATTTGTTTAATAATATCTTATGAATTTCTACCGATTGTTGGTAATACCAGCCGATGTAAAAGCGACGGTATAGACATAAAAATCAACGTTTGTTTCTGCATAATAAAAGGGATCTGTAAAAAATGTACCGAAATTTAATATGTTTGAGGAGCTGCCTGGTAAATAAATATTTGGATTTTGGAATGTAACTATACTGTTATTTTTATATATGATCTGTTGTTATATTAAACATGCATTGATATTCTAAGCAAAGATAATTGGTATACACAATAAGTGAAATATAATTATTCTCTTGCATCAACTCAATTTCCTCTCGCCATCTTATCAGTCATAACATTAATATATCTCCTTGCGCGTTTGATAGATTTTATGCCAAATGTCCAAATAGTTTTCTATTTTTAAAAATTTGAAATAATTGAGTAAAATAGTTATAACTTTTTACTAGTCTTACGACTCAGTCGTCACTCTATTGTCTAGATACTTTTAACGAGATTATTTGAGAGAACACTAGTTGATCTAACGCCTTGTTTAATCCCCCCCTTATTTTTGTCTCTTAACACTTCGCCAATGTTTGACGAAATTATTCAAGACAATTACGGTTTATTTTTGTCTTTTAAATGCTCAGTCACTTAAAACGAGTTTATCCGAGGCTATTATGGTAAACACCTGGCCAAAGGCATTATGCGTGAGCCCTAACTATGTATGACTGCTCAACATAGCTCGTGTAAAAATAAGCGCGTCTTTTTCAGTTTTTTATTAAAAAAAAACTAAAAAATAAAATATACAAAGTTTGAATATTTAATAATCGTTTTTCACAATGGCAGGATGATTGGTCAATTATATACGACCCATAAACTAAGAACAAAATTGCTACACTTTATAAAAATAAAGTGAGATTTATTTCTAATGTTTTAGTACTTAGGTTTTATTAATTTTGTACTTATATTTACTTTTTCACACGTAATAATTGTTTAAAAAATAATTCCAGTCTTCAAAACATCTCTTCAAGTTTTATGAATTTGAAATTTTAGTAATCTATTAAAATCAAGCTGGAGATACCACCTAAACAATCTAAACCCAAACTTATAAAAATATGTTCAAGACAAAGCGGTAAATTTAAATCCCTCTCTAAAACTAAACACATGAAAATTAATATGACACAAGATCCCTTATCATAATGCATAACCGATCCGTAAGACTAGAACATTCGGATTTAATACCAAAAAGCATTGAATGTAAACAATCCTCCGCATAAACATCTTTGAGTTAAAGAAGATATGACTAAGCTAAATGTTTATCATCAAAAGAGGGGGAGTTCAAACAAAATATAAAGTATAGATACAAGCTAGTCGTATTATTTGGATTTTTTGGCATCTCGTTTCCGCCGATGTAACCTCCTACCTTCTTTAAGTGTACCTTGTCGAATTCGGGAATGTGAAACTTTCTCCCGGTACACCGCGATGGGACCCCAACTAGAGCAAGCAATGAATCCATTTGATGAACATTAGGCGATTTCACCGATTTCGATTACAGTTAAAATATGGACGTGTGTAACATTCGTTGATCATCACTCGATCCCGGGCAACGTCGTTTCACCCTGCTCATAAATTATATTCAGAGATAGGGTAAGCTTTTTAATCGGTTTGGATCGAAAATTTGAGCTACTAATATATAAATGTATGTATGTATGTGTGCATGTCTGCCTAAAATTTTCGGCAGAGGCGGCGGATTTTCACAAGATCAGTATTGTTTTTAAGCTCGACCTTTCATTCGACAAATATAGAAAAATTCGTTAAAAACATTAATTTCTTCACCTTCAACTGGGCACTTGTCTACAGGGAAGGATTGCTTTTTTTGCCAATATTTTTAAAAGTCATCCTCTCTTTTCCATTGTCTAGACCTAATTTAAACCAGCGTCACTTCCGGTTTGGCGGTGGTCGTAAGAGCATAGATGTCATGTTTTCCCAATTCGTTTCCTCCATCGCGTTACAGGTTCGAGCCTGCCTTCCTACTACCACTTTTTGTTTTTTTTTTTGTTTTTTTTGCTCAACATACACCCTTAAACACCGGGATGAAATGCTAGTATGTATATATATATATATATATATATATATATATATATATATATATATATATATATATTAGATTGTAGAACTAAATAAGATACGTTGGGTCATACACTGATCTCTGATTAGAATGCTTATATCAGGAAAAATGATTAGCCCACATTTGAGTAGATTAATTTTTTGCAAGTCTGTGAGAAATGTTTTATTGCGATAGCCTTCTAGGATCATACTAAACCACATCTAACTAAGACGAAATGAGTGTAACTCTTACGAATTAGACTCTTGAATAAGAATTTATCCAAGATGATTTGGATCGTATTAAAAGAAATGTTGCAAAATGCGCCATATTTCTAGTTTTCCACAGGCGCAGAAAATGAAACAGCTTCAAGTGAAACTCTAAGGAGGATTCTTAATTTTTGAGATGAGGATTGGTTATTTGTATTATTTCGATTCATGAGACTTCTGTTCTCATCTGTGTCTGACTGCATGTAACATTTAACCGATAAACCTTTAAAATACTGATCGCCTAGTACTGTAATCAACAGGAAATAGTAATTATACACCAAGGAACTCGTAACATCTTTGTTTGTGTGGATGAATGACGCGTGCTTACATACGTATATCAGCAAGTTGAAATGCAAAGTGTTCATTTTAACTTGGCGACATATTTGTATTTCTTTCAGCGCATGTATAAATTTTATTAATTTTCTCAAATCGTTGAATATCAATTTTTGTTGTTTATATGTCGATAGCTAAATCAGTATGGAACACGGTTGGAGCGCTGAATGTTTCGGATTTGATCCTATCAGGTTGACAAGAAAGTTTTGCAGCTTTTAAATTGTAAATTCAGATGAACATATCTCGGCTGAAACAAAATTTATTGATCGAATTTAGCACAATCAGAATAGACACACAAAACTAAAAAATCTATCGGTCTGGTGACGGATTACGTCGCTAAAGACAGTTTTATATAGCTTAGGTTTTTTAAACATATATCACGCAGAAAGTTGTCGAGATGTTTAATAAGTGGTAGTAGGTAGGTGAGATGTGTAGAGAGTATGGCGGGTGAGGCAGAGTTTTTTTAGCCCAATTCGTCCAACTTCTGTAATGCCGATTTAGCAACGTGGAGGAGAATCGAGCCTTTTCTGCTGATTAATGCTGGGTGTTGTCGAAATTTCTGACGTATTTCACCTATTTAATAGCAGAACTTCGTCGTAATGGTTCCATCTGCAATTGTAATGGGTGAGATCGGTTTCAAACGATCAAACAATCACCATGATCTTCTTTTCGTGCCTCTCGGGTTTTGGGAAGTGTCGTGGACCTTCGTCGGCGTTTAACAACTGAGCTGATCGTCGCTGGTTGTCGTAAAGAACTTACTATTTATCGCACGTTACAACTCGGTTGAAAAACAGATCATTCTTGTTGCGTAAAAACAGGGAAAATGACATTTCATGACGCTGCTTTTTTTTAGCTCTCCTTCTATTTGTGAGGTACCGATTTATCAAGTTTTTGTCTTTCAAATCTCTCAAGTGGTTCGAAGTCGTCGTATACGTTACGTCTAATTCAGAAACAATTTCTAGAACAGTTGTGCGTGGATTGGCTTCGACAAGGGCTTTTAATTAATCGTTGTCAATATCCGATGGCCGACCACTACGGTCAGCATCTTTAAGACTATGCGCCGCCACGAAATTTCTTGAACGACTGTTGTGCTGTGCATTTAGTAGTAGTTACTGGACAAAATGATTCGTTGATATCGCAAGGTTTCAGCAGCTTTTCGACCTAGCTTGAATTGAAATAAGAAAATTTTACGAATTTGCTTTTTTACCTCTTTGTATTCAACGTTCTTAAAAGAAGACGTAGTTGTAATTTAAACGATTAGATCCTGCATCAAACGCTCACGAACATGATATATAAAGTAAAGGTATTATGACGGACTTTTATTTGAAAATGCATCATTTGAAATCAAAATGAAAAATTGCGCAAAAATTTCTTCTCAGCCTAATAGTTGATGGCACCCAAATTATCTTTAAAAAACTTTCGAAATCAGAATTATATATTATTCAATACTAGCGGGGGTACCCGGCGTTGCCCGAGTGTTTGTTTCCGAGTTTTATAAAATGTTATGGTAGGTAAGTAGGAAGGATCAAACCCGGAGTCATGAGTAAAAGTAGGAAAATAAAGTGTGAAAAAAAAAAAAACATCTGCAAGGTTAACAGTTCGGCCACCAAGAAAAGTCCATTCCAGTTGTTTAGGAAAAAAAAAACGACTACGGTAGGTCGGCGCGAACGTGAAATTATAATGTGAATTGTCCAGCACCCTAACCACTACGCCACAGAGCACTGCAGCTTAGTTTAGTGATTTTAAATAACTTCACATGAAAGAACTACGAAGCCAAACCGGTGTTCTCTTCTCAACTGTTCCTTGTGAACGATCCCCAAACGGTGTTAAGTGGTGGCAGGGGGAGGAGGAATTTATTAGAGAGAAAATATTTTACCACTTCCATTGATCTTAACCGATTTTAGCCGTGACTTCTCAGCAGAAAAAGTATAGAAATCTAAGATTATCGAGGAATTTGAGAAATAATAAGCCTATAACACACCTCAGATATTGTTCTGCCGTTTGTGCATATTATATTTGCATGAAATATCTTGATTTTTAATCCTATTTATGTCGAAATCCGACGGGAAAAAATGAGTTCATTTTATTTATATATATATATATATAGAGAGAGAGAGAGAGAGAGAGAGAGAGAGAAAGAGAAGAAGATAGATAGAATAGAGAAGAGAAGAAGAGAAGATAGATAGAAGATAATATCCAATAAAGAATTGGTGCTGCTATAATAAATAGGAAATCAGCTTCAATCAAAATATATTTAAATATGTTTTATGACCTGGCAAAGCCGGGCGGCCTCGCTAGTATTCTGGAATCACGAAATGGAATTGACTTTCCGTTTTTAGGCACTTACTAATAAGTAACTCTTTCCACAAAATAAAAGTTTTTTTTTTTTAAATCAAGTCACAATTGAATAAACGTATGCAGTACATTTAGTTCTTTGAGTTTTTTTTCTCTAGTATTTTAGTAATTAAAATACCTCTTAAATTGAGATTACCTTTTTTTCCGTGACGTTTTACTGTATTATCCGTTATTCAGTGACAACTTCAAGAAAAAAATCCTTTCCTTGAATTTTAGTTTTAGCTGTGGTATTTCCTTTTTGTACCGACGTCAACCTAAACATTAATTAAAAAGGTCCTTTAGTTGTTGTTTTGTTTAGGGAGAACAGTAATTAGAATCCACTGGTGAACTTTTTTCGTAGGTTACTTCCTTGCTTTTCGTAATACGGGTCTGACCTTTCGTTTTTGCGACAGAACAAAGTTCGCTTTTCGTTTGCAAGTAGGTCCTTTAGTAAGATTTGTCGTGTAGCGACAAACAAAAATTCACTTTTACATTCGTTTGCAAGTCGGATTCCCAGAAAACGGCGTAAATTGTCGCTTTTGTCACGTTAGAGTTTTTTTTTTTCACTTGAGTTGAAACTTCTCTTTAGCGTAAAATCCGTTTGCTCGTCAACACTTTGCATTCCTTAAGAAAAATGGTCAACCTTTGCGTTGTACTTTATTTTTTTTTAAATAGTTCTTCGTCAAACTGTTATATTTGACGCTTCATATCTCGTCGCCAACTGTTGTGGTTGCAAGGTTGAACAATAATTAGTAAGGAAATACAATGAAGACGCAAACAACAAGATAACGCAATAATAAGTGTATTAAAGAAAAGGTATATTTACAATATGTACAAATGACGGTGTCGAGTCAGAGAGTCTTGCTGGGAGGACATGTACGCTCTTCGGCGTCACTTCTGGTGGCATTTGAGTAAGACACACCAAGGCCAACCTAGGCTTGCCATTTATAGTGTTATGTTATTCGCATATGCAAATAAGTGGTTGCCACCACAACAAAAGTAAAGGTATTATGACGGAATTTTATTTTAAAATGCATCATTTGAAATCAAAATGAAAAATTGCGCAAAAATTTCTTCTCAGCCTTATAGTTGATGGCACCCAAATTATCTTTAAAAAACTTTCGAAATCAGAATTATATATTATTCAATATAATATCCAATAAAGAATTGGTGCTGCTATAATAAATAGGAAATCAGCTTGAATTAAAATATATTTAAAAATGTTTCATGACCTGGCAAAGCCGGGCGGCCTCGCTAGTATTCGAATAACGTTATTCTTGCAAAGTTTTTTGGTTAAAATTACCTTATTTACATTTTCTTTTTAATAAATATAGTGAGGGAGAGAGTGGCTAAAGTGAGAGTGATATATATGAGTGCTGATGTCAAATCAGTTAGAGAGGATGAGTGTAATAGATAGAAATATAGAAAAACATAAGTAGTTTTATAAGATAGGTATTAGTAAAAGTCATGCAGTAGTCTTAGACGGAATTGAACAGTGGCTTTGGGGGTACTGTCTTACTACTAACCACTGCATTGCCCTCGTTTCCAACTGCATCGAAATGCTAAACACTAATAATTCGGTTCAATACAGTTTTGCTTTCGATTTTGATCTGCCTCGTTTTCTTCAAACGAGAAATGTGTCTGCTATTCATTCTACTGCGTAGCACTTGCTCGCTGCTTCGCTTTCAATTTCTCAATCACCTGGGGCGCAAACAACTCGATGCGCACATTTTTAGTTGGCAAAAAGCATATGCTTGTGTTATTAGCCTTTAGATTTTTACCTTTCATGATCTGAATATAATGCGGGATATTTTTCAGCTAAGCGCCGGAACAGCAGGTTGTTTATTAATTTGCTCGTTGCGGTTGATATATTCTCACTTTCTTTAAACTTTGAATGGCACGAGTTCGTTTGTTGTGACTAAAGATTCGGAACTTATAGCCATTTTCCCTCGCTCTTTCTTATAAACATAAATGTTTGTTTAAATTATTTTTTGAAGAGAAGTAAGAAGTTGAAGAAAACTACACGAGTGCACCTTTTGTTTGAAGATTTTATACAAACACAAAACATATACCTTTTTTACTTTAGATGTGTGTAGTATTTACATGTCTTTATATTTAGAAAAACGGGCATTTTATATAGGAGCCCCTGCCAATAGATAATCTTCTGCGCGTGTATGATTCTTTTCCGTGAACACCGAATAGATGAATCGGATACTAACGTATTTGGATGCGATTTCTTGTGGATGGTTTTGTAAAAATATCAAACCACGCTGAATATTATAAACATCAATTTATTTCGAATGTTTGAACTAATTTTAACATCTTGGATTTTATTTTCACGACGTTTCCAGCCGATATTTCCTCATTTTCAGCTGCGTCTTTTCAAACTCTATAGTCTTTATATCGAGCTATGAAATTTGTATGCATTAATACAAAATCTATAGTGCATTTTCGAATGTTTTAATTTGCTGCTTAATCTCGATTTTTTGTTACTGATATTATGCTGTTTATATAGTCCTTTCGGTAGAGCGTGTTTCTAGAACTGTCCATCACGTCTTAATATGTATTGCTGTTACTACATATTGCCTTTGCCCGACGTTATAAGCAACAAGCAATTCGTTTAATTATATATAAAAAAAGTATCTTAATACTTGTAATCAAGTTCATTCATCTGTAAAGAAAGTCGAGTGCAGTTTATTTTTGTTACATTTGCAATCCTTAGATAAAGATGTGCAAAGGAATTACAAACATATTGAAAGATGGCAACCATTTTTTGGGGGGGGGAGGAGTGGAAGATTATGAAAGTAGATGAGATTTAATTTGTGGGCAAAGGTTTCACAACATATAAATCCTTTTTCTGGTTTTATATTCCAGATTCAGTAATTTAGAAACGCCTTTCTCATCCCTCACATTCTTTATAGCTTTGTACATTTATTCGCAGTGTTTGTTTTGGTTGTTTTGTAGTGAAGTGTGTTGGTTTTGTACTTTCTTAGTATTGCAGAATATGAATGAATTTTGCGAAGGAAAAAGGCAAACAATAACATTAATGTTTGGTGCGGTTTACGTCAGGAAACCAGTACGGGTGTTGCGTAGAAAGAAAAAGAGAGAAAGGATTAGAGTTGTTTCGTTTGCTTGTTTTTTTTTGGGGGGGGAGACCTTGAAGAACATGCCTGTGTTGTAGTTAAAAAATAAAATGTACGATGCATTTGAGTCAAGAAGTAAACATCTTTATACAGCCTGATCTGTTAGAACTAGGGATAAAATTTAATAGAATGGCGATTCTATTGGAGTTGTACAGAAAGAATGTTTCCTTGGTAATACGATTGGCGCACAGAGACGAGTAGGTTCAAGTGTGATTAATAATAGTCTCTATTGTCTCTTTGTACTCAATGAATACTTCATGAAAATATATGTGCGTGAGTAATAGTAAAGCAACTGTTGCGCAATAACCAACACACATCTCTCCAGTCGGCACTGCTTAACTCTAGTGGAAAAGGTCCAATCAATAACAACTGGAAACAATGTTGAGATAAGCACATAGAGCTCTTGGTATTCTCAAATTGTCACTCATCTTGGTACAAAGCATGTTCAGCGTCGCTTAACTTCGATATTCTGAACGGAACTATTGTGGTAACGTGATTATTACTTATATAGCCTGGTTACAAAATAATATGACTTTATAAACAAACTGGGGTCATTACACTGTTTATTAAAGGGAAAGGTCATAGAACTGTGTGCATTATGACGATGTGACAGAGAATGAAATGCGATTAGTAATTGTTGAGAACATCAGTTTCATGAAAATGATATAATGGATGTGTTATGTAAGTCTTAATACATCTTAGATCTGATGACCTTAGAGGAAGAGTAAATGTGGATCGTATAGACAAAATGGTTACAGAATAAAAGATGTCGATGATGTGGTCACATTAAAAGAATGGATGAAAGTATTTTGGTTCGTAAATGTATATAAATAAAAACATCAGGATCAACTCAGAAAATAACGTCAATGAAAGCATGGAAGAAAACGATGAGGCAACATTTAAGAGATCCGAGTACAAAAAGCTGTCCAACACATGCCAGCATGTAGAGCAAATGTTGAACCGAATAGTACACTACTTCTGCTACTATCGATGATGGTGGTGACGTTATCCGCAAATTGATCTATGATTTTACAATCTCTTTTTCTTTCCTCGATGACGTTATTCTCCATCCTGTTGCGTTTCTTTCTTCCGTTCCTACGGTTTTGATTGATCAGTCTCTAATCCATAATGTCGTTGTTTGATTGAAAGTACAACCAAATGGACAATGCTTATTTGATAACGATTAACTGACACTCAACATATTACTATGAATAATAACTGAACATTATTCCTATACAGCTAAACTTCAACACGAAAAAAGAATGACAACCTGGAGTGGGACAATTATAAATATCGCCTTAGTCTAGAATGATTTCTCCTTCACTGACCGCGGAGCAATGACATCAAGTGTAAGAAAGATACTACACTTTGATCCAAAGGATGTGTTATACTTGATATTTATCTCTTTTCCGCTAAAATGATATAATGTAAGTAGGTTTGAAAAGCAATCACCTTAAGGAAAGAGCACTCTAGCCCTAAAAAAACTGCTTGGGCAACCGCGTCAGTATTTACCAGAATATGTACCACCTGGTATTAGCAATAAACTAACCTCTTCTCAAACGGAGAAAGTAAAGTGTTGTGGCGGAACTAACATATGATTCCTACTAAAAGACTATTTCAATTTCAATAAATACCTGGAGACTAAGCTTTAAGGTGTCAGACGATATCCGGTGGACGAAGCTAGGTCGTTCTTCAGCTACAACGAATAACCCACCTATTGTATGCTTTGCAATACATATTGTTACTTTTTTCTAGCGTTCTGTTTTCTTTTGCAACCCTTAACGGGGCTATACCAGTGGTGATATCATATTTAGAAGTTAAAGATGTCACTAAAATTTAAAATATCCCGAGTATTCAAAAGAACTCACAACGGAAAACTTAATTAAACCAAGCACGTGTTCAGAAATAACTAATGAAAAGAGAAAAAAAGGAACCTGCGAATACCAAATAAGTGTGTGGGCATAAAAGTTTGAATTGCAAACTTCTGGAAACAAGGAAAAGTGTAAACTCATGGAAAGTAAGAAAATGTTTATATTATTATGTCGTTCGCCAGCTACGACGAAACCCCCACCTATTGTATGCTTTGCAATAGATGTTGTTAGTTTGTTCTGGAGTTCTGTTTTTCTTTGCAACCCTTAACAGAACTATAACATAAAGCCTTGAGGTTTTATTGCCCGTGAAATTCGTAGAACGAAAAAAACACCTCAATCAACAGGAAACAAGCCATCTACTAAATAACTTTGGTGTAGAGGGAAATCCACGGCCTTTTCTTCGACTAATTACTCATGTTTTATTTTTATATGAAAGGGCACTCTTATATGCTGTAATCTTAACTCATTTCTTTGATTCAGGAATGCGAGTCAAAGCTTGTTTGCAAATAAGTCAACTAAAACGCAACTCAACACTCTTCCAAACTCTTGATGTAATTTAAAAGCATGCCAAAATAACCCAGAGCAAACCATTTTTAACTATTATTGCATTCAATAAAGTACTTTGTAGATTCAGTTACAGTTTTCATGGCTGACGGATCAAATGTATTTTAACTATTATTGCATTCAATAAAGTACTTTGTAGATTCAGTTACATTTTTCATGGCTGACGGATCAAATGTATGGTACTCCTGTTAATTAAATAAATGGTTCGGGTCGAAATACGTTCATATTCCAGAGTTAGGCAGAAAGCATCTAGAAAAAAAATCTCGAGTTTGACAAGACACACCTGAAGAAGATTGGAGATCACACCCTCGAAACAATTATAAAAACACATAAATGAGAACAGTAGTCCGAAGGATTCAAATAGTCCAAATAATCAATTATCATCTCAAAAATTCAGCAACATAGTCCTTATTTGTTTAAATTTAACTCTTCTAATAACATCGTGTGTAACATTGGGTGAGCACTTAATAGTAAAACTGAGATGTGAACAGGCTTTTATCAAAATCTGGTTTTAACTGATTCACATTGATCGTTTTTTTTTTTTTTTTGCATTAGTATTTCGGAGCAATTCGTGTAAGAATCTGAAACTAGCATCCTGTACACTTTGTGTTGAAGTTGTTCAACGTGCTGCTATTTTCTCGAGCCGAAATGTTCACCTCACTATTGTTTTTTACTTCTTTTTAAATTATTTCCTTCAAAAGATATCAAGCGAAAGAAACTATTGAAACAATATTTCCTTTCACTTTTATCTATAAGGTATTGTTTGCTAAAATTTCGATATTAACAAATTTTGAATACCTCACGCGTTTCTGACTATTTAACTAACGTCTTATTGATTCTTATTTACTTTTTTTCTAGTTTGCTTACAGCTTCTTACCCAGAATCATTTGCTTTTGGAATTCCCTTCATGCTCCATCGACTGTTCCAAAACGCAGAGATTTAAATATAATGTGAAGAAACATCTCGCTGCGAAACTCCCACCTTGGGATGTACCTAAAAATCTAGCCTCTAATTCACAGGTATCTCTAGATGCCAATTGCAGTGTGTCTTGTTTGAATCGAATTATATAAAATGAAAAATAAATTGAATCTTTCAGCCCTTCTCGAACAGACCACAGTGTACGTCGTCGAATTCAACTCCCCTTCATTCGTCACCTTATTAGCAAAAGTCTAACTCTATATATCGACTTGCTTGCTAATTTAGTACTTGTTTTAGATTTTCATTATTTGTAGATTAAAGAGTTTTTAAAATAAATTGAAATGAACTGAAGAGAGTTTCAAAGAAATAATATCGAAAGTAAACGCCCGGAAACGCCGCGTAGATACGTCTAGGCGATTCAAAATTTATTGCTTAACTTTTATGAAATAAATGCATATAAAGATATGCATATAAAGATAATTTGAAAATAAATGCATATAAAGATAATTTGAAAATATAATTTATATAAAACTTTTGTGAAAATATTTGAAAAGTCTTTCCTGTGAATAACTGTAACAATATATACATGCACGTATGCGAAAATCAGGTGAGAATCGGAAATCCTCAACGTAAAATTAAAATAAATCTAAGAGTGGAAAATTCCATTGGAGATTAAATAAGAGCTAGAAGTATGTGCGCAAAAAGGGAAGTGACCAGAAGTGGTATATTTCGTAGCACGCCAGTCGATGTTCGTACCGCGACAATCAGCTCGACAAAAACTGGGCCATCTAGGTAGCATTTTAAGTTTCGGACTGAGACAAAAGTTCTGGGTAATCTTGGATGACTCACCTTCTAATGCCCAGGATGGAGCAAGTTTATCGTTTGTAGTGTAAAGCAGTCTGGCCGGGGGATACCGACGGGACAACTCGTATTTCTTTAGGGCCGTAGAGCTCTTTTTTTAGGGGCGTCGGGTCATTCATCCCAACTTTTGCCATTGTGTCACATCCCCTCTTGGTGAGGAGCAGGTAAATACAAAATGCCTTTATAGACAAGGATCCAAAGAAATATTAGACAAAAAAGCTGGGACGAACAATAGAATTTCATACAGTCTTTTATTTATTATTTTTTTGTGTGTGTACTTGTCTTTAAGACAACCGCTGTTATTAAAACAAACGTTTACGCGAAAGCAACGATAGCAACGATAGCGACGAGGAAGATAAGTTGTCATCGAGCGTTGCTGCTTATTTTTCTCCGAACTGGAGTAGACACATGTCGGTTTTTAATCGGGGGAAAAATTCATATCTCCGAAAAGCGTATTCTTCAATAAAGTCGTTCTTGTCTAAATTAACGCAGCGCCGTTTATTTTAATAATTATTAGCAACGTCTTTGGAATTTAATAATTTTAATAATTATTAACAATGTCTTTGGAATTGCTTTTTCGAACATCTTCTCAACATTAAACTATTTTAGTATTTTTTTGTAAATAGATCACTTTAGCACGACCATCCATTGCACTCTATACACGTTCTATTAAAAAAGATTTAGAGAGCTCTCCTTAGTTTTTTGCCTCCCCACTACAGAATAAAAAACACTTATGGCTTGAAATGTGGAAAAGCGAACTATCCTTCCATAAAATAAAATTAAAATTAAAATTGTCTTATTGTAGAAACTCGAGAATACGAGTTAATTTGGTGAAATAATATTAGTAGAAAGTTTAAGAAAGTTTTCCGTCACCGACCAAGACAGAAAAGATAAAGTGTAGTATTCTAACAGATACTGCACTTTGGTCTTACTCTCAACGTACGATTCTAACTGCTTTCGTGAAGCGCCGCCAGCCGAATAAGCTAATGAGATCGAAAAATCAAAGAGCTATATAAATAGTATTACGCTTATTTACCTCCACCATGAGAGCAAAAATACATACAAGGTTGGTTTGATGTGGAGAATTTAAGCTACACACAAGGGGACTCTTTTGATCTCGTACAAAAATAACAGTATAGATCCGTAAGAACTCCGTGATGTATGATGAGGCCTCGGGCAACACAAAAGAAACACCCAGCCACCCCTCTGAAAATAAGAGTTCATGGAGAATGGCATTTTGAGTCTGCTATCCCTTCTCTACATGTTTCATACTTTAGCTTGTCGTTTGTTTTTGTTGATTTTCACAAGTCGTTTTTATTTCTATTTTCATATTTGTATAATTAAAAACAGATGTTTCAAGAAAGATTATTCATAAAGCAAGACGTTTTTATTTTCTCTGGTAGATTATATTATGTATTTAAAAGTGACAGATTCGATTTACCATTTTGTTGTTCTTGTTGTTTTATTATTTTTCAGAGACGACGTCAAACTCAATAATATAATAAAGGTTCAGTGGCTGTTTAGAACTGAAGCTACGTCATATTTTACAAATATATTATGTAATTATTTTTTGTACGTTCTGAATTGTTAAATTACACCTTATTGACTTAATTTTGATATATATAATAAGATTTTACTATTGAGTCAGGACTATGAAGGTAAAGATCCACTCGAGAATACGAGTTAATTAAATGGAATGATATTAGTAGAAATTTAAAGAATACGACGAGAGTACAAGCATTGTACAATGGCATGACCTTCGCTTGATTAATTACGTAGAAGTTTAGAAAAATAACTTGCTGAAATTAGATTTGGCGACAACCAAGGTGTAATCAGTTGGAGAGCAATCTATCGATAATATGTTCCACTTGCCAAGAAGTTCTGTACATAAAACTTCTGCCTCACACAAGGTGCGTAGGGAGGCGAAATGTATATTTTTGTATCGTGCTAGCAATACGAGTTCTTAGTGTGGATGCTTTTGATGCCCAATCATAAGATGCGTAGATGAATTGGGCTTTATGCTCACTATGTATTCATTATTATTGTTAACTCTAACAATATAGAGAAAACGAAGAGCAAGAAACCATATATATATATATATATATATATATATATGTATGTATGTATGTATATATATATATATATATATATAATAGGGATTATGAATGGCATCATATATGTAAAACAAATGTATTTTAGAGTCTGAAGAATAGCTATTTTTGGAATATTTTAAATGATATAATGTTTAAATTTATCCAAATAGTCATGAAACAATTGTAACATGTAAGGAAATACACCTTGTTATGTTTTATTTCATATTATGCTGTCTTTATTTTACAAAACATATTATATGCATTAAAATTGATAATCCTTAAGCGTAATTAATTGAGTTAGTTAATATTGACTTAAATTTTTATTGGAACTTTAATATATAAACATTTTGTTAAAAAATTGTTATAAGATATATATATATATATATATATGTGTGTGCGTGTGTGTGTGTGTGTGTGTAGATATATGCATGCGAAGTACATAGATAGCTTAATTATATATATATATATATATATATATATATATATATATATATATATATATATATATATATATATCAAACCAATAATTTTACATTTTTTTATATGTTTATTTTTATTTTTATTTTTTTACTTGTACGGACTTTGGAACGTTGATTTTGATATATTCGTGAAAAGCCAATCTTTCCAGACATTCCCTACAGGAGAGAGGTTGGTTTATGGGCTATTACTTGAGGCGCATCTACCGGTGAATGCTGACAAATCAATCCCTGACTATGTTTCTGTTCTGCAATGATAGAGACTTGGAGTAACTGATTTTCTCCAGATAAAACTTACCTTGTGTCAAATCTTGCCGTTGTGGGAAAAGTACGTCAACAAATGCCTTTCTTCAGTTTTTTTTCATACCAGTCGAGTTATGTTTGGCATATTCAGATAATGAAACATGAATTGCAATGGATATGTATACATTATTAGGATAGTGTGTATTATTTATTGAGTGTCTCACGCTTACATCCGAGTGGTTGTTGTTAAATTGTTATGGACGTCCATTTCTTGGAATAAATGATTTTACCAAGAATGTTTCATAGGTTTTGGTTTCGGTTTCTTAATCTTAGCTGCTGGAACTCAATTTATTTATTTCTTATAAATAATTTTACCAAGACTTCTTCATAAGTCTTGTTTTAGGTTTCCATTATAGCTGATGGTATTCCAGTAATCTATATATTTTTATAAATAATTTTATGAAGAATTCTTCATAAGTTTGGGTTTCGCTTTCGATTATAGCCGAGGAAATTAAAGTTATACGTGACTATATATATATATATATATATATATATATATATATATATAGAATAAGTTTTGGTTTCGGTTTCGATTCGAGCTAATGCACTCAAGTCATATAGATATATATATTTTTATTTTTGAAATCACAACTTTATAATATATAAGAATCGATAGAACACTACATCTATAATAATAAATACGAAATATGCAAGAATTAAAATATAATATGCTTTACGACCGGCTACGCCGGCCGTTCCTGCTAGCCTAGATAAATACTTTTGCAGTTTTAACAAAAACACTACAAAAATATCAGAGAGTCTCCATTTACACTGAACATCTGCAGAATGCTAACATTACATATGAATGCGTCCCATGTGGAATTTCCAGAAATTCCGCTAGTAAAAAATTATTTCTAAAAAGATATGGATCTGCAAAGGCCCTAGAAAGTTATCTTCTCAATCGTTTTCTTTTCCTTCTGCAGTGAATATATTTATTTTCAGTCACAAATACAGCACACATTGCCATGAAATATGGTAAATTATTAATATTACAAGTTTCCTATTGTAAGATTTATTCCGAATAATTTCCTCTTAGAAATGTTTATTAATAAAGGCCAACTATTAAAAATGTCACTCTATCTATCTATCTATCTATCTATCTATCTATATCTATATCTATATATATATATATATATATATATATATATATATAATTACTTAATTTACTCACAAAAAAGTATTATACGAAAGTATAGATTTATGCGTAAACTTTAAGTATTTACTTCAAAAGTGCTCAATACGTAGGTAGAGCTAGTTAGTAATTTATAAAATATATATGGCGATTAAGCTACACTGAATATTCCGCGTTTCATCCACTCTAGGACTCTTCAGGCTCATGCGCATAAGCCTGAAGAGTGGATGAAACGCGGAATATTCAGTGTAGCTTAATCGCCATATATATTTTATAAATTACTATCTATCTATCTATCTATATATATATATATATATATATATATATATATATATATATATATATATATATATATATACTTATAAAGGTGTTTTTGTCGCTGTGACATTGACATTAAAAGCTTATTATTTCTATTAAAAAACGACTTTCTTAATATACTCAGTCATGGATATGCGAGTGACAGCGGGGAGATAAGTATTTGTTATATTTCTGGGAAAAACGATAATTAATTAATCATTTTCTATGATGTCTTATTAGATGATTGTATTCGTTTAACTATTAACTTCTTTTAATGCGTATTTTCTATAATTTGCATGATTGTGGACAATTTAAGAAGAAAGCATTTTGGCAAAAGGACTTGCTTTCATATCTATCTATATCTATATTTATATATATCAATATCTATCTATTTATATATATATGTGTGTGTGTGTGAATATATATATAAATATATATATATATATATATATATATATATATATAACCTCGTCTGTGAGTACGACACATTCCTATCAAACTTCTCCCCAACTGTCCTGACATGCAGAAGATCAAGAATAACGTGAACCGGCATCTTGCTGCCAAACTCCCTACATAGTACCCCTGTAGCTTATGTCCCTGATGATAGCCCTCTAAATCAAAGTGGCAATTTGCCTTCTTTGGGGTGAAAATATAATTAAGATATATATATATATATATATATATATATATATATATATATATATATATATATATATATATATAGTAAGATATAACATATATATGACGATTTAGCGCGAATTTTAATTCGCGTATAAGCCTGAAGAGTCCTAGAGTGGATGAAACGCGGAATATTCAGTGTAGCTTAATCGCCATATATATTTTATAACTTACTAACTAGCTCTACCTACGTATTGAGCACTTTTGAAGTAAATACTTAAAGTTTACGCATAAATGTAAACTTTCGTATACTGATTTTATGTGAGTAAGTTAAGTATATATATATATATATATATATATATATATATATATATATATATATTGTAAATATAGGATATCAACCTTGTTGAGTTTGTTGTTATGCCATAATATATTTTTCATGTTTTATGTTTCATTTACTTTACTTCCAAATATTTACGTTTTTGGCTGCTATTTTTATCTGTTATTTTTATCTTTATCTATTTATATTTTAGATCACAGTCGTGTCTTTCTTTTTGCCTGCTATTCTTGCTTTGTATTTTTTTTTTGGTTGTGTGTGGGTTGGCCGTATTATATTTAAGATCACACTCCTGTCTTTACTTGTGTATTTGTTCTATTCTGATTTGAGCTAAACCATTAAATTTTTCTGTTATTGTTACTGTTGAGTACACGTGGAAAGAAGAAAACAACATTCTACCTGCATCCACTGAAGCTGAAACGGAGATTTTATGTTTGGCTGAGATTTATAAATCATAAACTCATTAAAATGTCTTCTGTAGTGTTGGTCAATTGAGCTCTACTTAAACAATCATATTAGAGATCTTGATATGATTTTATATCGAACATCCCATTCATGTCGAACCAGTAAATGGAAGTGTGCAATTCGGTATGGTGTCAGAGGTCTAGTGTTCTGACCAAGAGAAGACAATCTTAAAGAAAACAGCCAAGCGGTGGCTTTGACTGTGACATTTGTTCAGAAAGGAAAATCGGATTTCGCTGAGCAGTAGTTAACATTCTGAAACGAAACTGAATGAAACAGGGTTAAGGGAAAGATCGCTAAGACAAACGAACGAATCCGGATAAACCTTTAAGATGATCGCCAACACTTCGTGACCTACCCGCTAATTTAAAATTTATTTTTACAATCTAATCGACAAGGCGTGTCTACACTTATATATATATATATATATATATATATATATATATATATATATCGTCTTGTCAGACGAGTGTCACTCCCTCAGACACTTAAAGTCAATGAGCCCCAAAATGACCTCTTTTTTTTAGTCCTACCGGTGAATTCAACCGCTCAAGCAGGCATGACACTGAAGACGGTCATTGAGATCAATTATTACATGCTTCAATATATATATATATATATATATATATATATATATATATATATATATATATATATATATATGAGCAAGCAGTTAATAAAATATGTTAAAAAACGCTTTGAAATTAGTTAAAAACATATTTAATCTGAAAAGGAAACACTAGATAAATGGATAGTCCTTAATCCGCGGAGGTTCGAAGAAATACTCTCCTTCTAATCAGAGGGTAGGCATTTTCAAAATGCGGGATCGGATTTTGCATGCAAAAGTATTTGATGAAACAACAAGTAAGTCAAAGATCTTACTTGAAAACAAAAGAAGTTAAGCAGAGGGAATATGGTAAAGAAAAAGGTGATTACACATGAATGGATAGTCTGGTGGAAGACAAAAAATCCAGTGACGGTAAAATCCAAATGTAAAACTTCAAGAAAGTTAAAAGAATTTCTATTTGTACAAGTAAAATCCAAGGAAATCCCGAAATTGGAAGAAGATGGTCCATAATAATCCAAAGGCAGAAATCCATGGAATAATTCCCAAAAAGATGTACAAGGATAAAAATAATATTAATAAAAGAAAAATAGGATGTGCTTTTCACTCTACTTCCGAGACATAACTATAAATAAAAAAAGATCTGGGAAGAGAAAGGAGAGAGAAAAAAATGATAAAGGTAAATATAAAATATAAAATAAAAGGAAACAAAAGTCAAAATGACCGAGACAGGAAATTTTAAAGGCGCGAAAATATATAGGGCAAAATAATATAGGTCAACTGAAATGTACAGGTCATCACTTAAAAAAATGTCAGCAAGAGTTGTTAAACGACACTAAAAGGAAAATAAAGAAGGAAAATTAAAATAAATAAATATATATATAATAAATAAATAGTAAATAAAGAATAAATAAATAAATAAATAAAATAAAATAAAATATAATAAAAAATAATAAAATATAAAATATAATATATAATATATAATATATAATATAAAATAAAATAAGAAAAAAAATTAAAAAATAAAAATTATACAAGTATACAATCATATTTCAGCATTATATATATATATATATATATATGAACAAATGATTAAAAAATGTTAAAAGACATCTTGAAAAAGAGTTTAAAACATATTTAATTTAAAAAAAAAAAGGAAGCACAAGATAAGTGGATAGTCCTTAATCCGCGGAGTTTCGAAGAAATACTCTCCTTCTCATCAGAGGGCAGGAATTAGCAAAATGCGGGATCGGATTTTGCATATAAAAGTATTTGATGACACTACAAGTAAGTCACAGATCTTACTTGGTTAAAAAAAGGGTGAGGTAAGGGGAATAGGAGGTAAGAGAAAAATGATAAAAAGATTTCACATGAATGGATAGTCCGGTGAAGGGTAAATAATCCAAGGATGGTAAACTCCAAAACGGTCGAATTAAAAATTTCCAATCCAATGGGTAAATTCCAAATGGTCCAAAATGATCCAAAAGGATATATATATATATATATATATATATATATATATATATATATATATATATATATATATATCCAACACCTATATATGTATATATATTTTCCCAAGACAGCACAGGGAGGCTAAATTCTAAATATTTTCATGTGTTATATTTCCCCTCTTTGGTTTTAATACATAATGTAAATTTCACAGTATAAGGATTCTTAGTGCTGGATATATTCACAATCGTACTATATTCCAAAAGAGGGGAATCTAACATATGAAATCTATTTGGAATCAAGTCTCCTCTTCTTGCTGTTTTTTTTTTCAGATCATTTGAAACGATAGCAGCAAGGATTAGTCTCCTCTCCATCAAAGCCAGCGATTTTGGGGAAATATCAGAAATTTTGTAATTCATATTCAAAACAAGGAGAACAAATGACTATAATTAAAATATTGGTAAAGTTGCACTATCTTTCCACGCAGAAGTAATCCTTTAAAAATTACAACTACTATAGGTGTTTGGGGGATGCTGAAAACGAAAATAACGTTTAAAATTCCAAGAAATGAGTAGTTTCCAAGATATCAACAAATTATTTTTTTAGAAGTGGGGTATAACTTTTCTATATTAATTTAGCGTAAAATGTCTCATTTCATAGTCACCTTTTTGGGGAGGTGCTATTATTTTTAAGGGGTAATGTTTATTTGGTAATTGTGGCATGGTATACCAACATAAACACCTCCTTAAAATACTTTTTTTCTATTGGGTTTTCGAGTGTGCTAAAAACGAATATCGCATTTAAATTTTCTGCAAATTAGTATTTTCCGGGTATTAAGCAATGTAATTCTTTTATGGTATAAGTAGTGGTCATTGTTATGCCCGCTTAAGCTTTTTTTCTTAATACCGGGAAAAATACTTATTTGCGGAAATTTTTAATTCGATATTCGTTTTCAGCACACCCAAAACCCCATAAAAACAAGTTTTTAAGGTATGTTTTATGTTGGTCTACCTAGCCACAATAAACATATCCTTTAAAAAGTAACAGACCATACCAAAAGGTGGCTATAAAGTGGATGCTCATTTTACGTTAAATTAATACAGAAATATGATCTCACTTTTTGCAACAATAATATGGTAACTTAACGGAAAATATCACATGGCCCATTACAATTCAAGTCATTAGCTTTCCAACAAGCTTTCATTTGTTAAATTCTGAAAAATAGTTGTTGAAATTTCAAACTTTTAAATTTGTCAAAAAAGGTGGCATATCTATATATTGATAGATATATACAGTCGTAGTCAAATTGAAAATTGAAATGCTCATACTTTTGGTTTTATGAGACAAAGCTATATGAAAATTTGCAGAGTTTTGGGAGAGTATAATATTATTCTATGGTTAAAATTTTATGACTATTGTTCAAAAATAACCTATATTTTAAAACCTATGAAAATATGCCAAAATTTGCCTACATTTGTATAGATAGTGTCATGGCAGGAAGCTTAAATTTCGTTGCTTCGGTTCTCCCCCAAACATTTGTATATTTGCTTCAGTTGTCTTCCCTATGTTTGTATATATAGTGTTCTGACAGGCAGTTTCGTTTTTGCTTCTTCAGTTGTCTCCCATATCGCCTTGCCAAGTCAGTAATATATATTTATTTGAGTTGGATTTTGATTATGATTTGTTTCTCCTTTTGAAACTGATTCATAATTTACAATTAATTATCGTTATCCTCAATATAAATACAGCCCTAGGATAAACCTAACGATTGAGGTAATTATGTGTCTACAGTACTGTGAGCAATGTTCCTTTAAAGTATAATAGGTTAAATTAAACTTCGCTCTTCTAGACTTCCTGTCTAATTCCCTATATATATATATATATATATATATATATATATATATATATATATATATATATATATATATATATATATATATACTTCAGAATAAAATTATATAACAATCAGCTTGTATGGAAACCTGCGATTATAAGATTTACAAGATATTGGTGTTAGTAATATTCTATAAGTATTATCCCACCTAAATAAGAATTGCTCGATATATAAGATAGAGCAATTAAATAAAATTTTAGTCATTCAACGGATTGAAAAAAATTATGGCGTTAAATGTTTGAGTTTCAGATAAAAGATGTTTATTATTCTATGTAAGACAAAAAATACATTAGAAATATTTTAACTCCTTATCCTATAGGATTTCGATGTCTACCATCTCCTCAGAGGAAAAAATATTACCAAATAGTTATAATGGTTTACACCTTATTTGCTTAAGTCAGTGAGACATGGAAAATCACAATTAAGAATTGATTGATTAATTAAAAGTCGTAGAGTAAGAGAAGATAAAGAAAAGGATATAAAAGTTAGCATCCACATTGTATGGTAAAACCCGAAGTGAATGTCTTTGAAAGCAGTGTGGTAAAATGATCCAAACTGTATTTTACGTAATCCACATCACAATGTAATGATCCGAATTAGGCATTTTCCTGGAGTAATTTTCCTTTGTTATATAATGGGTCCGGTAAAAAAGTGTTTCTTTTTATATGGGCCCGGTGAATCTTTTTATTAATAAACATATAAATTGATATATTTAATATTTTATACTCATAGGACACGAGCTTAAAATTCCACTCTAAAAAACTTTCAAATTGATAATAAAATTAAAAATTAAAAAATTAAAAAATTAAAACCGCTTTAGCAGACAGGCCATGCAAAATAAGAGAAACTGAAGTGAAACGAAAAGGAAAAGAAAGGAAAACGACAGAAAATGCTTGCGCGTAATAAAAAAGCGAGTATAAAATAAAATAAACCATTCAATTTAACCAGTGTTTACATGAGTAAAATTAATTCATCGAACAGAACAATTTGGTCCCATTAAAGACCACTAACAAAAAGATTAAAACCAGGATGTCATCTCACTAAAACCAGAATCCTGTTTTCAAAGAGCTCTTAAAGTGTATTATAGCATTTGGATTTTAGAAAATGTTTAAAATAAATGTCTAAGGTGAAGAGGTTTTTAAAAGAATTTTAAATTTGTGAAGCATTGCTGAATTAGTGTTTAATGCAAATTTCAAATGTTAAAATTTTTCAACTGGGAGATTATGCACATGTTATGCCTAAGAAAACTTTTTAAACGCTCAACAGGGATTGGAATTTTAACTGAGAATAACCATGTTATTCCACACAAAATCTTTGGGCATTATCCATAGGGACTGAAATTTGTGTAATAGTCTTAGATATTGGCAGGAAACCTCGGGAAGAAAAATATTTAATGCGTTTTACACAAGCAGTTTGGTCCAATTTGAAGAATGTGGGCTTTCCACTATTATCTAACGGAATGCATAATTTGACTCAGAAATGTGTGAGGGGATATGGATTAAAGGTTGAAACCATAGACAAAGGAAATATTAAACATTCCAATAAGAAAGAATGCTTATATAAATAAAATCGTCGCGAAGAAAAGGTCAGTTAATTAGTCAGAGAGATGGAGAGCGATTTTCGTCACCACTTCATGACCCCACAACCGCCTAACCATGCACCAGCTCACGCACCTTTCAGAAACGCAGGATCACAGAATAATACAATATCATCAAAGGCTGATGTAAAATAAAAGCAAGTTTGTAGATCAATTGTATTTTGATTTTGACTTCGCTAT
Organism: Euprymna scolopes; assembly: GCF_053919585.1. Taxonomy (NCBI): domain Eukaryota; kingdom Metazoa; phylum Mollusca; class Cephalopoda; order Sepiida; family Sepiolidae; genus Euprymna; species Euprymna scolopes. The sequence goes on from NC_136497.1 coordinate 10,567,833, forward strand.
CCGTGTGTATATAATTGTACTATTGACAAAAGAAAAATTAACATTCATATAGACTGGACAAACGCATTTTGAAGAATCAGCCACAGCAAACACGTATCATTATTAATAATCGCATATCAAATACATATTGTAAAATTTACACAGAATCGTAAGTATTTTATTTTTCATATTTCGGATTCTCTACGAGTAATATAATTAGTTAAGTAAAGACATGTTTATTCTTGTAATCAATAAAATCTGTGAACTTTCAAAATTAGATTATTATTAGTATTTTTTCTTTCTTGAATCACATAAATAAAATTCCTTAATAATTGATTTAACAGTCCAATGAAGTTTACTCGTGAGACAGAAAAAAAAGTAATACATTTTGGAGTAAAAATAAATTAACATCCAACAACGAACAAAGCTCTAATGTAAATCGTAAGATAAAAAATTAATAAAAAGCACGCGATGAAAAGCAAAATCATAACTTTTTTTTTACGAGGTAGTCACAACTTATCAAGGCCCGGAAGCGACTCGGGGATAAGGGTTATTGTGTGTACCGTACGTTAATGTTGGAGATTTGATAAAGTGTCTTACTTAAGAAGGCGGTTCATCAGAAATTTGTTTACATTTGACTTGAAGACATCAGGCGAGAAACAGGCAACCGGAACAGAGTTCCACAGGCGTGCACTTCTAAGAAAAAGTTTTGTTCATGGAATCTACGTTTTGATTTTGGCACAGATAAGGAGTGGGGAAATTTTTTACAGTGGTTTCAGCTAGGGGGGTGTTTATCGTGAAAGATTGGTTAGGGGGAGGACAGAGATTGGAGCTCAGACGAGCAGCTGCCATGGTAGTAAGGATAAAACAAAGACAGGCTCGCAACGTCTCTCCTGTGGGAGAGAGGTTGCAGGGAAGAGAAAAAGGCATCGCCCTCTAGGCCACGAAGCCTATTTTGTACACTGTCAAGGCAGGATAGGCTATTTTTAGCAGCTCCTGGCAAGCTGTGGCAGCAGTACTCCATCCTTGGACGTATTTGGCTTTTATACAGATAGATAATTGTATCAGGGGTGAGATATCTTCTGGAGCGGTAGAAGGATCCTCCCATTTTTCCAGCAACCTTGGCAACAGATTTGATGTACGTGTTCTATTTCAGGTCAGGAATAAAGGTCAAACCCAGAAGCTTATCAAAACATGGAACTTCCCTAGACGAGAGCCACCCATTTCAATTGATGCAAGATTGGGATCAGAGCGTTGACGATGTAAAGATATGAGCTTGGTTTTAGATGCATTAAAAAGAGTACGAACGCTTAGAATACATATACATTAAAAACCATCAAACAAATGCTAAAAAAAGCAAAACTTTTTCTTAACATCCTTTTAAAACCGGAACATATATTGTTTCATACAATGTTTTCAATCTAATATATGTCGGATAGTGGGACTTAAGCAAACCTTGATAAACATCAAAATAGACAGATATACAAAATTACTATTTCCTGAATTTTAGACCAACTAATCTGTGTACATAACGTCGATATCAAAATGAACTTCCACTTTACAAACGTGCTACACACTTTAAATTCTAACATCTATGTTGCGTTCTAAAAAGAATAAACGAACCATTGGTTAGAGGGACCACATAATTTTAAATAGCGTCTTTTCTATTTTTAAACAGCATTCTATTAAAGTTATGAGATAAAAAATAACATATAATTCCTGTTTGTGATTTTTATAGAGTCCATTGCATTGATTTTATTTATTTCATAGTTGCACACACGCACACACACACGCACACACACACACATATTTTTACGCGTTTACTCCTCGTGAGTATTCGTCAAGCATGGAATTGATGTTACTGCGTGACATCTTTGTATATTGACGTGATATGTAGTTTGATAGTTAGCCAATCAGATTTTTGCTATTAATTTTCGCATCTAATGATCGCGTCTTAATCAGGTAGCAGTTTACCTGATTTGTAATTCACCTTTATCTTCGTTTGTTTTTAGAGTTTTTATGTGGATACATGAAATAATATTATAGAAATGGCAATACATTAGTTACGTTTCAATCTGTCTTTCTCTTTCTACATAGTTTGAAAAGCTCCGTATTTTTCTTACATGACAGGGTATATAGGTGTTAAATGAGAAAAATTTTCGTTTGTGCGAACAGATTGTATATATAATTAATATAACGACTATTTATCGGCATGGTAATAATTAGGGGAAAATGAGATTATATTTCAGTAGAGTTTGACCGTAATTGATATTATTTCCAGGCCGCTGCCCTCTCGGGGATGCTGACCACGCCGTGATAATGATAGACATCACTCTAAACTCTGGACTCTTAGTTTAAGAGCCACTGCTAAAATTGACAAGGTACTACAATAAAGTTGATTAGGTTTCCATTAGGAATGACATCAGAGATGCTCCATGGGGAAATATTTTTTTCTCTTCCGACTGAATAGTGTGCAAATTAGACCACTATATTGTTCAAAGTGACAACTGAATCACATGTTCTCACGCGTACGTTCTATAGCAAACTCCACTCTCAGTAATGGTTTACTTCTACTTGCGCAGCTGCCATTACTCATAGGCAGTATGACTACCGCAGACGTATTCGACATAAGGCAGTACAAATAGGAAAGGTATATAAAAGTTAGAAGTAATTGTAAGAAAGAAATCGTCACAGCCAAGAAAGGCCGAAATAACCAGAAAATGCATTGAAGCGCAGAAATTAAGAACTGAAGACTTCTGAAAAATCTATAATAGTGTAGTAAATAATGGGTAATCAACAATTCCCCCACTATCCAACAATCTTGAAGTTGTTTGTTCGACAACTTAGAAGGCTAATCTGCTTGTCCGTCGGTTTGCCTCCAACTCTACTTTGGATGCAACAAAGTATTCCCTTACAGATTTTCCTCTGTGGACAGAAACCACAGTAGATGATCCAAAACTTACTAATCAAGCACACATCATAGAAATCCTAGACACCTAAAAAGCATAAGGACCTAATTTCATTCCTGTTCCTGTTGTAATATTGAAAATACTCTGCTAAGGTTTCTTCTGTTCTCCCCAAACTTTTCAACAAAAGTCTTAACAAATATTGCTTTCCTGATTGCTGGAAAATTGCTTTTGTGTTGCCAATTTACAAGAATTCTGGCGAATACACTGCCCTATTAAATTATCGCCCCATTAGCCCCCTCTCTCTTTTCGGCAAAATATTTGAGTCCATAATTAATCAAGCTCTAGTCCAGTACTTTACAGCTGCTAAACTTCTGTCCGAATAATAGTATGGGTTCAGAAAAGCCCGTTCTACTTCAGATGTTTTAATTGTATTCTCTTAACATATATCCGAAACTTGTGATAAAGCAGGCGAGGTTAGGGAAGTAGCTTTAGATATATCTAAGGCCTTTGACAGGGTATGGCACGATAGTCTGGTCATGAAAATCAAATCCTCTAATATTACTGGCCGAATATTTAACATAATTAAATCTTTCTTTAATAAGAGAAGAATCCAACTCGTCCTGGATGGTCGTATATAAAAACAATATGATATAAATGCAGGTGTAATTCAGGGGTCGATCATTGGATTTTTATCACTCTTGATATTCATAAATAACCTCCCCGATAAAATTGTTACTGAGATGGGTATATTTGCTAATAACACCACGTTCTATAACAGACATAGGGGTAAAACGAATGAACATATATCCAAGGCAATGGCTAAAACACTAGAGGAAGGTCTCTAGTCTGTAGTGGAATAGGGACAAAAGTGGATGGTCACATCCAATGCTGCTAAGACGAAGCTTCTTTCCTTTTAATAGCTACAACGAACCTGCTCAACCACTAATAGCCATGACTAATGAAGCATTACATGAAAGTACTTCATTCAAACTCTTCAGCTTGACATTCACGGGGAGTTGGAACAGATACATTGAGGGCATTGCTAAGGCTGCAGCAATGAAGATGGGCTCCATCTACCGTGCTAGAAAGTCACGCCTGAAAGTTTCTTGTAGCTCAAAATCGCCCCCATTCGCCCATGTATGGAGTATTGTTGTCATTTTTTGGGCTGGTGCATCTGTTACTTGTCTCTCTCTCTCTCTCTTTCTCTCTCTCTCTCTCTCTCTTAGACAGAATTCAAAAGACAGTCTCCACTATCAGCTAGGATTCAAACGCTGTCCCATCAACGAAATCTTGCATCCCTCTGCCTGTTTTACAAGTAGTTTAATTGTGGAAGCTCGAACGAACTACAAGGCTTTGTTCCACCTCGACGAAAATACACCCAACAAACCCGACAAACAGCAAAATCCCACCCATACACAGCAGATATCCATAGAAAAAAGAAAGCCTTCTACTCTAATAGGTTCTATTTTAGGATAGCTAGACTTTGGAATTCCTGTACTGACATGTAGAGGTTCAAGTATGATGTAAACAGACATCTTGCTGCTCAACTCCCTACATTCCTGAAAATCAAGTCCCAGATATTAGGCCTCTACATAAATATGGCACTGTGTCTTTTTAGGGGTAAAATGCAATAAATAAACTCTTCTTTCTCCCTCTATTCCCTTGGTTATCCTGTTCACTTTCATAATTCCTTTTCACTCGTAACATTTGGTCTTACGCTCGTTTTCCAACATCTGCAATACATTGGCTGGCAAAATAGCAACTTTATCAGCATTGTAGTAGTGTATACACTTAAGGAGAGAACTTGTTATACTTTATAATGATGCCAAGGTTGTGCTACAAGAAATGGGCGGAACAATGTAAGAAGGTTTTATTTTTATTTGTGTCTATTTGTGACAAGTGTAGCGGCCATTTATAAAACACTGTACATTCTCCTTTTATTAAGTCGGCTGGACACGGCAATAAAAATTCTCGCTATTATTCGCAGATGTGTATTGCTTTTCTCGGAAGTCGATCAGTAATGCTTGCCAAACTGATCATTTACTTGATTGGTGCATCTAAATCTTTTATTAAGATGCATCCAATAATGTGTATAAAACGAGTTGTATATGGGTAGATCTGTCACGGGCTTGATTTGCGAAACGAACCGAGCTTAACCCGTAAATATTCTATGGGATAATATAGCATTTCCCCCAGATAGACACTAGTCAACCTACTCATACTAAATCAGTAATAACAACAGTAAACCTGTATATGCACAATGTTTTATCACTGATCCATTTCCTACTGTTTCTCATTTTACTTTACTTGCTGGCTTCTTTTTTAACAGTCATTGTTTTACATTGCATTTATATACAAGGTGCCTTCAACGAGTTTCCAGACCTATTTCGTATGGGCACTTTTAATTGATAGTACTCGCATGAAAGTCTCGTCCTCTTCGAAGTAATCTCCTCCGGCTGCAATGTACTTGTTATACCGTTCTTACTACTTCTGGAAGACCCATAAAATCCTCTTGTATGAGCGTGTAAATGGCCCTCATCACAGGCTCGTTCACCTCTGTAAGTGTCTCATAACGACAGCTTCTAAGGTTTTCCTTGAGCTTGGAGAAAAACCAAAAGTCACAGAGATCAAAATATGGACTATAGGGAGAGTGAGTAACTGGCGATGTGTTATATATAGGTTTCATTATTAAAAGTGCTGCTTAGAGAGAGTTTTATTAAGAGGGATGTTGTGAGAGATGTTGTTGTTGTAAGAGAGATTGTTGATGAGTTTTAGAGAGAGGGATGTTGTTGCGTTCCGTGTTCGTGTTATGACGCGATTCATATTTATAAAATGTTCATCCTTAGATGTGTAGAAGAAGCTCTTAGAGTGAGGAAACAGTGTTCAGACAGTCTTAGTGTTCACATTGTGTATGTAAAGACATTTTAAACCACATGATATACATAAGACATATATAACAATTTTCACTTTACCTTTTGGTAGAATTACAACACAAAGACGACGTTTATAAAAACACATGATGGGTTTATTTCTACTCCCGACCGGTCGTGGTTTTCCTCATCAAGAATTCAAAGCTTCACATATTAAGTTTTAAAAGTGACCGTCTCGCTTCTAGACGTTCGAATCCCAACTGCAGACTATCGTCTGTCGTCCTCAACTCTCTCTTACTCTCTCCTAGTTTCTCTCAGTTTCTCTAAAGTTTCTAACTATATCGAGAACTTCCCATTTTCCATGAAGTCATACACATGTTAAAACATGTGTCTTCTTTCACGTGTTCTGGAAATGCGTGACCACAACTTTTTCCTTTGTTTACAAAAGGAATTTTAACCTATATTCTCAATAACCGATATTTCCAATATGTTAAAAACATGTTTATTAAATTATCTTGTAGTTGCATTCTTTCAATTAAATTTTCATAACAGAATTGACAACGCACATTCTTTTCTTGAAACTATTCTATCTCTAAGTTAAACAATGGTTTGTTTTCACATTCCATTGTTAATTCTCTCTCGTAATCTATTTCTAAACCTAAATTACGAGGTTCGAATTTCGTCTATGCTATTTCATTTTCATTTTAACTAAATCTCTCTATTTTTATACTTACATGAAAAGGGGGCAGCCCTTATCATGTAACAGATGTCCATAATGATCAAATAGTCTGAAACAAGAATGAAGTTGTGAACTGGTGCATTCACGCAAAGCTTCAGTTCCGCGGGAATAATTAATAACAGTTCTCTCACTAATATCGAACAGTGTAGTTACTATCTCTATAGACACGGTCTTTATCCATAAAATTCTATATTTGCCAATCAACTCTGGTGTTCTGACTGTCTTACTCATGCAATACTTCGCATCGTCTCTCAAAAGCTTCCTGTCTTCCCTGCATTTTTTATGTCACTCTAAAACTGCTGATCAATTCATGCAAGATGGTCCAAACGCAGTCTGAAGCATTCCAAGTTTAAAAGAGAAATGTCATGCATATTATTTTTCTAAAACGCTTTCATGTTTTAATTAGAATTTGGAAATTCACCAGCGTTGACAATCAGGTTATACTATGTGTATTCCTATTCCTGATGAAGCTGTTCATTGAATCTGATACCATATAAACTTAAAAAAAGCCGTAGATATATCATGGTATGTGAAAACGTTTAAAGTACATTATTATAATACTGCGCCTATACATTTATTTTTACGGTTGATTCTCTCTGCTGAGCGTCGTTCATCCAGTTTGTATGAATCAGATAAATACTGTTGGCATTCCTTTCACCGTAATCTTTCTAGTTAGAATTCCATCTAGGACATTGGGTACTTACGGAGGTGACCACGGGAATGCTGCCCACATTTTTAAGTGAAAGTGTTTCCCTGACATATAATAGATTTGAACATGGCACACCTATGTTGCGAATTCGTGCCGTTAACTGCTTAGTCATTATCATGCTCGTGTCGCTGCTTATTTAATATTATTGAATGAGTTAGCATCCAGGAGGAATGAGGAAAGATTAAAGTTTACGCAGACTATCCGTATAAAATAATGATAGTTGCAAATAAAGAATTGCAAAAACATATATAAACAAAAACTATGCATATTTTAAAATAGACGACAGTTTCCTTAGCTTTTTGGATTGGAGCAAAGTGTAGTATCGGTTCTTATCCTACACCTCATCTTTTTTTCTGCTCTCAGTCAGTGAAAAAGAAATACTATTAAACTAGAGCAATTTCAAGTACTCGGGATGTAATTTTTTTAACTGAATCATAATAATTATAAACACATTAAAAATATATAATAAAATCCCACTATCGACTCAATCTAACATTGTAAATTGATTACTTTCAAAATCTCAGATCTCATCAGTATTGATGATGATTTTAGACTTTGTATTATTTTTACTATGGGGAATGAGTACCGATCCTTTTTCTCATCTACAGCATATTGTTATTGAATATATAAAACAGGATAACTTGTTTAAAATATATACTTCTGTATTGTTAGCTGTTGTAATTTACTCGTTGAAAGTGAATGTTTCAGCAAATTTGTTTCAGTATATACAAATAACATACGTGACAGAAAATAAACTAAAAACTGAAATACTAATGTGTTATAAACAAAAGGAAAAAAAACTAATAAATGATTTTTATTCAGGATGCCTTTAAAACAAAGGATTGTAGGGGACGCTTTGTTATGTTCTATATATTTTATCTGAAAATAGATTGTGACTGTCTGTATATGATATTTTTTTTCATTTCCCATGTAACTGATAATAAGGGGCATTGTTTAATATGATAACAGACGAATTAATACGATCCATTGATGCTAATTAGATTTTAAATTATTTTAAGTTAAGAGATAAAGATGTATTTCTGTGCGGAAATATTTTGTTCCCTCAACTCTAGTATTAAAATTAGTAATTATTTACAGAGAAACCGGTTGATAGAAAAAAATCTTAAGATATAAAATTCATTTGAATTGGAACCAAACTATTGGGAAGAATCACGTAGCAATAGATGAATACATCGCATATGAAATAGAGTTTTATAGAACTACACATGGTCAATGTAATAAAGTAAATATTTACTATTTATTTAGGAACGCTTGATGACACTACGCACTATAACAGACTCGGCGGAAAAAAGACGAGTGAACGCATATCTAAGGAAAAGGCAGAGACTCTAGAGGAAAAATCCCAGTCTGTAGTGGAATGGGGCCGAAACTGGGTAGTAAGGTTCAATGCTACCAAGACGAAGCTCATTTCCTTTAATAATTACAAGAAACATTCTCAACCACAGATTGCCATGACTAATGATACACTTACTGAAAAGTCTTTTCTAAAGTTCATTGGCTTAACATTCACAGACAACATGAATTGGGAAAATACATTGCGGTAATTGCCAAGGTTGCTGGGAGGAAGGTGGGCTCCTTTATCGTGCTTGATGACTACTCACACCTGAATGTATCCAGCATATCTACAAAGCCACTATTCGCCATGCATGGGGTATTGTTGGCACATCGGGACTGATGCATCTGACACGAGTCTCTTGCTCCTATGCAGGGTCCAAAATTGAGTCGCCAACCTAATAGATCCCCCACTATTAGCCAAACTCCAATCTCTGTTCCATCGTCGAAATGCCAAAATGTGGCATTGTTATTCCTATTTTAAAATTATTTTAATAGGAAGTGTAGACCAATGGTTCTCAACCATTTTTTAATCATGACTTTCTTTTCTTTTTAATGTATTTTAGTGAACCGTTATAGCTTATTTTATTTTTCAGTAATCTAAAGAAAACCAAAGAACATATATCAACAGTTTATCTTGAAGGAAAACTGAACCGATATTAGCGTTACATGTACCATGGGGGTCCACATGGACCCCGGTTGAGAACCATTGGTGTAAACAAACGCAAAACATTAGCACTTCTTCGACAAACGAGACAAGCAACAAAATCCCACCCTAACGGTAGAGATCCTTGGTTGCTAGAAAATATTTTAATCAAATAGCTTCTTCCCTCGAATTGCTAGACTTTTGAATTCCTCCCTCTGTTCCCCTGACTATACTGACACTCAAATGTCCAAGTATTATGTAAATAGGCATCTCGCTACCAAACTCCTTACATAGAATCCCTTCAAATTTGGTTCCAAATAGTAGCCGCTTACGTCAAAGTAGCACTGTGTCTTGTTCGGGGTAAATTAACAGTAAAAAAAAACAATTTATGAGCAATTATACTGAGTAGAATTGCACTGAAATGTGATTAATATTTTGTTTCATAGTTTTAATTATAATTCTTAGATAAAGCATACACTTTGATATAATTCTGCTAAGTCTTATAAAATCGTTGTATAATTTGATTTTACTTTGATATACAAAGAACTATTTCGTGGTTGATAAAGCAAACAACGAAGATTAGTTTCTCATTTTTTTTATTTGTTGCCGTTTTGTGTTCGTTTGGCGTTTATTTTTTATCTTGTTTGTTTTGCTATTTTTAAATTTGATACACATTTGGTTTGCCAAAACTAAGCACGTTTGTCAGCAGACAAAACCCCTTGGGCACACTTTTTTTTCAACAAACTAATTTAAGTACGCTTAAACTTATGAAAACTCTTGAATATTGTATCAAGTTGGGAAAGCAATGGAAGCATAATATTAAGAAAGCGTGATTCACACATTTTCTTTTTGTGCGGATTTAATTGCCGACTCACGTAGACAAAGTTAGGTGCAACGTTAGATTTTAAACCATGGCAAAAACCTCTTCAAGAAATACTCTAGTTTTTTCCCACTGACCGAAAACAGGAAATATGAAATATAATTTCAAATTTAGTCATAGATTGATTAATTAAGACTTTGGAGTCCGCCTATTTTTATTTTTTACATTTTGTTAAAGAATTTTTCATAGTCAAATACCTGAAATTCTGTTTACTTGACAGATTTGTGACAATTGTAAAAACAAATGATTTGATTTCGAAAAAACATTTTTTTTTTTAAATATAAAAATATTTCTGAATTTTCTCAGATGCGGATTGGTAGTTTGTTTTATTTGGATTCTTCTCATTATTGCTCATGCCTTTAATGTCGTTTGCAAAACATCTCAGCCAATGTAACGTCCTATCTTCTTAAGTATATCTTCTCAAACATGGTGATCTTTCTGTCAAATTCGGTAATCTCTCTATGGAAATTGGAAATCTGCACTTAAATTTGAACTTAACTATTTATTTAGCCCACATGATTAGCATGCTCTCGTTCTGCCAAGAGTACTTGCTTTGAATATAATTTTTATGGAATAGTATTATAATGATTTAGCATAAATATGATTTAATGGTGTTATTTGTCTTTAATAATAATAATAACAATAACAATAATAATAACAATAATAACAACAATGATAATGATAATAATAATAATTATAACAACAACAATAATAATAACAATAATACTACTACTACTAATAATAATAATAATAGTAATAACAATTCTGATTTTGTTTGTGAACGTCTCTCTGGAAAGGGATGGAATTCATTTCCAGAGGATTTCCCTTAATCCCGGCTTCAAACCAAGAGCTTCAAAGATCAAGGGGTTTCCTAAGGATGTTGTTGGTACCTATAATTGCAGAGGTTTGTAGGCATCGGGGATTTGTAGTTTTTTCTAAGCCATTGCCATGATCTTTCATCAGCCACTTGCTATATCCTGGAAGATCATTCCATGCATTTTCTTCCTAGCCAGTTCCCTTGCCCTTTCTCTATCCATACGTTTCACATAATCAGCCTTGGTCTCACATACCTCCACTTCATTGGCCACAACCTTAAGCATCCACTCCCCACTTCTAACCACATGCTCCTTCAACGACATCTCCTCGGTTCTAACACAATCTTTTACACCTTTCAATCCTTTCCCACCATGTTTTCTCTTTTGATACAGCCTTGCTACGCGCTACTTCGAATGTGAAATATATCAAACATTGGTAAAACTTTTCTTGTTTTGATATCCATGGCATGCAAATCCTTGTCAGAACATTTTAAAATTCCCGCACTGTATCTCAAAACACTGAGTGCCCATGCATTTACTGCTTTCATTAGGTTTCCTCCATACAGTTTCGACTTTGCAATTAGTTTCACTCGTCTAAGATACTCCTTCCTGACTTTTTCCTTAATTTCTCTGTTCATGGTGCTTACACCTTCCAGCCCTCCCAAATACTTATATCCTGTATCTTCTACTTCTTTCGCGATTTCTCCATTTGGCAGCACTATTCCATTCGAATGAACCTTTACTCCTCTTTTCATCACCAGCACCGCACATTTACTAATCCCAAACTCCATCCAAATGTCTTCTGAATATGTCCCCACAAGTTCTACCAGTCTCTGCATTTCCTTTTCATTTCTACCGAATATTTTCAAATCATCCATTAACAGTAGATAGTTGAGGCGTCTGTCACCAGATCCAAAGTTATACCTCAGAGTTTCTGTCTTCAAGAGGATGTTCAGTGACATCATTATCATTACAAAAAAAGTGGCGATAACGAATCTCCTTGAAATATTCCACGTTTAATGCCAACCTGCCCCATCTCCTCTCTGTTTGCTCTCAGCGCCGTTTTCCATTGAGCCATACTTGTATCCAAAAGCCCTACCACATTCTCAGCAACCTTCATCATCAATAGTGTTTCATGTATCCATGAATGAGGAACCATGTCATAAGCCTTTCTGTAATCGATCCATGCTACGCTCAGATTCCTCTTCTTCTTCTTCTTCTTCGCATCCTGCATTATTGCTTTATCAATTAGTAGTTGCTCTTTAGTAGTAGTAATAATAATAATAATAATAATAATAATTATAATAACAATAATAATAACAATAACAATAATAATAACAGCAATAATAATAACAGCAATAATGATGATAATAATAACAATAATGATGATAATAATAACAATAATATAATAATAACAATAATAATAATAATAATAATAATAATAATAATAATAATAATAATAATAATAATAATAATTTGTTTTTGTTACTGCTGTTGTTTTCGTCCTCGTCGTCGTTGTCGTCGTCGTCATCCAGGCTCTAGGGAACTATACTGGCTTTAGTCAGCGAGCAATCTCTTATGATGACCTGTGTGAAAACTCAGAGTGAGTGAATAATAATAATAATCCTGGTTTCGTTTATAGACGTCTCCCTGAAAAGAGATGGGATTCATTTCCAGAGGACTTCCCTCAATCCCGGCTAAAAACCAGGAGCTTCAAAGATAAGGATGTTGGTGGTACCTACAATAGTAGGAGTCTGAAGGCCGCCTCAAACATCAGGGATTCGTAGTTGTTGAATTGTCCTTCTAGGCGACTTGATACTACTCCTAGCGTACCAACTACGACCGGAATTATTTGTATTTTAACCCCGCGTATACACCTTATCTCTTAAGCCAATATAGCATGATTGCTCCACTTCTTGTTCTCCTCCTCTCTTATATTCCTGTCCCATAACCATCCAAAAACAGTAGATAGTCGAGGCGTCTGCTACCAGATCCAAAGTTATACCTCAGCTTCTCTCTCTTCAAGAGGATGCTCAGTGGTATAATTATCATTACAAAAAGAAGTGAAAATAACGAATCTCCTTGGAATATTCCGCGTCTAATGCGACCTTGTCCCAGCACCTCTGTTTTCTGTCAGCACCGTTTTCCATTGAACCATACTTTCAAAAAGCCCTATCACATTCCCAGCAACCTTCATCATCGATAGTGTTTCAATGATCCCCGAATGAGGAACCATGTCATAAGCCTTTCTGTAATCTATCCATGTTGCACTCAAATTCCTCTTCTTTCTCTTTGTATCCTGCATTACTGCCTTATCAATAATAATAATAATAATAATAATAATAATAATAATAATAATAATAGTAATAATCTCTATATAAATAAAATGAACTCATTTTTCTCCCTCCGAGTTTGACCTTAATAGGATTGAAAATCTAGAGATTTTATGCAATGTACTGTACACAGACTGCATCGCGCTATCTGAAGGGTGTTATAGGCATATTACCTATCCACTGCCTCGCTGATCGGAGCTTCCTATATTTTATCTGGTGAGAATTCACTGCCAAAACTGGTTACAATCAATGGAAGTAGTAAATTCTTCTCTCTCTAATAAATTCATACTTCCACCGCCACCCATTTACACCCTTTATTCACAGGAGACAATTACGAACGAACACCGGGTTAGGTTTCTGTAAAAGCTGGACTGTAATTTAGGTGAAACGCGCCACGCTACTTTTACATTGGTTGCAATTAAAACAAAAACAAAACAAAAAACTTTGCATTTTTTTCCTTAAAATAAAAATTATTTTACTTCAATTCCGTTTTATTTCGCGTTCTGCTCTATTTATAACATCGTTTCTTTTGATTTTTATTGTATTTTATTTGGGTTTTGTATGTTTTTCTTCTCTTTTTTTCGTTTTGCCGATCTTTCGATTTCTTCTCTCTTTCCGTTTCTTCTCTTTTTCGTCAAGTTTACAAACGTTTATTTTTATTTTTATTTGTATTTATTTATATCTTTCCATTTTCTTTTGTTATTTCTTCTCTTTTTCCGTTTTTCCTCTTCTTTCGGCAAGTTTAACATCGTTTCTGTCTTTGTAAAACAGCCGGATTTTTTACACTAAACGAATATTTCCTATTTCTTCCGTTTCTTTGCTCTTTGTTCGCTGTCTTTTCAATCTCTTTTATTTTTTTAAATAAACATATCATAAATCATTTCCGCTACATTTCGCTTTGTTCGATGCCTTTCTCTCTATTTTCATCGTTTATTTCTTCCTTTTCCCCCATTCTTCTTTCTTTTTCTTCTACTTTTTCTTGACTTGGAAACGTCCGTCTCACGTTCGTATATAACAACATATTTCTTTGGTACATTTCCGGGTGATAAAACCGCGGTGATGGAGATTCTTCCATTACACCAATTCGAGCCACAGGAAAGCGTGCCATGGTACAGCTAGTAATAATATAAAATAATAATAATAATAATAATAATAATAATAATAATAATAATGAAGAAGAAGAAGAAGAAGACGAAGAAGAAGAATGGTCTAATTAAAAATAAACGCCTAGTCATGATAATAACCAACAGAAAAAATGAAACTTTCTAAATATTAGATTTTATCAAGTATGACTATCAAGGAAACGAGAACATTTAATGAAATACACGGAACTTCCCAGAGAACCGTATAAATCGTTGTGGGCGTACTGGGAACAGTTCTGGAAGATTTGAAAAAATGATTGACACCATGAAAATATAGTATTGATAAAAATAGCTAAAATTTTACGAAAATACTCCAGTGCAGAAGCCAACCGAAGTTATTTAAATTATTCAAAGGATTTTTTCATTTTAGGTTTTACTTATACAACTTCTCTGTGCATGTTACTTCCGACTTTCTTCAGATGAATTTTTCTGAACTCAGGAATGTCGTATGTCGAACTGAACGAATTATTTCATCTACGGGTGTAAATTGTTCTCATTCAGCCATAACCAAGTAAATGTTTTTAAGTAAATATTTTGTTTATATTCTTGTTATCATCGTCTATATTTCCTAGTAACGCTGAAACAATAGGTTAAAATATATCACGTTTTGTTTTAATATATTGACATATAGATGTACTAAACATATAAACGGACCATACGCAAACGAAGCTAACAATAGTTCTGAACTCAACCTCAGTAGAAATATGGGAAAATATGATACACTGCCTCTTTAAATTGTCAAGTCTCGAAAAATCGGTTGATACCGCAAAAACATCTTAAGCAAAGTATTGACAAATGTTTGAATTTTCATTAAGGCCTTCTCCTGACTTTTAATTCCTTTGCATAAAACTAAATAAAATAAATGACATTTTATATTTGAACCCAGAGACAAAACAGTTGGATTGTAAAATGTATAATGATCGATTAATCTTTTTACAGATCAATCCTCGATATATCAATATACTAACTTAAAAACATAGCTAACATTATACAGATAGAACTTATGGCAACACTGTAATTGATTTAGAGTGGATAGCCATTTCTGTAATAGGAAAGTGATTTAAAAAGTACTAGCAAAAGGAAAAAAATATCGTAAAGTAAAAAAAATAATTGCCACAAGTAACATTTACCAGCATAAATCCAGCCAGAAAGCTTTGGCTTATTTAAGAATTCTAGGTAAAAAAAATAGTATTAAGTCAGTCATAAGTAGTAGTAGTTCCCTCCTTGTGTCTAGACGGAAAACTATGACCGAAAAATTGAAAGGGATGCAGTATATTTAATACAGCGAATTTGATACAAAATTGATTCGTTTTCATTACTCATGATTATAAATATAACTATCGAAATCTTTGTGGCCATACTCTGTATTATTATGCCAAAATATTTGAAGTTTCAATTCTAATTAACAATGGCTAATTTTGTAATTGATGCGCTATCGGAAATATTTCGTTCAATATCTCTTACACTCTATCGATAACTCGTTCACTATTCTCCCTCCTCAATCTATCTATCTATATCTTATATCAGTGTTTTATTCTACTTCCAGGCTTGTCCATCGGCGAAAGCGTGCTCACCATCTTGTGCATGAGCGTCGACCGTTATTTAGCAATAAACTACCCGATGAAAAACCGACGTCTCTTCACCGACACTCGTGTCAAGTGGCTCATCTTCATCACGTGGCTGCTGGCCGCCATCGCCATGGCACCACTCATGGTGGTGCGCGAGCTGAAGGTCCACAAGCTAGTTGATCATTCGGTCACCTTCTGTCACGAAGAATGGCCGTCAACGCGCGTCCGACAGGCATACGACATCTTCCTTTTGTTCTTTATCTACGTCATCCCCGGAACGATAGTGTTGTTTCTTTATACACGTGTCGGTGTGCGTCTCTGGAAGCCCGACGTCCAGCTTGAAGCCGACAATTCCAACATGAACAACAAGGCCCGGATCTTGACTGGTCGGCGTCGGATCGCTCGCATGATGCTCATCGTTTCAATTCTCTTTGCCCTTTGTTGGTTACCTTATTTCATCATGATGATCTGTTTGGACTTTAAGGTCATCGAACTCGACATGACCGTCGTGGGCGCTTATTTCTTCACCGTACTTCTCGGGCATTCAAACAGCGCTCAGAATCCTATCCTGTATTGCTCCATGCATAAAGGATTTAAAAGTTTTCTTCACAACCTTCTTCGGTGCCGATTTCAAAAGCTCAGATATTATCGACAGGTGAGTTAATAAATATTACCTTCATTCATTTTCATTATTTCATTTGTTTGCCAAGTACACCAAGATTTTCCCAGGAATGAATGTGAAAACGTGTTTTACTGCTTCAAGTCTTGGGTATCCTATAATCATTTATACGTATTTTTTTATTGTTACAGAAAATAGAATAATAGCAAACATCATGTTTACTGCTTTTAGATGTCCGGCTCAAGCACAGATCACGTTTTATTACTGCATAAGAATAGAATTCAAAATCAATAGTAAAACATGTTTCTTCGTAAAATGTTTACCTTTGGTATAATATTTTGGTCTTAACGACATTACATAAAAACGGACAGGCAGACAACTACAAAAAATATAATATAACTTTCTGCTTTCAAAAAAGTATACTTTTAACAAAAACTAATTATACTTTTATCCTTGGTATAAGAACAAGGTGTAGTATCTGTTGCGATTCTATCTTTACTCTTTGTCTATTTTGTCACCGGTTGTTGAGGGAAAGGTCTTTCTTCACTAAGTCATCTTTTTCTAATTCTGAGAGCCTCATTTGTGGGAGGTGGATTTTCTCCACCTAAAAAACTGATGTTGTGTCGAATTTTTCCCTCGTAGGGAAGCAAGCAAACAAAAACATAGGCAGTTTGTCGCACGTGTTAAAACCAACGATTTGTGAAATTGATTTTATATCAACTCACATGTATTATGTTTAATCATATCGAGAAAGCTATTAAGCTTTTCTGTTTCGTTTCGCATTATTCACAGTTCTTAGAAATGGAGTGGCACATTCTTGGGGTTAGCACGTGATCTCTATATGAGATACATCGATATTCAACTATATCATGACAGCTCCAATTTACCACTCAAACTCTTAGTTGGCTAAAAGTTACGAACATAATGTTCCACTATCGAATTGACCATTTACATATGCTATAGTATGTCGTTTTTATGGTCTCCTAGTCATACTGGGTTCTAGAACAAACATCATCTAGTCCTGTGGAGAATCTGGCTTGGTGTTCTTATTTGTGGTAACAACACGTGGAGAAAGTGCACCGTCCTCGTAAAAGTCAGTGTGGGTTAGTTATAACGAGAAGATCTTATTTGAGCCACGAATACTATGTGATTTTGAGCATTTAGTCAGAATTTACTTATATGAAGAGTATCCTCATGCTAGGCTGCTGCTGGTGGGATTCAATGTAGCGATTTACGATTTCATGATTGAGAGAGTGATACGTATTCTTGTCGGTTCGTTGCTTAATTATAATCTCATGGGCTTAGTGCGTCTGCTTGCCGTTTAATCACTTTGTCCATCTATCCGAAAGAAAAATTATTAATAATTATCACAAGACATTTACACTTAAGGTATATAATTTTGTATTATTTGAGAAACATTCTTCAGTCAGATATGGAGAGAGATATGTTTCAGACCACATGTTATAAGTGTTTCTCCTTTTTCACATATAATGTACTTCTAGGTTTCCAACAATCTAATTAATCTCGTATCCTCTCATTATCGTTTTGTTTCCTCCGCTACTTATTCTCATGTTTTCGAGTTTTAAACTGTTGAAATCTTGATAAATTAGGTTCATCCTTTTAAAAGCCACTTGAACAATTTATTTCTTAATATTTTAATTTAAAGTTAATTAAAGAAATGAAAGATGATTCATAACAAAGGTAAATATAAGTTAGTCCGTCGATTACCGATTTTTATAATGATGATCATTATCGACTTTAAACTCAACTCGAAAATACTTTTGTTTCAGTGCCGATATCCAAGTTTCAGAAATTATCGATAGGTTTAATTGATTGAATTCTATTTTTATTGTATCTATTTTTGACTACATCTATTATATTTTGCAAACGGGTATCACTATAATCCAATAATTATAAGCCGGTAATAAAAGACTTGTAAAATTATTGCGATAGTATTTCTGCATAACATCGAGAAACTAAAAAATACAAACGTTATATGTTATTTACTGTCCAAATGTAAAATTGAGTTTTGCACACAAATATTTGCTTAGGCTTTGACTAAATCGCAGACCTTTTTACAAAAATAATATCAAATGTATAAATAGGAAAGCACAATTGAATTTATTTTAATTTGAACATTTTTTTAAAATGGTGCTCATCGTTCAATCTATATAATATTCGGCTTGTTACTTCCGTAGTTCGTTTGTACGTTCACTTTGAAAGAAAAGACCAAATATCAATTGTGAAAGACAAACTGCTTTAAAACAGGATAAATTCGCAAGATTTAACTTAAAAAAATAAACCTGATAATCCTGGACAGAAATATGAAAGTGATATATTTTTGATGAAGCCTCGTTTTCGAAGAACATAATATATGATCATTGTTGTAATGATGTGAGAACATAACTCGCAGTAATTTCGACGTGCAACGGTTCTTCATTAATGAAAGCAGCGAAACGTTACGTAAAACATGTTCTGCCAAGATGTGCTGAACTGAAGGATTAAATTAAGGATTTTATGTTACAATGTGATTTTATTATTTGTATTGAAGTATGTAATATAATATTATTTCTGAGTATGTATTAATTCCCCTTATTTAAGTCAGTTCTATATTCAAAATACAATGAATACTCTTTTCAAATATTGATAAACTCATATTTGCTGCGTGTTATTGTTTTTTTTTTTCTGCCAAAGAACTAATTTAATGCACTATTCAGAAGAATATCAGATTCATCTAAACGTATTTAACAATTAAATATATTTCTTATTCTGTGGAATATTCACAGGTCCTGCTATTATTAAATGTTATATGGTTTAAAACAGAGAACCATGTGTATACTGTTGCATGCTGGGTTAATTCCTGAAGACAGAATAGTCAAATCCCAAGGAATTAAATTGCGCTTTTATTTCTTGTCAATGTTTTTTCTTGTGATCTGACCAGAAGAAATAAAAGAAAATAGCCTATTCTTTCATTAGATCATAACAGATGTTTTTTGTTGTTATTTCACAGTTATATGCATGCTACAATGAAGGAATCTCAGACACACCGATTTCTTCCATCTTTTGCACCTTTCTGTCATTTGCCGTCGACAGTGTACAATTTAAATTGCTTAGTGTCATCCGATCTCACAAATGTCATCAGCTAACATATTCTCCTTTCTCCCCTCCTTTTTTCATCGGAAAACACCATTTTCCTAAGCATGTTATTTTGATCTACTAAGCTTATAGATCAGAAATGTTTCCTGCTTTCTTTATTTCTTTCAAAAATTAGACATTTCTTTCTGTTGTTCTTTTAATTGTGTCGCGATCACTTGTCTGCAAGTGATCTATATTCAAAACTCGCATCCTGCATCGTAACACCGTGGAAACCAGGAACGGATTCAATCAATGAATAAATTTCAATAGATATTGTGTTTTAGTGTTGTCGGAAAACGTTGATGCGCTTTGAAAACGACGAACCAAACAGAACAATGAATCGTTGAAAATAATTCCTGTGTCTTGGCATAATTAAAAAAGGGTTGATACGCCGCAAAAATAATCATGGAAATAAAAACAATTGCTTTATTGACTACTAGCGGGGCTACCCGGCGTTGCTCGGGACCGTATAAACAATGAGAAAACTGAAGTTGATTTTGAATATAATTGTTATTCTTTGGAGAGAGGAATTTATAATGTCTATGTATTGTTTATTTCGAGCACAAGAATATTTTGTCTACCCTAGGACGGGTATTACACATGTATAAAATAAGTGTACCTTACCTATGACAGGTAATTTACAGAATGCATATGAAATAATTTTACCTTTTTGGGACTGGTAATTTACAACACATATTTAAAATATGTTCATCTACCTTTGGACGGGTATTTATATACATATATGAAACGATTTAACATACTCTCGACAGGTATTGTACAACATATATGAAATAATTTCTTTTCCCTCCCAGGCTACCATAATTTTAAGAAAACTGAAATCATTTTTAGAAGATGGATCATTAGGATTTCCAAATTAATGCATAAAACATTGTTAGTTTATGAGTTCGCAACCCTTGCTTCACCATAAATTTCGATATTACTGCGTTTCTTTCCTCCCTCACTAACGGCACTATTATTGTAAGAAAAATTGTCATTTTTGGAAGATGTCTCAGCAGGATTTTTAAATTAATGCATAAATACATTGACAAAGTTAAGTGATTAGACAACCCTTGCTTCATTATCAAATTCTACATTACTCTGTTTCATTTTTCCCCACTACCAACAACAAAATCTTTTTGAAAAAAGACGTCATTTTTGGAGAATTACTCAGCAGGCTTTACTGACAAATAAACAAATATGTTGAAGTTTTGTGATTAGGCAACCCTTGCTTCACTACAAAATTCTACATTACTGTGTTCTCCCCCTCCCTACTACTGACACCATCATTTTAAGGGAAATGATATCATTCCTTTACCATAAGAGAGCAGGTTTTCCAAATAATTACATAAATGCATTTATGCGAATGATCATTAGGCAACTTTTACTTTACCACAATTTTCAATATTAATATAGTTCTCCCCCCTTACTACCACAACCACCAACAACACATTAGTAAGAGACGATGTCATTTCTGGAATATGATTGCATAGTTATTCCATTTTTTTGGAATATGACATTGTGGGAGATTGCATAATGACCCCAAAATGATCATTACTCTCTCTCTAGCCCCACCCCAAAAGTGAATGATTTTTTTTTTATTCATACGGAACTCCAGAGCACGTTTAAAATCAGCATAATCATGTGTCTTTCTACTCACCACTACAGCTGTGACGTCATTTCCTGAAGTTAACATTGAAAATTTAGAAAAAGATTGTTAACCGCCTACAGAAACTGATAAATTGTCAGGGCTTATTATTTCATTACAAACACACCAATCAATTAACTCACATTTCATCATTTTTCATAATTCTTGGATATGTTACTAATTTCGACAATTATGTTTTTATAATTTTAACCTACATTATGACCACCCCTTACGAAAATAATAACTTTGATATATTGTCTAGGCCGATTGTTTCATTACAAATACACCAATCAATTAACTCACATTTCATTATACTTCATAATTCTTGGATATGTTACTAATTTCGACAATAATTTATCATAATTTTGACCCCTATTTTCTTAAAATATATTTTATTTTGTATTTTTAGAACGTGAATATGCCTGGTAGAAAACTTTATAACGCTTACTTGGCTTTTTGGCTACGATCAAAGTGTAGTATCTGTCTGACTCAAAATCAGCGAAATCATTTACTGCTCCCCTCTCCATAAACAGAAAAAACTTGTGGTAATACTTGGGAGAATGAACAGGCACTAATTCACCACATCCCAACCTCACCTAAAAAAAAGGTTTGGTAATCCCTGGCGGCCTCCAGAGTACTTTTTAAAGCAACATAATCGCGCTTTCTCCCTTCTATCGTCAACACATGACGTCACTTCCGGAAAATGACTCAGCAGTTTTTCGAAATATATGATTTCATTATAAATTGTTTGTATCTTTTAAATATGCGTATTACACCAAGAAGCACCTCATTTAAAATTCATGCTACACAAAAATAAATATTTCAAAGTGCAGTTAGTGATTAGGCAACACTTGCTTTACAATAGACTAATCAATAAATTAGATTGAGAAACAGATACTTAATACCAAAAGAAAACAGAGATAATACATGTCAATTTCTTATTTAATAAATTGTTAGGTTAAAGTACAGAATAATCCCTTCCCCATATTAAGAATGGCTTTCTAACTAATAGCGTTATTATTTCAGCACTGTCCGTATTCCGTGTCTAATCCCCCTTCTCCGTCGTAAAATAATGTATGAAATTAAGTAAATCTGAGATCGTAAAAAAGAT
>NC_136497.1:10600285-11017785 GCF_053919585.1 Euprymna scolopes
ATAGTTATCAATAATCTTTAATCGCTAATCGAAAAAATCCGATTAAAAAGTAAAAGTGCTGATCACATATCAAACATACACTAAGGGTTTCATGGGCCCAGCGAGTAATTGCTCCGCAAACCTACATTTACGGGACTGTATACACGCTGGGGTTCATTTTACCCTCTCAAACGTAAGATCAATTTAATTTGTATCCTAACACATTGTGCCTCTCGTTAGCTAGAAGGAACTACACCACTTTTTACCTGCTTAACGAATTTCTTTTGAAATTTGGTTTCTAAAGAGGTTGTATGCTTATCACTTGCGACCGGGCCCAAGTTTATAAAATTTCTCCATGTTATTCAGTATTGTAGACATTTTGTCGAAATAATCATGATGATTTAGTACTACAACTCCTGAACCTTTATCCGGTTTAGTAATGACAAACGATTTATTTCTTTGTGGAGTATAAATAACTGCATAATGCTCTTTGTGCCATTTAAACTCTGAATGGGATATTGGTGTACTTGCATAGCTGTGGGTAAGGCCGTTTAATCTTGCTTTTAAATTATCTACTTTAATTTCAGAGAGTGATAAAAGTCTCTCTGCTTGGGCAGTGAGAATTTCAAATTCGGAAATTACCTCTTCCCGTTTAACACCGGGCAATGGCATAAAAAAATTCTAAACCACGGCTACTGCTGATTTTCTCACACGCGCGCTATACGCGCTATGTTGCATACCTTCCATTTCCCCCAAAAAAGTATTCCTTCAAGAATTCACAAAAAACCTTTCGGAGTTAATAAAAGAAAACAAGAAAAGAAACACTCAAAAGTTTACACTCTAAGACATGAACAATTAAATCAATATTTAACACTGTTTCGTCAGGAATTTATTTCCTTATTTATTCAATGTTTTTATATATGTGTAACAATAAACGACTTCCAATGAAGTTTTCTACATATTTAAAGGCAATGTTTTAATACATTGAGAGGGGAAAATCTCAGTTAACTGTTTAAATAGCAAGAATATATTTTTTGTATTTTCCGAAATTTCACTGAAGCAGTTTGGAAGTGTTTTAGCTTAGTTTGTACGAATACGTTAAAAAATATTTTGCAAAATTTGAATTTTCTTTGATGTTTATTGGTCCTAAGTTTGTAAATTCACCAAACTGAAACGAAATGTTTTATTTAAGTAATAAATCCGTTTGCTGCTTCTTTACCGTCTTCATAACTTATATATTATACTATTTATTGTATTCCAAGGTATATTTATACATATTTTTTTCATGTTAATATTATTTGCGCAGATTTTTATTATTATTATTATTATTATTTTGCACTAATCCTCAATTTCCTCGCATCATCCAGTGATAACATTAATATCTCTTCTTTGCTAGTTAATATTTTTTTATTCAATAGATTTTTACACCAAATTCCTAAATAATTTTCTTTTGGTTAAAACCTCCTCTTTTAAATCTTTCACTAAACTTGTTATATAACCTTTTTTTAGTCTTATGACTTATTTGTCTCTCTATTGCTTAGTTACTTTTACGAAATTATGGGAGAGAACAGTAGTTACTCTAACCTTTTTTTAGTCTACGGCTTCTTTCAACGCTTCGCCCCTGTTTGGCGAGATTATGCAGGACAATCGATGCCTATTTTTGCCTTTTAAGTGAACGGTCACTTTTGACGAGATTCTTCGAGATAATTACTGTGAACACCTGATTTAACGAGCCAGAAGAATTATTCGTGCCCCCGATTTAATCGGATATCAACATTATTGCATTTTCCTTTTTTTTTGTGTCACAATACAATTTGACTTTACCATTAAGCACCAAAAGTTCGGCTAACACTGTTTATTCATTTATTAATTATATTTCCATTATTTTCTAAGCTTCTTTTTCGTAAACCGACACATGAAAAGTCCAGTCACTAATTTCTGATTACTAGCCAACGTACCCGAGAAATTCGATTTGTCGTGTGAATCTGTCGACAACTTTCAAAATGTCAAGGAGCAAATCCATCGAAATTTGTAATCTTTTATTTCTTACGAAAATAAGTCTGTGAAGGAGGGCTGTGATATGACACAAGAGAATTTTAGTTTGCACTCATCTACTACCACAGTTGTAATGCAACCGCTGCGTCTATTCTCTCATAAAGAATTTCAGTTTAGCGAATAATTTTCTTCATGTCAAATGTTTTACTTGACCGGTATGCAGTTTTGCTTTTCATGTGTTTCAAAATGTAAACGGCATGCAATTTCAATATTTCTGTGTTTCTTACTTATCTGAATCCAGCTAACAAAATACCGATAAACAAAAGTACAGACACTGCTTAAAAAACTCGCAGATAATAGAAAAGTATTCATAAGTCACCCAGCATAGGCCGTGATAAGTATAGGCGTGTTTTTTCTTCTAAAAATGTATTGTATTTATTATATTTAATAATCCTTTTTCACAATGGTAGGATAGATAGTAAATTAAAAACAACCCATAAGCTTAGAACAAAATTGTTAGTCTTTATAGAAATAAAGTCAGATTTATTTATATTATTTTAGTACTTTCTGAGCACAATATACATTATAGGTACTTTTTCAGGCGTTATAAACATTTATTCCTGCCTTGCGTTTAAACATTTATTGTTGTCTTGCAACTCCTGGCAATACTTTTTCTCAAAATTTAATCCTTTAGTAACTTATAAAAATACATGGAGTCCAAACACAAACTTATAAACATATGTTCAATCAAAATGGTTTATTCTAAATTCTTCTCTAAAACAAAACAAGATATTAGCTACGTTAAAATGAGTATGAAAAAATATCCTTCATATACATTCATTACCGACCCGAAAAACTAAAACATTCCACCTTAGTACTAAATAGCAAAATGTGTTTTTTTTTTTGTAAAAGTTTTGCAAGGAAGACCATATATTTCAGCTAAGGTGAACATTTTTCATGTAAATAAAGATAGAACAGGGCCATAGTTGCAGCGTCTCTTCTGTAGGAAAGAGGTTGTACAGAAAATAAAAGGGTATCCTCTACTTGATTTCGAAACCGGTTTTGAACTAGGGGAAGGCAGAATAAGGTGCCTCCAGTAGCTCCAGCCAAGATATGAAGAAGTACTCCATTTAAGGACGTACTTGACCTTTATACATGTAGAGTATTGCATCGGCAGTGAGATATCCACTGGAGCGGTTGAATGATCCAACTATTTTTGCAGCGATCTTGGTAATGTGTACTTTATAAATAAACTAGTTAACATACTCGTCCGACGGTGGGCAAATAACTTGGTATTCTAACTTATTTACGCACCGTTGAGCGAGTATGTTCACTAGTTATATATGAAAGTAAAAGTGTAATATTGATTATTCAATGAATTAAATGTACTGTAATTAACGCACACTAAGTTAACATGACAAATTAATGCGAATTCTGTTTTACATCATGTCGAGCTATTTATTCGAATATTAAAATATTGTAAACGATTACATTATATCGATATAATAATCTGAATGTAGCTTTATAACTTTGCCAATGATATTAATACATAATTAACTATACTATTTCCGATAAATCTGGAACTCATTTCATCCGAGTCCATTGTCCACTGTTATCATCACACTCTCCACGCATCTGATGACAAAATTGATGCAGATTTAATATTCTTTAACTAATAAATATATCAAACACGTTGTTGAACATATAGTTCTCCGTCATTGAGCTACGATATGTTTTCCCTGTCTAAGCATGGTGCACGCAATTTCTGGTCCCATCGAACCCTGACCTTTCGTGTACGGTTCTAGCCTCTTAGTTGGTTGAGTGACTGGTCCACCCCTGCCAATAGACACCCTTACAGGATACTCACTTTTAATATCTTTCGTATCTAGTCTTTCCCAAATTGCCTTCATTCTGGGTGAACATCATTCTCTCTTCAAATTCCAACTTCGTCATTTCTTTCTCTCCAATTTTCATCTTACCTCCTGCTTGAAATTATCTTTATTGCTTTCGGTTCTAAAACAAACAGAAAAACAGCGGACGGTTTATAATTGGAAAAACAATTAGAAAAGTCTTATTAATCAAATTTTATGTTCTTTGTTTTTCCACACTCAACGATTCTCGCCAATGAAATGATTGTATATAGACGTATTTATTTTCAATAATTTTTTTTAACAACTTGGGAAACTTTAAGTAGGATGGTCCTAGATTAAATGTAGTATTATGGTGATTGATAAATCTTATTAAAAGATAGACAATTTGGTACTCATGATAACAAGGATGACAACCGACATTAATTTTCCGGCACGTTTGAAAAGCTTTGTGCCTAATTCGTTCTAATGTTAGAAGGTATGTGTTATATATTGTGCAATCAATATTTCAAAGTGTAGTAACTGCTCAGTTTAGACTCGTGCGTGATTATTTTTGTTTCTTTTTCCCGTTTAAAACTTCATATGCTCCAAATAAGAACCTGATCAGGTGACTAATTTTACCGTAGGAAGGAAGGTAATAGATAGGAACTATTTTCATCGATAGCCGATTGAATAATCTTGCAATGAGATTCTGTTAACAAACTGTGTACGTTTAACAGAAGATATGCGTCCTGGATCAAATTCAACTAGTGATATATTGGGCGAGAGGTTGTTTGTTAAACATTCTTATCAATTTTGAGTGTCTCATTCTTACACATTAAATAAATTAAGCAAATCTAATGACGTGATAAGACGACGAGGATTAAATATAAGACGACGAGGATTAAATAGTTATTTGATCACCCCAAGACATCACTCGAACAAACGAAAGAGAAAGAGAGAACGCAAAAGGAACGAAAGAGAACGAGACAGAAGAAAAGATGGATTGACAGCAAGTATAAATTTAACGTAAAATAAACCCAGAATTATAAAAATAATTCGTTTTGCCAAACTCAGTATCTAGTATCTAAATATAAAATATCGAATATCGAATCATATGAGTCACATTTTCATACAGACAAAAAGGTTTCTATATAAATGAAAGTGAAAAGAGAGTTAACCACCATCCGAATAAGAATCTTATAGCTTGAAGAATGAGCAATAAGAGTTGCTGTGTGCTGAGGGAGATATTAGCGAAAGATGGGCATACAAAACGTGAAATCATTTTTCGTTATAATATATAATTGTAATATTAGTTTTCGTTATAATATATAATTGTAATATTAGTTTTCGTTATAATATATAATTGTAATATTAGTTTTCGTTATAATATATAATTGTAATATTAGTTTTCGTTATAATATATAATTGTAATATTAGTTTTCGTTATAATATATAATTGTAATATTAGTTTTCTGCAATTTGTTTCCGCCTGCTATTCTCAGATTGATGAGTTATTTGCACAAAGAAAACATATTAACACCATGCAAAAAAAAAAAGAAAAAGATCATCACTATATTGGAACAACCTCTTGATCTTGCGCTGCGTGATTAGTTCATTCCCCATCTTTTTCTTGCTATGCATAGAGGCGTGATATATAACAGTGGCGGTATTTTTAATTGATAATCATTAATTTTATTGATTGGAATTGAAAGAAATTCTTACTAAGACATATCTCGTATGTTTTAACGTATTTAATTTTAATGGCGACTAAGAGTTCGAGAACTATCAATTGGAGAAGGGTACAATTAATATGTCAGTTGATTGGGACTGTTGCCTTGCGAACGATAGTGTGAGCATTCAGTTTACTAATGGTTAGCTGGATTATTAATGTTTCTTTAAAAAATATGAAAATATATAACACGTTTTCATATTTTAAGCGTACTTAACTTTAGTATTTATTCCTATTTAACGTCTAAATATTGACAAGCCATTACACAACAATAGTACTGACTGACATTGGATTCGAACTCACGTGGGTATTTTAATTCGATAAGGTTTGGTCATCGTTAGGGCGTCTAGGAAATTAAAAAGATTGTGTAAACCTTTGAAATTCGGTAACATTTTCTGCCACCTTCATATCCAAGCTCACACTTTTAATGGCAGAATGTGTCTTCTCTGTTCCCCTCACATTCTTTCTCTATTTCTCTCCCACATAGAGGCGGTACTAATAATTTGAGTCAGCATTATTTGGAGGAAGCGTTCTTCAGAATTGTCTGATATATTTCCCGATTACATTTATGATCCGTTGCTCTAGTAGTTGACATCAATTCACTGTTTTCAGGCATCGTTATAATACATCATATTATTGCAACGCATGTAGATCTCTCATCCGCTGACAGTTTCCTTAATACCCATAATTTTAGTATTTTCATAAATAAGGCAAATAATCGTCTGTTATCATAGCTTTATTCAACTCCCATTGTTTTTAGTTCTTTATTCGTTACTTATTGTAGGCGATTTTTTAATAAACAAGCTGCTACACGGCCATGGCTGATGGGATGAGGAAAAGCTATCTTTATTAAAGGGTTCTGTTCAAAATTCTGTAAAAATTTCTGCGTTCAAATTAAACACTCATGTGTTAAAAATGGCGCAGCTGAAGAAAGTCGACGGTTTAATCGGTCGAAATATTCTAGGTTTAAAGGTCAAAGGACACTGTGTTTATGTGAATGTTTTAGCGTTGGTCTGTATGCGAAAATATATCCAGACTTTTATGATCCTTTCGAAAATGCCACTCAGAAACGTCTATCTAAAGTGATCTAAAGTGGTAGAATATGATTCTTTCCGGTAAAGATAATCTCTATTCAGATTGCCAGGCATCATTGTGCTAAGCCTTAGTTCTATCATACCGTCTGAGTTAATACACTCTAATTCATTCTTTGATGTTATGTTTAATGGTATTAGTTATTCTCCGCATCAATTCCGAAGTTAATCACTCTTATAATATCTCCATATTTAACCATAGTGATCATTAGATACAGTTAAGAACAAATACAAACTTGTTTTCTGCGGATTTCAAATGGACAGCCCTTTTCTTGGAATTAACATATTAACAATGGCGATTTAATATCTACATCTCTTATATCGAAACTCTGTCGTTATTATTATTATTATTATTATTATTATTATTATTATTATTATTATTATTATTATTGGCGGTGGTGTTTCCTGGAATCTGAGTGACAACAAATCTCCCCAGGCCTCCAGTACTCTCCACCTCTTTTGATGACATTTGCAAATAAATTTGCATTATCGCAACGGCTGCTTGCCATTCATTTATCGTTGGCAGCGGCCATTGGTCTTTATTGTAATTTGAGTGGTAATAAGCCTCCCCAACCTAACAGCGGAGGTCTGGTCAGGGCTCTCTTCTTGGTCTTTCCTTCCTTCATGACTCTACTTGGCGATTCGGTCTCACTCTTTTTTTGGGGGGGGGGGCAGTAGTGTGGTATTATTATTATTATTATTGTTATTATTATTATTATTATTATTGTTATTATTATCCTCTTTTCAACTTGACCCATTTCGACTCATTTCTTTTCAATTCTTTCAAAATTTGTCCAATTTTTGTTTGGTATTTTTATTTTATTTTTACCACAAAACTTTTAAAGCTGTTTACATGTAATCGTCTAAAAATGGAGAATCGTGTTTTTATTTTTTATGTGTATTAGCATATATGTTGGATTTTAAAAAAATAATAAAAGTGATTTTTCAAACGTATTTTGATTTTTATTGGCTAGATAAATGTATAAAGATGCTTGTAAAAATAAATTTTATTCACTTTTATTTATTAGAAAAAATATTTTCCCGGTACGCCACACAGAGATTTATCGAAACGGTTAGTTTTGTTTTAGAAGCAAGACATCGACTTCAGCTCCGTTGTTTTATTTAAAAAAATAATAAACGTGATTTTTCGTATGTAATTTTATGTTTATTCGCCATATAAATATGTGTTTTTATGACGGAATGAAATTTGGCTCACGTACTTTTGGGTGCACAAAAATGGCAGATTGAAATCTGGTGTTTTGGTGTACTGGGGTCCCCAGAAAGAATCACTAATGAGAAAACAGTGTAAGGAGAGAATAATTAATGCCTACAGTGAGTTTCAGAAAAGACATCTTTACATGAGGAGATATTCTGTTAACTATTCTGTACCTTCCCTCTTTGAAAAAGTTTTCATAATTTTTTCTCACAATTATACACATTTGGTCAATTGATGTGTCTTACTGTAAAAGAAAAAATTACAAATTCTGTTGCTACTACTACTACTACTACTACTACTACTAAAACTGCTTCTGTGGTATCAGCATTCAAGAATGCTGGTGAAAGAACTGAACCGTTAAATTATACCCCCAATTAGCCTCCTCCCACTTTTTGCCAAAATATTTGAGACCTTAATTAACCATGCTCTAGTCCATCACCTTACAGATGCTAAACTTCTGACTGACCAACAATATGCATTTAGACAAGCCCGTTCTACAGCAGACATCCTCACTGTAATTGCTGAACGTATATACCATTCACTGGACAAAGCGGGGGAGGGTAGAGCGGTAACTTTAGATATATCTAAGGCTTTTGACAGGGTATGGCGTGAGGGTCTACTGAGGAAAATTAGATCATACAGTATCACTGGTAGAATACTTAACATAATTAAATCCTTCTTAGATAAGAGACAAATCCAGGTTGTCCTGGACGGTCATACATCGAAACAATATATAAATGCGGGAGTTCCCCAAGGGGTCTATTGTTGGACATCTACTGTTCCTGATATTCATAAATGACGTCCCCGACAAAATTGCCTCTGAGATGGGTATATATGCTGATGACACCACACTCATAATAACTATAACAGGCACGACAGGAAAACAAATGAACACATATCTAAAGAAATGGCAGAAACACTAGAGGATGACCTCCAATCTGCAGTGGAATGGAGACAAAAATGGATGGTCACGTTCAATGCCACAAAGACTAAACTAGTTTCATTCAATAATTACAAGAACCCTTCTCGACCACCTATAGCAATGGCCAACGACTCTTTATCTGAGAGTACACCTTTCAAACTCCTTGGCCTTACGTTCACAGGAAACATGAGTTGGAACAATTACATTGAAGACATCGCCAGGGCCGCTGCAAGGAACGTGGGCTCTCTCTACCGTGCTAGAAAACTACTAACACCCGAAAGTATGCTGTACCTCTATAAGGCCACCATTCGCCCATGTATGGAGTATTGTTGTCACATTTGGGCTGGTGCATCTGCTACTAGTCTCTCGCACCTTGACAATGTTCAAAAGAGAGTCGCAAATCTAATAGGCCCTGAACTGGCATCTAAGCTTCAGCCTTTGTCCCATCGACGAAACGTTGCATCCCTCTGCATGTTCTACAAGTATTTTAATGGAGAATGCTCTGACGAACTGCAATCACTTGTGCCCTCACGACGTGACACGCTTGGACAACACAACAGGCAGCTAAATCTAACCATAACCCTAACCCTAACCCCCACACTGTAGAGATCCATAGATGTAAAAGATCTTTCTACTCCAGTAGTTTCTTCCCCAGAACCGCTAGACTTTGGAATTCCACTCCAGGTCCCTGTTTCCCCAACTGTACTTACGTGCAAGAAGTTCAAGTGCAACGTGAACCGACATCTTGCTGCCAAAATTCCTACATAGTACCCGAGTAGTTGTTGCCCCTGATAGTAGCGCCCTACACCAAAGTCGCAATGTGCCTTGTTTGGGGTAAAAATGTAATAATAATAATAATAATAATAATAATAATAATAATAACTAGCTGAACCTGTGGAAATTCCACAGTGGACTCTTGTTGATGTTGGCATTTTTGTGGATGTTCAGTGTAAATGGAGACACCCTGATATTATCATAGTTCTTTTGTTATTTTTTTACAAGGGGGTCACCACTTATCAAGGCCCGGAAGCCACTCAGGGATAAGGTTTATTGCATGTACAGTACGTTGTGCGTTAGTGTTGAGATTTCATAAAGTGTCTACTTAAGGGGGCGATTCATCAGGAATTTGTTTACGCTGGATTTGAAGACATCCAAGTTGTAGTCAGGTTGGAAACAGGCAGACGGAACAGTGTTCCACTGGCGTGCTGTTCTAAGAAAGAATCTGTGTTCATGGACTCTACGTTTTGATTTAGGTACAGATAGAGAGTGGGGAAAGTTTTCGACATTGGCTTCAGCTAGACGGGTGTTTTGCGTAAAAGATTGGCGAGGGGGGACCAGAGATTGGAGTTCATACGAGCACTTGCCATGGAAATAACGATAAAACAAAGACAGGCTCGCAACGTCTCTTCTGTTGGAGAGAGGTTGCAGGGAAGAGAAAATGGAATCCCCCACTAAGCCACGAAGTATATTTTGTACTCTGTCAAGTCAGGATAGGCTATTTTTAGCAGTTCCTGCCCAGATATGGCAGCAGTATTCCATCCTTGGACGTACTTGGCTTTTATATAGATAGAGAATTGCATCAGTAGTGAGATATCTTCTGGAGCGGTAGAAGGAACCCACCATCTTTCCAGCGACCCTGGCAACAGACTTGATGTACGTGTTCCATTTCATATCAGGAGTAAAGGCCAGGCCCGGAAGCTTGTCAAAACATTGAGCTTCTCCTAGGCGAGAGCCATCCATTACAATTGATGCCAGATGGGATCAGAGCGTTGATAGTGTAAAGATAGGAGCTTGGTTTTAGATGCATTAAAGGTAACCCGCCACATCTTCCCCCACTGAACTACACGCTCGAGATCAGAGGAGAGAGAGAATCAGAGAGAACTTTGTCATTTACGGCGTTTGGTGTGTTGCCGCAGATGGTAGTGTCATCAGCATAGATGTAAACGAATGATTTAAGTATGTGTTTAGGGAGATCATTGATGTAGATCAGGAAGAGAGTTGGGCCCAGGATGGACCCCTGAGGGACTCCAGCATTAATACTGCAGGCCTCTGATTTTTGTCCATCGACCACTACTCTTATGAGCCTATTAGAGAGAAATGATTTAATGATTGAGAAAACATTTCCAGTTATACCATAGCTGGTAATCTTGTGAAGTAGGCCTTTATGCCATACGTTGGCGAAGGCCTTTGATATGTCAAGAGTAAGTGCCCTGGAAAGGAAACCTTTGTCAAGAGATTCAATAATCCTATGTGATATAACCGTTAGAATATCTGCTGTAGATCTTGCAGAGCGGAAACCATATTGCATGTCGCTAAGAAGGTTGTTTCTGTTGAGGTGGTTGACTACTTCTTTATTTAATATGGATTCCAACAACTTACTCATGACACACAGGAGACTTATTGGTCTGTACTGAGATGGAAATGACTTATCACCTGAATTCTTAAATACAGGGCATACTGATGAGGTTTTCCAGGGTGTTGAAAAGCACTTTTTTAAGGCAACACTTAAACAGTTTTGTAAGTATGGGAACAAGTTACGGTTGAAGCTTTTTCAGCACTATAACTGTAATGCCGTCAGGGCCACTTGCTTTACTGGAATCTAGGTTCTTGATTAGCTTGGCGGCCTCACGCACAGATATTTGTATGTTGCATAGCGTGTTGTCTGTTATAGGAGGAAATACAGGGAGTTGATGGCCATTGTCGCCTAGGGTAGAATTAGCTGCAAAGTCCTTGGCTAATAGTCTGGCCTTGTCTGATGCTGACGAGATGACCTCAGGTCCATTGTTGATAGTTGGGATAGAACGTACGCTTCTGTTCAAGATTATGTTTGCTATTTGCCAGAACTGGTGGGATCCAAGCCGCTGCTCAGCTGCTTTGGATTTAACAGACTGAGCATATAGCTCTCTTGCATTTTTTATTACTCTTTTACAGTGGTTGCTGGCAGTCCTGAAAGCAGCTTTAGTCTCAATCCATCTATTACGTTGGTACCTATGGAAAAAGTGATTTCTGTTCGCGATGGTAGTAGCACATTCAGGGGAGAACCATGGCTCGCTGTTAGGTTTGTGTTGGAGTTTTTTAGATGGTATGAATCGGCCTATGTCTACATTCGGTCAGGTCTGATACTATAGAAGACACATCCTTTTTAAACATGGAATGCAGATGTAGGTCAGATATGAATGCCATTAGAAAACATTCAGTACACCATAGGTATATCTTTTTTATTATTATCATCCTTAACTTCACATTTGTAAACAATTTCAGACATTAAGCAATTGCCCTCCAATGGGCATTCTTTAGGTATCCTACAGTTACGTTTTAGTTCACCTG
Source organism: Euprymna scolopes (assembly GCF_053919585.1). NCBI lineage: Eukaryota > Metazoa > Mollusca > Cephalopoda > Sepiida > Sepiolidae > Euprymna > Euprymna scolopes. The sequence goes on from NC_136497.1 coordinate 10,612,395, forward strand.
ATTAAATCTTATTATTGTTCGCTATTTTTTTTTATTTTCCCATTATTAGAACTTATTACAGTATTACCCAGTTTGACACCGGTTGTGAATGAAATTTTAACTGAGCTCTTATTAATTATTTTACTTACTCTATTTTCTGGGGGAAGTTCTTATCAACTATTTTGTAAAACTCTATAGGGATATTATTTTGTATATCTTTACTTAAAGGAGGGTTAAACCACGCTTGTTTTTTTGCGTTCAGTTCTCTAGCATTATTATTACTTTGCTTTTTCATTATTTAGTTTACTTCATTCTTCTTCTTCTTCTTTTTATACATATTTTTATTCTATATATTTCATCTTCATTTTATTGTCATATTATGATATTGTGTAGTTTGTTCTGTTATCTTTTATTATCCATCTCATTCATGTATTTGATCTTACCTTGATAGCCTGATCTAATTAAAGCTTCATTATAATAATCTTTATTCTTGTTGAATATTCTCATATTGTGATAACCTTGATATTCCTGTTGATATACTGGGAAAATAGATTTTTTCATGCACTTATGATGATTATATTTATAATCAATATAGAATAGTTTTTGGTTCGGTTTGTGATACGGTTCATAAGTATTGTCGTTAGAATTTACTTATATCTAAAAATGTCAGTATTTTACAATTGATGTCCTGTGTTATGTTACGTTGCCTTATTCGAACCGCACCAGATTAAACGCAACCTATATTGAAGACTGTGGTGGAGGTTTATATCCAATGTATATACTCTACTAGTTTAGTATATCTGTATATATAATCAAGCGTGCATATATATATATATGTATTTGCGTTTGTGACCTATTTGTGTTGCCTCGTTGTGTGTTTGAGTGAATGTACGTGCTACTTCTAATCTCTTTTATATAGTAGTGGACAAGTCTCTTATGTTGTTGAGTGCTGGGTGTATAAAAGACAGTTCACAAAACATTAATTTGGGGACGAACCTTTTTCGTCCGATGGCTCATTTTCTTGGATTTCCTTCTTCTAATCAGAAGGGCTGCAATAAATAATCATTTCCTTGCGGACAAACACAACGTCACTATACGTTATACATGTATGCATTTTATTTCTTTGATCCAGTAAAGCTGTGCCCCAAATCCCTTGAAGTCTTGCAAACGCGTCTTCTCGATCCCATTTTTATTGCTTGTGCTTGCTTTTATTGCTTGTGCTTTGCACCTTGGCATGCCTGCCCCTCTCGAATCTCAGATAATGACTAAATATTCCTATAAGCTGCCTGTTACATCATACGCCAAATAACGCGTATCAACTCATCAGCTGTCAGATCTAACATTCCAACCTACTTTTTATCTATTTCCTCAGCTACAATTCACAAATTATAAACATTACTATTTTTTTTAAATTCTAGAAAGAAAAAAGTCCTATCTAATATTTTTCCAAAAAATAATTCTTAACATAACAAATTATATTTTGGTCTAACCCTGACAGTTGATGAAGAGCTCAGGTGTGCCCTATTCAACTGGTATTTCTAACTTAAATTCATTAAAAGTAGTTTAATTTTCTTTCTCTTTTTTTCTATAATTCGATCGCTTAAATTAACTAAAAAATAATGCATCATCTCTATATAGATCTCTATTTAGACGCTGTATTTTTATATATCTCTTTTAGTATGTACAAACCTACCAGAACGCAGAGTTCAGGGATTCCATCGTAACATTAAAATGGTTTTCACTATCCCTCCCTGTCCAGAATTCATTATCATATGTAATTAAGGTTTCCTCGCTTTTTTATAATCTCTATTTCTAATCTAGTTACATAATTTCTGTTAATTTTAGTGCTTCTTCAAATATTTCAGGAGTTATAGATAGGTAATATAAGTTGATATCAAGCATTATATATTTGCTGTTTAGGTGTGTAGGAATTTTTAGGAACCAATCTATGACCTCCCAAAAGGAAATCCAAAGGTTATGGTTGGATTTTAAATTTTGAAGTGCGCATAATTTTGTCCAATATATTTTTTTTACTAACTGTGAGACTAACCGTAGCCCTCGGCGCAAGAGGGTCCGTGTGTGCCTGGCGTGTGGGGTGGTGGCTGATCCTGTGGTCGGGGCAGCGGACGAAAGAGTTTCAAGATGGCGCCTGCCTGCTTTTATTAGAGACGGAATCTCGCAGGATCGCGCGAGATCTCGCGGGGATGCAAATTAGCTAGGCCATCTTGAGGAATAAAAATCGGTCCATTGGAGGTGCGAGGCAGTCGGGTTCTGACGTTCGTGGCGATCAGTACAGTGACCGTTGGGTTCCGTTTCTATTCGTGCAGTCAGCTGAGCTTTGTTAGTTACCTTCGCGCCGTGGCTGTCATTGTTTGTTGGTTCGCTGTGTGTTGCCGTGGTTCTTCAGTGAAACGCTTCGTCGCCCACGAGGAGACTCCCCGTCTCCTACACAAGATACTCATACAAGCTATTTCGGCCCCCCACTCCAAACTTGGTTTTCTTTTCTTCAATGGCGGATAGGTTCGATCTAAAGTTGATACCGGAATTCGACGGATCCGACCCGGTACTCAGCTGGGTTGAGAAGGTCGAGTTACATTGTCAGTTGTCCGGCGTGAAAAATGTCGAGCGCGTGATTCTTCTGCGGCTGGCCGGGGGGGGGCCTTCGCTGTATATCAGCAACTCAGCGCTGAGGAGAAGTGTGACTACTCGAGTATCAAGGTGGCGTTGTACAGGGCGTTCGCCACTGACCCCGCCACTGCATGGGAGCAATTTGAGACGAGGTCTATACGCTTGGGCGAAATTGTGGACGTGTATCTCGCCGAACTTAAGAAGCTGACGGTGTTGTTCGGCGGTCTTCCCGAGAGGGCCCTAGCCTACAAATTCCTGTCAGGACTCCCCGCTGGAGCAAAGCAGCTCCTGCGAGCAACCTCTTCCATATCCTCACTACCGCTGAGTGACCTAGTGGACAGAGCCAGGATAATAATGAAGGATGACTCGACGGTGAAGGAACCGGTAGTCGCCGTCGCACAGGCCCCACCAAGTGGCGAAGGACCGTCTCAGGGACCCAGCCCGCAAGGTGATGTCATCTGCTACAGATGCAACGGGCGGGGCCACATGGCAAGAAATTGTAGAAGGCGGTCGACGGCTGTTCGCTGCTACCGCTGTAACAAGACTGGGCACATGGCCCGAGACTGTGCGGGAAACGGGGACGGGGACAAGGTGCCAGTGCCGACCTCTTCCCCGAACAGAAAATAAACAAGGCGCTCCCTGTCATTCAGGTCCGAGTTAATGACACGTTATGTTCAGCCCTCCTTGATTCCGGTTGCTCCCGCACCATAGTGTGTGCGGACTTCTGTCGGGCGTGGAAAAAGAAGAACGTCAGGATAACTACCATTACTGGAAAAATACGAATGTGTTGCGGCGTGGGTGTGGTACACATTCGCACAAGAACTGGGAACTCGGCCAACGTCGAAGCGCTGGTGACACGCGAAAAGCCGCTGAGTTTCGACCTGTTGCTAGGCTACGATGCCATCAAAGCCCTGGGCGGCGTGCGCATAACGCGCGCTGGCGTTGTAGAGTTTCAGGATAGGCCCCCGGTGTGCGCAGCACTAAGAGTCAACCAGCCGGACTTCAGTGCGGAATTCGACGACCAACAGAAGGCGTGGACCGCCACTTGGAGGTGGTCAGAAGACAAGGAACCGGCCAAACTACAAAACAAAGTGGCAGAGTACCGTATGCCCGACCAGATAAGGCCTGCATACGAAAGCGAGCTCCGTGAATGGATTAAGAACGGTTGGCTGATTCCATACCCCTACGACAAACTTGGACCCCCCAAGGGCCTGATACCGCTGATGGCAGTTGCCCAACCTAACAAGTCAAAGGTGAGGCCGGTAATGGACTACCGCGAGTTGAATGCGCATGTTGATGCGTTCACAGCGGACGCCGTCGTCAGTGTCAGCAAGCTGCGAGAGTGGCGCCGGCAGGGGTCCAATGTGTCCCTACTGGACTTGAGAAAAGCATACTTGCAGGTCCGGATCGGCGAGGCGATGTGGCCTTTCCAGACAGTGATGTTTTCCGGGAAGAGATACTGTTTTACGCGACTCGGATTTGGGCTAAACGTAGCACCCCAGATAATGAAGGCTATCGTCAATGCCGTGTTGTCACAAGAAGAATGGATCAGAAAGGGAACATCGGCGTATATTGACGATATATACGTGAACGAAGATATCCTGTCATCTTCGCGCGTAAGATCCAAACTTGCCTAGTTTGGTCTAAACTGCAAGGACTCTGAGCGGCTTGAGGATGGCGCCCGCGTATTGGGCTTGAGCGTTCAAGAGGAGCGAGGGATCCTGAAGTGGAGGCGTGGAACCGCAGTTCCCGACATACCCGACGTTTACACAAGACGTGCCGTGTTCTCCCTGTGCGGGAAACTTGTGGGTCACTTTCCAGTATGCGGATGGGTTCGTGCGACGACAAGCGTCATAAAAAGGAGGGCAAATGCGGTCACCAAAGGCTGGGACGATGAGATAACCGACGAACTATTTGTTCGAATGTTAAAGGAGACCGTCGCTAGTGTGAAAAAGAATGACCCCGCCACAGGGGACTGGTGCGTGCAGGGAGACGAACTGAGCGTGTGGGTGGAAGCAAGTTCTCTAGCGATCGGTGTAGTTTTGGAGACAGATGGGGCCGTAGTTGAGGATGCCTGCTGGCTGCGACCGGCGAATGATGCTGCCCATATCAACCTGGCAGAACTCGACGCTGTAATAAAGGGCATTAACCTGGATCTTCAATCGGAAGTGAAGAAACTGCGTGTGCACACTGACTAACTTTGCGTGCACCACTGGGTGTCGGACACACTCACGAGCAAGGCCAGGGCACGCACCAAGGCAGCCAGCGAAATGCTGATAAGACGGAGGCTGGAGACTGTGAAAAAACTGGTGACGGAGTACACCTCGGACTACAACCTCGCCGACAAGCTCACTCGGGTACCACGGAGATGGTATGAGGCTATGAAGAAAGAAGCTAAGCCATTGCCTCTGTGTGCTGCCTCCGTCGAGGAGGACGAAATCAGGAAGATACATCACGACAGTGGGCACCCCGGAGTACAACGGACCTACTACTTTGTGAAGTTGGCTAGACGATCAATACCAAAAAACGCAGTAAGAGCAGTGGTCAGGGAGTGCCAAACGTGCCAGTCCATCGACCCCGCCCCAGCCAGATGGCGGAAAGGACAGCTGGGAGTGGACGCGACTTAGAGTCGGTTGGGTATGGATATAACCCACTACGGCAGCCAACACTTCCTCACGCTGATAGACTGCGGGCCAACGAGGTTCGCGATTTGGCGCCAATTAGCGAGGCAGGATTCCACCAGTGTCATCCACGAATTGAAATCCATATTCTACGAAAGGGGGCCGCCTGAGGAGATCCTCACGGATAACGACACGGCGTTCTGCAGCAGGGAATTTAGGCATTTTATGGACAACTGGGGGATCCGCCTTCGACACCGATGCGCGTATGTGCCGAGCGGCAACGGCATAGCGGAGCGGTGCCACCGAACCGTGAAGAGGATCGCGGCCAGGAAGAAGTGTACGATCGCGGAAGCGGTTTACAGATACAACACAACGCCTGAGGACGCCGTGACTGGCGGCAGTGCGCCCGCTGATGCGATTCATCACTACCACGTGCGCGTCAAGGACGCTGAAGTGTGTCTACCCGACCAACGAGAACCCCAGGGGACGTACCAAGTGGGAGACACCGTCTGGGTGGAGCCACCCGGCGGCCGGTGCACCAGCAGCTTTTGGAGGGGGCGGGTCACCGGCGTCATCAGTGAACAGGCCATACTAGTCGATGATACTCCGCGCCACGTAAGGGATGTCCGGCCCGCTCTAAGCGCTGACCAATCGGCGAGCAGTGGAAGTAGCGAGTCATCCGACGATGAGCGATGGATCCAACCCGTGCCCCACGAACTTGGTGACTCAACTGCGAGCAGTGGAAGGAGCGAGTCATCCGACGATGAGCGATGGATCCAACCTGTGCCCCACGAACCTGATGACTCAACCGCGAGCTCTAATGCTGATGCTGATGCTTCCGATGACACTTCTGAGAGCTCCGATGAGGAAGTCCCGGCAATACTCCTCCGCAGGAGTGCTCGAATCAAACGGCCACGTCCGCCGTGTCACGTATGTGATCTGGAGACCAGGGGGGAGTGTGAGACTAACCGTAGCCCTCGGCGCAAGAGGGTCCGTGTGTGCCTGGCGTGTGGGGTGGTGGCTGATCCTGTGGTCGGGGCAGCGGGCGAAAGAGTTTCAAGATGGCGCCTGCCTGCTTTTATTAGAGACGGAATCTCGCAGGATCGCGCGAGATCTCGCGGGGATGCAAATTAGCTAGGCCATCTTAAGGAATAAAAATCGGTCCATTGGAGGTGCGAGGCAGTCGGGTTCTGACGTTCGTGGCGATCAGTACAGTGACCGTTGGGTTCCGTTTCTATTCGTGCAGTCAGCTGAGCTTTGTTAGTTACCTTCGCGCCGTGGCAGTCATTGTTTGTTGGTTCGCTGTGTGTTGCCGTGGTTCTTCAGTGAAACGCTTCGTCGCCCACGAGGAGACTCCCCGTCTCCTACACAAGATACACATACACTAATATTACCTAAATCAGAAACACATGGTGCAATTAATCTAATGCTATGTCTATTATTGAAGTCAGGTTTTTGATCTTTCAACAGAAACCGCGGATTAAGTGCTGTATATATTTTATTTTAAATATTAATTTTTCATTTACACTTAACGCTAATAAGTTTATGTTATAAGGATCTTTTCCCGTGCCCTATTTATGATTTTTATTTTATTCACTCAAAATAAGTTTTGTCGTAATATTAAAACTCTCGTATTTTGTGTTTACTGTGTTGTCTAATTATCTCCCCTTGCTGTGTACTCTCTAGTATTTTCTATTAATTCGTTTATTTATTCTAGGTAAACGTATCTTTTGTTCTCTCTTCACAACATTTTTTTTAATTAATTCATTAGAACTAATCAAAAATAAAAAATGGACAAATGTTTAACTCCTAATCGTCTGGATATCTCTCCTAGCTCGACCGGCGCAAACAAAACATTTAAACATTGACATCGGACTATATCGTCTCTCATACGAAGAACAACCACCGAGAATACAATTGATATTGACAGATTAGACATTTTGATAAACCATGTTTCTCCCGACGTATATTAATACATCGCAGAACATACGACGTATGCCTCTGCTCTGAATCGTCTCAGTGATTTATATATAAAACCCACTAAAAAAATTTTCGCTAGACATACATTGTCAACTCGAAGACAAAAAGACGATGAAAACATCGATGAATACGTAGAATCGCTACTCCTTCTTGCTAAAGATTGTGACTTCCAGGCAGTTAATGATATTGAAAATAGAGTCGCTGTCGTCAGAGACGCCTTCATGACTGATTTACTTTCCAACTCTATCTGACAGAGATTGCTTGGGAATAGAACACCTGCCGTCGACCAAGCTCGATTGCTTGGGAATAGAACACGGACGTCGACCAAGCTAGAGCTATTTATTCAGCACAGAAAAATTTGGAATCTTACGCTTATTCTGAATCTTACACTTGTTCTTATGACAGAGGGGCTAATGTTAACGACGAACAAAACTATCATAATAAATCTGAGGATGAATTTTGTGATACTTCTGCTTTCATAAAAACAAAACCTACTTGCTATTTTTTCGGATATTCCAGACACAATCGGAAATTTTGTCCAGCGGTGTCCGCCATTTGTAAAAAATGTCATGTTAAAGGTCATTTCGCGAGGTCGTGGGTAGTTTAGAACCAACTTATGTATACATTCTAGTCGGAAAAACTGAAACAACGGCTATGATAGACACTGGGAGCTCTGGATCTTTCATCTCGGAAAACTTTGTTAATAAAAATAAATTGAAAGTACAACCAGCTACTGAAAGGGTACATATGACCTCCTCGTCACTTAATGTTCCAGTGAAAGGACAGTGTACTATCTACATTAATTAACAAGGTGAGTGGTATGCTTACACAAAATTTGAAATTTTACCGGATTTTTGCAGTGATGTCATTCTCGGCCGAGACTTCATGAGACAGTATTCTAGTGTTTCTTTTAACTTTGGTGGTCATATGGGAAATCTTCAAATTTCTAGCTCTGTTTCCTGTAGTGTACCGTCTGCTTTAGTAGAAATACCATCTCTTTTCGCAAACATTTCTCCGGACTGTAAACCTATTACCACAAAATGCAGGAGGTTTGGAAATCAAGATAAAAAATTTATACGGTCAGAAATTGAAAAAATGCTCTTGGAAGGAGTAATTGAAGAAAGTACCTCACCTTGGAGAGTCCAATTTTAATAGTTACTGGTTAATGTCACAGAAAAGATTGGTTGTTGATTACAGTCGAACAATCAATAGATTCACATCATTAGACGCTAACCCTCTACCAAGGATGGATGTTCTTGCTGCTGAAATTTTCAGATATAAAATTTAAAGCTCCCTCGATTTAAAGAGTGCGTATCACCTAATACCCATTCGAGAGGAAGAGAAAATGTACACTGCCTTTGAGGCAAACGGAAAATTATATTAGTTTTGTAGAGTTCCGTTTTGCATCACAAATGGTGTCGCTTGTTTTCAAAGATCGATGGACAACATCATCAAGCAGCATAAGTTTCAGGGAGTTCATGCATTGAATTACCCAAAAGGAGCATGACGAAAATCTTGCAAAATTCCGGAAAGTTGCTAAGGTCCATAACGTGACTTTCAACGAAGAAAAGTCTATATTGTCAACTACATCAATAGATTTCCTTGTTTACACAATAAAACACGGAACAATTGAACGACTACGACCACTCAAGGAACTACCTTTTCCGAAAGACAAGACTGCTATGGGGCGAGTCATTGGATTATTTTCATATTATTCGTAATAGATATCTAAATTCTCCGAGTAAATAAAACCTGTTGTAAACAATGACTCTTTGTTACAAGAACTAGTTCATTTTTCTTGTAAGTCAGTAAAAATGAGATAGGATAGACTGAGAATTCGAACCTGGAAAGCTAGGTTTGAAATTAAGATTCAGAAGCCCATTGTTAGTTTTAATATAAAATAGCAGATATATTTGTTTGAAAAGGAATTTGATTGTTTAGAAATGTTATTATGAAAAGGAATTTGATAATTCAATTCTGTTTATGGAAATTGAATTGAAACAAAGTCAGTTAAAAAAAGGGAACAATAGCAAATTTAAACATATTGAAAAATAGGTTAGTCCAAAAATATGTTAGAAGAATTTGGGTTGCAGATATCTGTGAGCAGTGCACGTGAGTTCAGGACCACATAAGTCGATCACATGCTCGGACATGGGGGAAGAGACACGTGAAGCATGTCCACGCCATGGGATCCATCTGCACGTTTTTGGCCATGCGATGACGTCATGGCTAAGATATGAGTTCTTAATATAGTTGCTAGTTTTGAGATAGAAACAGGAGAAGAGAACAGAACAGGAGAGGGTAGAGTCGGACGAATCCTCCTTTGGAAGCGAAGGGTTAGAAGTAGAAATCATGTAGTGACTTTGAATCTCTGGATGTCTTCATTGACCGGTCGGAGAAATAAAGGAGCATTATCATTTTGTAACTGCGTCTTGTGTTGTGCCATTCTCAACAAACAAAGGTATCGTAAATCATTTATATGAACTTTGATCCACTCATTTCTGATAATTAACATTGTACAAACTCAATCATCTAAGTAATGTGTCTCTCCATCTTAAGAAATGTGTCTCCCTCTCTATCAAGAAATAATGAATGATAACCCTCCTCTCTAATATATGTGTTAAGAAGAAATATGTTATAAGAACCACAGACTGTAAAATGTATAAATGTCTCTCGTCGATCTATCTCCCTCATCCAATTGTATTACATGTCTCCGTCTCTTTAACATGTACCCTGCCTCTCTATATATAATAAAAACACTCAAATATATAATATTCGTCATCCCCCTAAAAAAGACCCCAGTATGCAACATTTTCCCACAAAATTCAACACAGAATCTAAGAAGGCTTTCAATAACATCAAAAACGACATCGGAAAGGCTCTGCTCCATTCAATAAATGAAGATCTTCCCCTAGTGGTTGAAACTGATGCCTTAGATACCGCTATAGCGGCAACTCTCAATCAAGCTGGTCGAGCAGTTGTCCTTTTTCTCGAGGTCTCTTACTCACGCTGAACGCAAACATGCTACCGCCAAAAAAGAAGCGTATGCTATAGTGGAAGCAATCAAAAAGTGGTCACACAACCTATCTGCCAGGCGTTTCATAATAGTTACTGACCAAGAAGCAGTGAACTCAAACAGACCCGGAAGAATTAAAAACAATAAAATTCACATACGGAGAATGGAATTGGGATGCTACGATTATGATATCATGTATCGGCCAGAAAGAAATAATATTTCTGATGACGCACTCTCACAAGCTTATTGTGGAGGCATTAACAACAAAGCTAAATTATCAGATATCCACGTGTCTCTCTGCCACCCGGGACTTACACGAATGGCACATTTTGTGAAAGTTCGAAACCTTCCTTATTCGATAGAAGAAATTAAGAATGTGCCGAATGCCCCATATGTGCACGATGGAAACCAAGGTTCCACTCTCCAAACTCAACCGCTCTTATCAAAGCTACTCAACCAATGAAATGCCTCAACATAGATTGCAAAGGACAGCTCCCATCTACACCGAAGAACCGGTACCTACTAGTAGTAGTGGACGAGTACTCACGTTTTTCATTTGCTTTGGCTTGTAAAAATATAACTACTAATGTAGTAATCGAATGTTTATTCCAAATTTCTACAATGTTTGGGACACGCTCATACATCCACTCTGATCGAGGAACTTCATTTGTATCCAAAGACTTACGGGAGTATCTTACAAGTTTAGGCATAGCAACTAGCCGGACTACTCCTTACAACCCTCGCTGAAATGGACAATGTGAACGATACAATGGCGTTATATGGAAAACTATATCCATGACATTGGCTTCTGATAACTTCAAAGTGTACTGCAGCTAATGCCAATCCTCATGAGATAATATTTTCCTACCAACGGAAGTCACTAAGTGGCCATTCTCTACCCTCTTGGCTAACTGTACCAGGATCTGTATTACTGCGTCGTCATGTTCGGCATAGTAAATATGAACTCTTGGTGGATGAGATACAACTACGTGACCGACCTCCCATTGGAAACTTGACTCTATCTAAAAAGCTGACCTCAATTGAGACCTTGATTCATCTAAAAAGTCGAACAATCCTTGCACTGGGAATAACTTAGCTTATCCCACTTTTACCGAAGAAAAAATACAACACCTGAGATATCTTCCCCAATGCCCATTAATCCTGATGCTGATGCTGATTTTTCCATTTCTGAACCTAAACATTCCCCCACGGTACCTATGAACCAGGAGGAATTATCACCTTCTCCTAAATCCACGTGCCCAGGGACCCTTACGCGAACGTCGAAAACCATCACGTTATCATTGACTGTGACAAATTTACTTTAATTCTTTTGAGAAGGGGGGATGTCTTAATATTAAAACTCTCGTATTTTGTGTTTACTGTGTTGTCTAATTATCTCCCCTTGCTGTGTACTTTCTAGTAGTTTCTATTAATTCATTAAAGCCTTTATTCTGGGTAAACGTGTCTTTTGTTCTCTCTTCACAACAAATGTATTATATGTTTCAAAGTTCATATTATATATGTTTATTGTCTTTTCCGCTGGAACTATTATGTTAGGATTGACAATTATTATTTTTTTAATACCTTATTTATGCTTTTTATTTTGAGGTTCAAGTATTTTTGCTTTTTTTTAAATCTTGAACCCTTCACAAGATTCAACATATCCATTTCGATGTTTCCTAATGAATATCTGTGGTAGACATATCCTTATTTTAACATTGAACATTTTGCAGTAATTTATTTTCTGTTTTTTTTTTCTGTAAAATTTCAATCTGTAATCACTTCTGTGTGGTTAACTGTTCTTGTACTTTTCATTTTTAGCGTTGTAGTAATGAACCCTCCATTTGATTCTTAGTAGATATTTTGGTATATTTTAAATGAAATAATAGGCCACTAATATATATATATATATATATACATATATATATATATATGTGTGTGTGTGTGTGTGTGTGTGTGTGTGTGTGTGTAGTAGTAGTAGAGATTTAGAAGGCTATCACAATACGAGGAATGAAATATAGTCGTAGTTGGTAAAAGAAGACGAGAACAAGTGGCGATTTACAAATCAACAAGTACATACATATATGTCTATATATATATATGTGTGTGTGTGTGTGTGTGTGTGTGTGTGTGTGTGCATATATATTCAGTTATATTAGGTAAAAATGTCTTACTTGTTATGTCTGCGACAATATCCATTATTAATTTCGGGAAAAAAAACCCTTTTCAAATGGTGGACGTAACAGATCAACTCAAAGCATGCTAGATGATGAAGCGGAAGTTGGATAGCTGTGTGGGGCGTCTGAGCAACTGTGAGGAGGGAATGATTCATGTATGGTCTGATTAGGTAATTAACATGTTTATATTTTTATTTATTTATTTTAGTTTATAACTTGTTGCTTAAGTGTGAGCTTTTTTAATTTTGTATGTTTATTTTGTTGTATTATTATTTTTTGCTGATATGTCGATGCCTTGGTTTATCTAAGTCACGTAAGTCGCTATCTAGTCTAGTCTGATTGAGTATCCAGCTTCGTTCTATTAATTGAAGTAACATCACTTGGAGAAGGTGCTAATGAAGGTTAGCCATAGAGAGGATATCTTATTTGGGCAGTGAATATTATGTGATTTTGAATATTTAGTTAGGGTTTACATCTAAGGAAAAGTTATCCTCATGTTCGGAAAAAACCCTTATACAGAGAGACTTAAGATACTTGTGGATAGTGTCAAGTAAACATGATAGCAGTGATTCGTCTGGCACTATGTAAGCTAGATCCATTTTTGCCAGAGTTTGCCCGCCCGCAATGAACACCAGAACTCTTTAACCTTAATATGGTAACCCCCTAAACAGGACCACAGCAGTTAGATATATGCTCATGTTGTTAAGTTAACGGATAGTGAATAGATATACAAGTCTATTTATATGATTTAAATTAGGGTGGTATACTTGGAGATATTTTCCACTCTACCGTAGTGTCTGAAGTAATTACAGCGGCAAAAGTTTGCAAAAATCTTTGGAATGTATGCGGTTATGTCTCTACGAGTACACATTGCGTTTTGTTCTATATACGCTATTTTTTTTAATCCAGGCCAGGTCACTCTAATTTATTCTTCCGCGTATATCTTTTGCTTAGTTATTTCCCTTTACTTATTTCTGATATATTAACATTTGCTGATTAATTTGTGGATTTTTAATCCGTTACTATATGTATGTATTTTTACCATTACATTTCTATATTACCAAGCTAAAAATTCCTTTCATTTCTATTTATCTTACTTCCTAATTATCTAATTGTCGTATTTTGCGTTTCTAAACTATGTAGATTTAAGAAGCCTATTGTTATAAGTGTTTTACTGTCCTTATTTATGAGTTTACTTTCTACTCCTTAGTTGATAGTGACACATCTTTTATTGCATATTAAAGATTGCCGACATAACAGATCTGTAACATATACTCTTCCTAGAAAATAAAAGAACACGTGTTTTCACAAATTGTGAATTAACTTTAAATACGCACTGAATACCATTGTGCATCAGAAAATTTTTAGTATATTTGGTAAAATTCTAAATTTAACTGCTTTAAAGACCAAAAACAAGGGCAGCTTTTTTTAATAACAAATATATTTATTTATTAAATTAAATTTGATATTTTGATTAATAACAGAATCTTCATCAGGAAATATAAGTATTTTTCTCTTTTTACGTACCATGGTGGTGGAGGAGATGATGCTTGGCACGTTTTCCTTTAGATGTTGGTAAAGAGCAATGTTCAAATGTCCAATATAGTAGAAAACGCTGGTGTAGCGTGTATTGTAAAGTAATAAAAAGTCTACTGTATAAATAATAAAAGTCTACTGTATAAATAATAAAAGTCTACTGCATAAATAATAAAAGTCTACTGTATAAATAATAAAAGTCTACTGTATAAATAATAAAAGTCTACTGTATAAATAATAAAAGTCTACTGCATAAATAATAAAAGTCTACTGTATAAATAATAAAAGTCTACTGTATAAATAATAAAAGTCTACTGTATAAATAATAAAAGTCTACTGCATAAATAATAAAAGTCTACTGTATAAATAATAAAAGTTTACTGCATAAATAATAATGGTCTACTGTATAAATAATAAAAGTCTACTGTATAAATAATAAAAGTCTACTGTATAAATAATAAAAGTCTACTGTATAAATAATAAAAGTCTACTGTATAAATAATAAAAGTCTACTGTATAAATAATAAAAGTTTACTGCATAAATAATAATGGTCTACTGTATAAATAATAAAAGTTTACTGCATAAATAATAAAAGTCTACTGTATAAATAATAAAAGTCTACTGTATAAATAATAAAAGTCTACTGTATAAATAATAAACGTCTACTGTATAAATAATAAAAGTCTACTGCATAAATAATAAAAGTCTACTGTATAAATAATAAAAGTTTACTGTATAAATAATAAAAGTCTACTGTATAAATAATAAAAGTCTACTGTATAAATAATAAAAGTCTACTGCATAAATAATAAAAGTCTACTGTATAAATAATAAAAGTCTACTGTATAAATAATAAAAGTCTACTGTATAAATAATAAAAGTCTACTGTATAAATAATAAAAGTCTACTGTATAAATAATAAAAGTCTACTGCATAAATAATAAAAGTCTACTGTATAAATAATAAAAGTTTACTGCATAAATAATAAAAGTCTACTGTATAAATAATAAAAGTCTACTGTATAAATAATAATGGTCTACTGTATAAATAATAAAAGTCTACTGTATAAATAATAAAAGTCTACTGTATAAATAATAAAAGTTTACTGCATAAATAATAAAAGTCTACTGCATAAATAATAAAAGTCTACTGTATAAATAATAATGGTCTACTGTATAAATAATAAAAGTCTACTGTATAAATAATAAAAGTCTACTGTATACCACATGTGAGGTTGGCTTTGCATGTCATTGCTGCTGTGGTCTGGGTGTGAAAGGTATTAGACTGGCGCCACACCAAAACAAAATCGTTCATGCGAAATTTGATGAGACTTTCGTAAGATTTTTAAACGACTATTAATGCAGGCTAATTTGGAAGATATTTCAAGTGAGAATTGTCAAAATCACCCTAGTTTGATTTTTCTCAGCAGGTCATGAATATAAAAAAGCCGGGCAGTATTTGATAATAATAATAATAATAATAATAATAATAATAATAATGATAATAATAATAATAATAATAATAATAATCCACCTAATGTACATGGATTACCTGAAACTGTTTGCAAAAACCAAGACAGAACTAGAGACACCCATAAACACAACCAAAATCTTCAGTCAAGATATCCAAATGGAATAGCACGCACTGCTGATCGTGAGGAGAGGAAAACTGGAAGCAACAGAAGGCATGATACTAGCCAATATAACAGAGATTAGGGCACTATGTGAACATGATAATTACAAATACTTGGGAGTTCTGGAAGCAGACACCATCAAGCCAAAAGAAATGGAAGGGAAGATTGGAAAAAAATAAGTCAGAACACAAGGAAGCTCCCCGAAACTAAACTATATATTAGAAACCTAATTAGAGAAATAACCATATGGGCAGTGTCAGTAGTAAGTGATTCTGGGCCGTTTATAAGTTGTAGTTCAGGAAATTGATGACAATGCGCAATACACTACACTAAAAGTATGATACTGACAGATTCTATGTGAAACGGACAGATGGAGAATGGGGGTTTGTCTGTGCAGAAGACTGTGTAAATAAAACATGAAAGAATTAGCAAAATACATGATGCAGAACACCGAAAAAATGAATACCGCAGCTAGGGACACTGAGAAAACAACCAAGATAGAAAAAGACACGAATAATAAGACGAGGAAAGAACAATGCGAAAAGATAACAACTACACGGGCGATTCATAAAAAGTACAAAAGATGAAACTAACAAAAACACTTGGAAATGGCTACAAAAAGGAAACCTAAACAGGAAAATTGAATTCGTAATAACAATCGCACAAGATAACACGATTAGAATCAAGATCAAAGCAAAGATCGACAAGACACAAAAAAACAGCAAATGCAGACTCTGCGGTCAAAGAAACAAACTATAAACCACATAATAAGTGAATGTAGCAAACTAGCCAAAACAGAATGTAAAAATAGACACGATCAAGTGGAGTATACATTACACTGGCAATTACGCAAACAATTGCATCTTGAACACGCAGACAAATGGTACAAGCACGAACTGGCAACAGTACTGGGAAATCAAGGAGGGTACAAGGTCTTGTAGTTCCTCAGAGCACCTATCACCAACAATATTCCCTACACACACACACGCGCGCGCACATATATATATATATATATATATATATATATGTGTGTGTGTGTATGTATATGTGTGTATTAGATTGTTGCAAACATAATGTCGTTTTTTACGTTCGACTTCAAAAGATCATAATTCTTTTCATAATAACATTTATTAATCGAAATAAGCACCATTATAATCGACACATTTTTACCAGCGATAAAAAATGTATTTATTCCATACTATACTAAGAAAACCGGAGTTCTGAAAACGATAAAGTCATTGAGGGCCAATTTTGCATCATCTCGGCTTTTGAATCATTTTTCGCGATGGAAGTTATTGAGATGCTTGAAAAAGTGATAATCGGTGGGCGAGAGGTCCAGGGAATATTGTTACGTAGTGTTTGTTATGTTTTAGGGTAACAATTATGAGAGTAAGAGTCTTAGAGTGATAGAGACAGTCTTAGGAGTGTTCGTGTTGAATGTTGTGAGATGTTAGATATTATATATATTCATTATGAGTGTTCATATTGTTGGGAGATGGAGACATTGGTGAGATATAGACAGAATACATATAAAGAGAGACAGACAGTTCTGTATATATGAGAGACAGGATACATATAAAGAGAGAGAGAGAGATAGTTCTTATATATATAATAGACAGTTTACATGCTACTACAATAGCCAACGACATGTAGTACACACTGAGAGGAGATTTGATATATAGATAGATGGACCGAGAGTTTGACATTTATACTTTTGACAGTTTTGGAGTGTTTCTATAAAATTTATACTTTGACACATATACTTTCTAACATACATTTTTAGATGATGATTTTATCAAGGTTCTTATAACATAAATGGACAATGCCTTTTCTGTTGAATAACAACACAGAGACGCTGATACAAAACCACATAATGACGTCCTTTATTTCATGAACGGTCCTGATTTCGCTCGAGGAATTCAAAGTTTGTTTACATGGCTATTCTTCTCTAACCTTCGCTTCCAAGGTTTGGTGTCAGCATCTGTCTCTGACCTCTCTCTCTGTCTCTCGGCTCTTCTCCCCTCTTTCTCCCTGACTGCCTCTAAAACTGTACCTATATTGAGAACTCGTAACGTCATCGCATGATTAAGCATTTGCTCATCGAGCACGTTGCCTGACATTCATCACGTTGCAAAACATGCCACACTGACATGACCCAACGAGTTCAGTTACCTATTTTTCGAGTAACCTCTTTACAAAATATGTTTACAATTTCAATTGACGATTAAATTCCTTATTTTAATTTTTACAAAAACAAATTTCATCATTATATTCCTTTTTCAATAAACAGATATCTGACTATTTTGTGTGAGCTAAACAATTGCGATTCTACATTCCTTATTTTCAATAACAGTCTGTCTTTTTTTAACTTATGATTTAAATTCTCAATTCCAAATCTAGCTTCACAACTTTCGAATCTTTGACTATCCTATTTCATAGTTACTCACTTATAAGAACAGGCTTCTGTTATTGTAACAATATGGCGGATGAGACAGTCTCGTAACCTAATTCCTTCGGCTTCTGCATGGTCATTTGAGTAACATGCGGGTGAGCGTTGTCATGGGAGTAAAGTGGTCCCTTCATATTTGACCAATCTCAGACACATACGTTGGAGTTTCTGGTGCATTTCGTCAATTTCGCGGCGGTACATCTCCACCGTAATTATTCCACTTGGATTCAAGAGGTTGTGATGGATGAGACCGGCCGCAAAGCACCAAACAGTCATCATAACCTTTTTGGGCAATCTCCAAAAATGCCGTTAGGGCTTACAACATGGCCGCCAGAAGATTCACGTGATCCGGTTGATCCAAAACATGAATCGCCGTATTACGAAACCGGAAAACGCAAATTTAAAGCAAACTTTGACAAACAAGCATAATAATTAAGTACAAAAACAGTTTTTCAATATCATAATAATAAATAATTTATTTAGAACGGTCATTTAATTTTTTGTTGAGAAACAATCACAGTTTGTTTGTTTTTTAAAACAGTGTTTATAAAAAAATATTTTATTCAGAGTTTTTCATAAAAATGGTATTTAAAACAAGGTGTTCATTTTTTTAAAGATGTAATGTTATAAAAATATGATGTAAAAAAACAGTTTATATTTTGAATTTTCATTTTATAAATTTAGAAAGAATAGATGGAGGCGATGCAACAAATTAGCTCACAAAATTTATTTGGGCCGACTCTTTCACGCCACATAAATTCATTTAAATATGGAGTGAAGAGAGCCCTTGATGTACCGAATTGACGACGAAGTTTTTTCTTCGCTCGCATCCACGTATTTTCAATAAGTTAAGTATAAGTCGCGTCGTTAGGCTTCACAAAATTTCTTTCGTGGACAACAACATCGTGGCTGTAAATACCAAAGTCAATGTCTGCTACGGTTGCATAAGCGCTCCACCCATCGCTTATTATACGAGTCCCGGGTAAGATCCATTGGCGAATTATAGGGACCAGAGTTTCACGTTTTCTGTCTGGAACCTCGATCAAAAGGCAATTCTTAGAGCCTCGTTCGATGGCGCCGAACACCCAATGGCTACGTCGGACAGTTCCTCTGTGATATTTCCGAGGGTAAAAATGGCTTTCATCAATTTCAACCTCTTTTGGGGGCCAGGTCTCATCTACACCCCCCAATTGAATTGGGGTTTGTTCAATGTACTGAGTGCACACTTCCCTCAAAAAGTTGCACCAGTCGCTCACTGTGTTGGCACTCACCTCACTTTCTGTTGCTATAGTTTTTGTAGAAAATCCATGCTCCACATATACATAATTATTACAATGGTTCTTAGATTGAGGTTGCTTCTTTGAAAAAAAGAGTTCGTTCTAATTGTATTACGATATCCATCGTTTCGGCAACGCCATCTCCAACCATCCTTGGATTCGGAATATCGAGCAACCACGCATGGTGACCCACAAATTTGACTATTGCATGAATTGGCTATCAGACGTCTCTGTGCAAGCCATGTCAATATGTGCACGTTATCTGGCATTGCTAACATTAGCCGAGACAATGTCATAGTTTCGCCAAGTATAGCGTCATTGTCATGAACACGAGGAACGAGGAACAAGGGTGATACGTTAAGGGTCATTGATATTTTTGTAATTCTCTGAGGTAGGTAGCAGTTCCAATTTCAGGAATCGTCATGGTTCAATTCCAGGAATTGTCATGGTTCAATTGCGTTCCGTCGACCACGACCACTTGTTTGTTCTGAATAAAATACTTTTTATAAACACTGTTTTAACTAAAAACAACCTAAGATAGTTTCTCAAAGTTTGCCTATTTTTATAATAACATTATATCAACAAAAAATTAAATACAAACAAATTGTGATTGTTTGTCAAAGTTTGCCTTCAAGGCTGCGTTTTCCATTTGCACGATTCATGTTTTGGATCAACCGGATCACGTGACTCTTCTGGCGGCCATGTTGGAAGCCCTAACGGTATTTTTGGAGATTACATTTTTGGATGCAATGTCGGCTTTGGGAAGTGTTGTGAAGCTTCTCCAGAATCCAACCACTGTGCCTAATGTCACCGGTTGTCGAGAGGATCCATCAAACGTCACATTCCGTTCGGGTAATGCGTCGTTTTGTTGCGCAGGCGCGTAGAAGACACATAATAAACGACGATAATTTTGATTATCGTTCAATTCATACGGAACTCATTTATTCAACTTTTTCTAACTTCACTTTTTGCTTTGAATGAGGAATGATTGTTGAGTGGTCGACCACGAGTGCAACAGTAACTTCACGCGTGATTTCGCGAGGATCGACTTCAAATGAGACTTTCCAGTGATTCTTATCAACCGCAGTCGGCCGGCTGCGACCGTCTTCATTTTCGAGACTCTCGTCACCATTCCGAAATTTCTTGCGACATGTTCATCAGTTGTTCCTGAGCCAAATGCATCATTGACATTAGGAGCTGTCTCGGCAGCTTTTCGACCTCGTTTGGACTGGAACAAGAAAATCGTGCGGATTTGAATTTTGCTCATGCTATCGAAAAGCCTGCAAAATAATGAATGAAAAGATTGAGAACGATAACGAATGAACCCATTCGATATAGCGAGAAACTAGCTTCAAAATGATATATAACATAGCTATATATCTATCAATGAATAAATTCAGAAAGCACATATAAAAGTAGCATCTGTGAAAAAACGATAGTTTTTGCACCAACCTAATAATATATATTTATATAGATTATATATATACACACACACACACATATACATATATATATATTATATAGCAATATATATAGCCATATATATATATACATTATATATATTATATATAGCCATATATATACATTATATATTTATATTATATAGCCATATATATATAAATTATATATAGCCATATATATATATATATATATATATATATATATATATATATATATATGGCTCTACATTTCTCGCATTTTCTTCCTCTTTTTTCTATTAGGCCTTGTCGCCATTTCTTTTTCTACCGTTCATTTTTTTCCTCTCCTCAACCTCTTTCCAACAGAAATTCGGAACCTGTCCCTGCGTTACTGTTATTTTCACGACAAGTGTTCGTCTTAACTTCAGTCAATAATCTCCTCTTTCCAACCTTTCAGAAAGAACATTCGTCCAACTACAACCACTACCTATATACTATTATTGTCTATACTCTTTATAAGTGCCTATATCTAAATGCAAATTCCATGAACATAGTTTCAATCTTATATCAGCTCGCCTTTTGAACTCTTATCTGATTTTCTAGATGAGTACAATATGGTTGTTTTTAAGTCCAATGTAAACAAATTTATGGTAAACCGCCCCTTAAAGAATCAAATTCTACCTAATGACCACCAATAACGATTACTACATTAATATCCTGGTGACCTTACACCCATTAACTCTTATCCTCGAGTGACCTTCGGACCTAGATTAATGGTGACTCCCTTGTAAAAAGTAAACTGATCGCTTTATATTTTGTTCCCTTTTTCTTTCACGGACATTTGTCATGCGCTAAATCTGTTGAATCCTTTTCTCGATTAATTTTTCTTTTTCTCTTTGTCTCTTTGCCACTCGGCTTGCCATCTATATTGACTCTCTTTCTCTTATATCTTCTTATCTCTCGTTTTCTCTCCCTATGTGTCATCTGTCATAATTTCTGTGATCACTTTATCTATTGCTCGTTTTATCGATTGTTTCTCTCTCTCTCTCTCTCTCTCTCTCTCTCTCTCTCTCTCTCTCTCTCTCCGGCTACTTTTTCTCTCTATCTCTCTATTCCACTTGCCCACCTCGGCTGTTCTCTCTCATATTATTTTTGTAATATCATCTCTATTTTCTAAATACAAAAACATTTTCAGTTTGTAATGAGAGAATGTTTAGTCATCATTATCTTTTCTTTCTTTAATATGATCATGTGAAATTTCCCCTTTCCATCCGCAGAATCAACAAGAGTTACATCTTATTAAATGTGACATGTTGTGTTCCTGAAATGGTCGATACGTCTATGTGTTCTGTTTGCCCATCTCCTTATCCTGGGAGCCTAGCTTACCGCTATGTGCTTAATCGCTAACTGGTCCGTATTAATATCCTTCAAGTAGTTATTGCTCTAGGCATATTCAACAATTACAACGGATATATAATGATTTTTAAGGCCAAAACGAATAACTATTTTTATCAATGATTTGATTTTTCTAATAAGTCTCTTACCGTATTTCTTACTTACTCTCAATATTTTTTCTCTCTGTTCCCTCTCCTTATCAATCGTTATATATCTATAATATAAAGCTGAATGTGTGTGTGCGTGTGTGCGTGTGTGTGTGTGTGTGTGTGTGTGTGTGGTCACAAATAGGCTCCTATATAGTTGACTATTTTAAAAAGCTGATTACATATAATGATAGAAGATGTATCGAGACACAGAAATAGTTAGGTCTGATCTGGCAGAACCGTGGTTCATTAAAATTGTGGGGTCTGCAATCGCGCCTGGTCCACAAAGTATGGAAATAAAAAATTAAAAAAAAACGTTTACAAGTGTTTTTGATATAGATGTACATAATAATATTTTGATAAGTATGTTTTAACTTAAATAGGGATGGTATAATAACATTGTGGGGTCTGCATTCGCGCCTGGCCTCCATAGAATGGAAATAGGCACACACTTTAATAAAGACTTTTCATATCTATCTGCGTAAGTATACTTTGATAATTATGTTTCAGTTTGAAGAAATATGGTATAATAAAATTATGGGGTGTTCGTTCGCACCTGATCTCCATAGAATGGAAATATGTCACAAGGTTTAACAAGGTTTTTTAATATAGATCAACAGAATATTGTGATAAGTGTTTCAGTGTGAACAGGTATGGTATAATAATGGGGTTTATCTATTTTATTTTTATTTCCATCATATTTTGCTTTGGTTTTAATACACCCAAATTCGAAGCTATCTCTTTACAACCCTTCCTTTTCATAACCTATCATACTTTCATGAATCAGAGTCCATTTTCTGTAGGCTGTTTTTGAAGCCAGTCAACGACGGGTACTTTTGCTTGTATACATATATATATATATATATATATATATATATATATATATATATATATATATGTGTGTGTGTGTGTGTGTGTGTGTGTATGTGTGTGTGTCTGTGTATTTGTGTGTATGTGTATATATATATATATATATATATATATATATATATATATATATATATATATTGATGCCTCCATGCAGTCTCTGAAGACAAAGGATATTCCCTGTAGGGGAAGCTGCGCAGGTGATTGTGAAGCAATTCTCAACCACACCTCTCCTGAATTGGCACTGTCTGAGTCCAATGGCAAGGAGAAGTCCAGGACGACTGGAAACAATACCGTGATAAGCGGAAATGCGAAAGAAAACGTGCGAAGAACAATTTTCCTAAATTATAAAAACTAAAACAATTTATGCGTTTTCAGTTGTGCGAAGTATGGTTTCCTTCGGCATGATACATTTCTCCCAGGCATCAACTCCTCAGTGTTGTTAGGGGGAGGGGGAGCAGTATAGTATATCTTCGTTTCTCAATATATCCTCTATTATCTTTTACTTTTCGTGTGTGGTAGTTTTGGACTATTTTATCTCATGTCAAATATACGATCAGAGGGAGCAACATTTTGTTGGTAATTTTAATAAATCAATCTTTCAAAAATTAGTTTATGTTGAATCGATCGGAATGCATTCTTAGTAAACATATTGTAATGAAGTGTTAATTAAAAAAATAAAACAGATTTGAATAAATTACTATCTGAAAGCATTTTTATGGCTTAAATTGAATCCGGCGTGTATTAAAATATAAAGAGAGAGAGAGAGAGAACGAGATAGATAGATTGATAGATAGATAGATAGATAGAGGGAGAGATACATAGATAGATAGATAAATAGATAGATAGATAGATAGATTCAATTTTGTGATAGAAAGCAATATGGATAAGGAATGTGCGTCAGATATTAGTATGTAAATGTATTCAAATAATTACAACTTTATTAATGGTTTTTGCACGCGTGTCATCATTCATATGAATGTCTGAGCATTACTGGATAGTTTTGAATGCCTTCCCATCTGATGAATGCTAATATAATGTGTTGAATGTTAAAGGTTAAACGAATTCAATGTAATTTGCTTGCTTGATTGTGCGGCTAAAGTCAACGCATAACGTTTAACCTTTTTACACAGAAGTGAATAACTCTGTTTCATTCATTTTTCTTTTGTATTTTTTCATTCATTTTGCTATTAAGTTATTTATATTTTTCACCGTTCTTTCTTTCCGCTTTTGTTGAGTTTTTTCTTTCTACCATTTCATTTGAGATGTTCCTTCTTTCTTTTATGTTTCCTTTTTCTTTGCTTCTTTTTTCTTTTTGTCTTACTTATTTTCCTTTCTCTTTTATTCGTTGTTCTTTTATTCTTAGTATTTTCTTTCCGTCTATTCTTTTTTTCTCTCTCTTTTCTAGCAGATTAAATTATCTTTTCACTTCTTTGTTCTTTCTCAATTCTCGTTTTTCTGTCTTTCCTTTTAATTTTTGTCGTTTCTATTCGCGTAATCTCATTATTTTTCTCCTCAGACTTTTTAGATGTTAAAATATTGCCTTTCTTTTTTTTTTAATTCTGCTGATTTGTTTCTTTTTGAAATTCTTCTTTCTGTTTTTTCTTTGATTCTTTTTCCTTTCGCTTCAATTTCATTTTTATTCATTTTGGAATGTGACCGATATATTTTAGTTGTGTTCTTATTCTTCAAACATCTCGGACCGGCACGTTGTCTAGTACCGTCACAAGGGAAGAAACACACAAAACAGAAAAGACATAAAAACTCATGTAATGTTGTGACCGTTTGGGCTGTGATCATAGCGAAGTATCTATGTTAACTGAGGCAAGCAGGGCCAAGGGTCCAAACATTATTATTATTATTATTATTATTATTATTATTATTATTATTATTATTATTATTATTATTATTATTACTAATTGATCCGAGCGACGACGGGTCTTTCGATCGATTATTATGATTAGAAAAATGAACAATTATATTAGGGAAAAATGGTTGCCATATATAATATAATAATATCGCAAAAGGAATGTGAAAATAGAAAATAGATGTAAACATTATTTTTGGTTTGCATAAACAAATAACTAGATTGCGGTTACGTCAGCTGCTATTAGATTATGTAGATTTGAAGAGATTCTAGGCAGTAACTCCTAAATAGGGAGCGGCATATGTATTGTTTTTGAAATATAATTATCCACTGACAGTGTTTCGTCATCTACGACTCATCAGAGTGGCTGAATCTAGCGAAACTCGATATCAGGACCCCATGGTAGGAAGCCTAAACTTCTACAACTGGGATATCTCGCACAACTTATGGATGTATCGCGTTTTACGTAGATGTTGTTTATTTGTTTGTTTGTTTTTTTTTGGGGGGGGGGGGTTCTATACTTTTAGATTGAATTCGTATAAATAATTGAATTCAATAAAAAACGTATTGCAAACAAAAACAAATAAACAACACAAAAATGTATATAATATATGTGTGTAAGAGAGACAGACAAAAATACTTCAGAAAATTAGTTTTTTGATATCTGATCCTCCTGATAAATCATTGCTTTTTGATTTTCGTTTTTTCTTCTTTTTTCTTCTACAAAAATTAATAACTCAATCAGAACTCTTATAGCATTAGTTACTCGATATGAATATTAACAAAAACGATTTATTCATTACGATTTTGATGATATCATTTTGATTAGAAAATGTTAATTTCCCTGTCAATAACTAGAAAATGATCATATGACGTGAACAAATTTATTTTACTCTTTCACCATAAGCAACGAATATTACACCTTGGACGTCAGAGGCGAATATTTGTGGTCGTGTCTAACTGAGGACTTTGGGTAGTGTGCCAGAAAGATACGGTTCAAGTCACATTCACACTTTTGCAAGTTAGTAGAGTCAGAAAAGCAGGAAAGAGTTAAGCAATTCAAAAGTCTATTCGTCTAAGTTGGGAAACTATTAGAATAGAACAATTTTTGGTACCAACAGTGACCCATACCATAGCTTTGAGCCCCTAAGGGTATTAGGCCATCTACAACTTTGTAGGTGCTTCTGTAGCGACTGAGTTCTTTTTTACGGGGTGAGGGTGCTAGCCCCACGTTCAACCTTCCCAGAAGGTATATACAGCGCCCAACCTTCCCAGAAGGTACATACAACGCCTAGCCTTCCCAAATAGTCACCCATCTGGTACTCGGCCCGGCTCAACGTTGCTTAACTTCAGTGATCTGGCGAGAACCGGTGTGTCTACGTGATTGTGCCGTACTACCAATAGTGAAGGAGTGACATATTGATGCTTCTCGGGTTAATCGTGAGTATGCACGTCGAAAGAGCGCAAGTACAATTTCGATAAAACAAAAGTCCGATCTGTAATAGGTTTGATATTAATAATTGCAAAACAATGAGTTTCATAATAGTAGATTATAGAACGCATGACTATATGTATGTCTGTAAATGTCATCATTGCAACTCCTTATGTTATTATATCATAGTCTCTTTTTTGTGATCATATTTGATATTTTCTCAAATAAAGTTTTATTTATAAAGTTTAATTAATACAATTCTATCCCTAATACTTCAAAGGACCATATATATATATATATATATATATATATATATATATATATATATATATATATATATATAATTTTGTGTGTATTGATATTCATATTTAAAACTCTTTTTTCTATTTATTTAAAAAGAAAATACAACTATGGGTCGTGGAATTGCCTTCATCTGCAAAAGATCTAGCTAAGTCGCATTTTCTTTAAACATAAATTTTAATTAATTCCCTATTAGTTTTTCAAATTTTTTTATGGGCTGATCATCTTTCGTTACGTGTAATTATATTCATGCAGATATTCTACATGATTTATTATTGCGTAATATTTGCGGAAAAGATTATATATACAAAGCATTTTCTATATATATTTATTTATTCGTGTATATATTTGTTTTAAAATGTGTGTCTACCAAACTCCTCTGTTAGTTTTTGGTCTACAGACATGAAACTTCATATATAGGGTATTCGAAACCATACGAAACTTAGATTTGAGTTTTAGCTGAGGACAATTGGTTGAAAAATGTGAATATTTAAAAAAACAAAATTTGCCAGGTAAAGATCGAACAAGTGAATTACGAATATGCATGCGTCAATGTTTTAAATTTTAGTCTTGCAGCAAACAGTAAATCGTAAGCTAAACGTTTTGGCTTCGATTCTCGATGGTGGCGCACGAGTTATTTTTTAAACTGTTTAAATCATTACTATATACTGGGTCCAATATAATACCTATATATAATAGAAGATTCGAAGTTGTTCCCTTCTAGACCAAAATATCGTAGGTTTAAAATAACAGATTCCACATACAAATTTCTTACGTCTAGTCTATTAGCCATTATCTTATGTAACTTTATAAAGACTTTTCTGACACATCCAGGTGTTTAAATAAAATCCTAGATTCCTTTCGAGGTGCTATACAACCTACAGATATAGTAGCCTCGATTTTCCTCCCTATTGCTGAGGTCCTGTTACTGATCCCCATAAACACCTCATGGATTCATACAAATGGTATGGATACTGCTGTTACACTCTTCGTAACTGATTCGCAAACGTTAAATTACCGTCAGTGGATTCGAAAAATAATAAATTCTCCCTTATAACATTTCCGCAATTCTGATTGGTTTGTATCAGAGAGATCCCTTATTCCAGAAGGCGATTCTGTTAACTAAAGCAAGCATGCAAGCCTTTATCAAACATGAAGTCTACCGATACAGGAGGCTCGCTCCCTCTCTCTCTCTCTTCATCCCTCTCTACCTCTCACTCAGAGAGAGACAGCTTTTCTGGTGCATCGTAATGCTAAGACATTAGTAAACTCTTTAAGAAGCACCATTAATAAAATGAAACAGTTTAGAAACCACGTTAAAGTTGACATATTTTATTAATAAAAAAATCATTAGATTAATACACACACACACACACACACACACACACACACACATATATATATATATATATATATATATATATATATGTATATATATATATATATATATATAAACTCAAAAAAAAACTATCCAGAAATAACTGGCGTTTGTTCTACAAGAGATAAAAAATGTTTTACAGTATTTTGCCGGCAAAATATATTATCTTTTAATTGTTTCTATCGAAAATTTAAAACATTTTTTCATAATTTGTAAAGTAAATGCAGTCGTTTTTGGACCAGTTTGCAAAGAGTTAAAGTTCCAGGACGACCCAGGAGGTTAAACACAACCAGATCTCCATCGGGAAAAGTGCTAGGAATTCTGGGACGTTGAAGAGATTTTTTGGCCACGAGGACTTCCAGGAATACGAATACTTCAAAAGTGGTCAATACGTAGGTAGAGCTAGTTAGTAATTTATAAAATATATATGGCAATTAAGCTACACTGAATATTCCGCGTTTTATCCACTCTAGGATTTTTCAGGCGGAATATTCAGTGTAGATTAATCGCCATATATATTTTATAAATTACTATATATGTACATATATATATATATATATATATATATATATATATATGAACAAATGATTAATAAAACATGTTAAAAGACATCTTGAAAAAGAGTTAAAAACATATTTAATTTTAAAAATGGAAGCACAAGATATGTGGATAGTCCTTAATCCGCGGAGTTTCGAAGAAATACGCTTCTTCTCATCAGAGGGCAGGAATTAGCAAAATGCAGGATCGGATTTTGCATATAAAAGTATTTAATGAAACTAGAAGTAAGTCACAGATCTTACTTGGTAAAAAAGGGTGAGGTAAGGGGAATAGGAGGTAAAAGAATTCATATTATAAGCTCTATTTCCTTTTCGGTTTTATTGAGCTTTTACATCTGGTTTAGATTACTTTACTTGTAAATATTCACTCTTTAATATTTATAATATATTTTAAGTTTACCATGTTGATTACCTTGGTAAACTTATTGTAATTTATATATATATATATATATATATATATATATATATATATATATAAGTAGGTGTTCCTTATAAAATTGTACAAATTGGTATAAGCTCAGTGAGGATTCATTTTGTAACTCTAGAGCTTATATAGTAGTGAGTTAAATTCTAATAATAAAAAACAGAATCAGTTTAAAGTTATGACTATTTTTTATCATTTAAAAATTTTGTTTTCAAATTATATTTTTCATAGGCGAATGCATAGATTTTTTTCATGAAAATCGGAATATGACTCACTACTATATATGTATATATAAATATATAAATATAAATATGTCTATATGTGTGTGTTTGTGGGTGTAAGGATACAGCACACGAAATATCATGAAATGAGATGCTGTGACGATAGGGTGTGTTAAAAAGGCATACAGAAAAGAAAGAATAAACCAACAAAATTAAGAGTTATAAAGCGTTTGTGTTGACAAACGTCTTCCAGAAAGTGAAGAGTTTAAAATATGATAAAAACAGATAAAAAATAGGAGATGCAACAAAGAGAGGTTGTATGCACGTGTGAAAATGTGAAAATAAGGAGAATTATGCTGTGTGTGTGTGATAAAGATGTTTAAAAGTAGAAAAAAGCAAATAAACCAAGAATTTAAATAAGAAAAATTAAAAATAAGTGAAATGCATTAATAAGGATGCACAGGAAGACTTTCACTTACAATTTGTGTTTTACAAACTGCACTTTCTCAAACTGAATTCCTTCTTCCACGTTGCCAATTCATGGACAGTACTGTGATTCCTCTCTCGTCACCATCTTATCTTTGGATCCAGGTCATATTTTCTAACAAAATATCTGGCAAAAAATCGCACCCAAGCCATACTATATATCCCGTCACTGCATAAAACACTCCAATCCCGGTTAATTTATTTCAAACTAACAGGGTGCGCCCAACTTTTTCGGGTTATAAAATACGCTTATAATATTTTAATGCAGTTATTATTACAAAATGTTTTCTAATATATATATATATATATATATATATATATATATATATATATATATATATATATATATGGTTGGTCACATTCAATGCTGCTAAGACTAAGCTTATTTCCTTCAATAACTACAAGAAACCCTCTCTACCACCAATAGCAATGGCCAAGAACACATTACCTGAAAGTACTTCTTTTAAACTCCTCGGCCTAACGTTTACAGGGAATATGAACTGGAATAGATACATTGAGAGCATTGCAAGGCTGCTGCAAGGAAGGTTGGCTCCCTCTACCGTGCTAGAAAACTACTTACGCCTGACAGAATCCTATACCTCTATAAGGCAACCATTCGCCCATGTATGGAGTACTGTTGTCACATTTGGGCTGGTGTATCTGCTTCTTGTCTCTCGCTCCTGGACAGGGTTTAAAAGAGAGTCGCCAACCTGATAGGTCCTGAACTGTCATCTAGGCTTCAGCCTCTGTCTCATCGACGAGATGTTGCATCCCTCTGCCTGTTCTACAAATACTTCAATGGTGAATGCTCTGACGAACTGCAAACACTTGTACCTCCCCGACGTAACTACCCCTGACAAACCCGACAAGCTACTAAGTCTCATCCCTTTACAGTAGAGATCCCTAGGTGCAAGAAAACCTTTTACTCCAATAGTTTCTTCCCCAGAACTGCGGGTCTTTGGAACTCCCTTCTGGGATTCTGCTTTCCCAACTGCAACGATATGCAGAAGTTCAAGTGTAATGTCAACAAACATCTTTCTACTCATCTCCCTTCATAATGACCCCGCTAATTAAGTCCCTGATAGTAGCCCCTGCTTCAAAGTGGCACTATGCCTTGTTTGGGGTGAACATTGAATAATAAAAAAAAAAAATAATATATATATATATATATATATATATATATATATATATATAATTAGTTTTTTTTGGGGGGGGGGGGAGAAATCAAGCAGAGTGCTCAATTAAAAGGAAAATCCGAAAAGTAAGAGCGTATTTATATATTGTATTTTGCGTACAGAAAGTTGTCAGATGAGACAAGTCATTGTTACCATCGGTTTCAAGCCCGATAATTAGGATCGTTTTAGATATCCTTATCAAGGTCTCTTCGGTCAATACTCATGAGATCATGAGATGAGTATTGGCTGAAGATAGCTTGATATGGATATCTAAAACGGTCCTATTTATCGGGCTTGAAACCGATGGTACCAATGAATTGTCTTATCTAACAACTTTCTGTACACAAAATACAATATATATTTTTTTATTTTATATATATTGTGTATATTTAGGCAGCATTTTCTCATTTAGACAAATATTATTGAATAGCACGGAATTATTCTGTTTTACAATTTTCCTTTTTATCTTCTCCAATCTCCGAATAGTCCTTTTTGTGTTTTTCTCGAAATTGTATATGTTGGATCCATAATCGCGAGCGCTTTCGACAGAAGTACTTCTATCATCCTCAGGCATATTGTAGAAATAAATGTAGGGATTGTTTTTTAATTTACTTATATATTATTTTTTCCTATGGGCGATTTTTTTTTACATATATTAAACACATTTATATATACAAGCACATATATACATTATTAAACATTTATCCCAAACATTTCAAAACGTTCCGGCTGCACTCATAATTAATATTATTTATTTGAGGCTTCTTTGTTTTAATGTACAATGCTTCGAGTATTCTTAGCCTATTTACATTTCTCTCACTCTGCAGTACTCGTGTATTTTCTACCATAATTCTTCGAAATTCCGAATGTTGGCAGCCATGTCCCTTCAAACGTTGTGATATGGAGCTAGAGTCAGAGAGGTGGAGAGTCAATCTTCGCGAGAAGATTAAAAGGAAAATTGTAAAACAGAATAATTCTGTGCTATTCAATAATATTTGTCTAAATATATATATATATATATATATAAATATATATATATATAAATATATATATATATATATATATATATATATATTACTGATTTCAACAGCTTCTTGAAAAAAACCACTTGGGTGCTATGAGATAGAATCGAAAGTGAAACATTTAGTGCTCCAGTTGAGTTCGCTATCGTTTGAGATAACCCCACAGATATATATGAACGTTATTGAATTAACTATTTTTGACTATGATTAATTAACGCATGCGCAAAGCAATAAAGATATCGGCAAGTTGAAATGGTCATTTTGAATTTCAACTTGCCGACTTCTGTCCGGGTAATCTAAGAATTTACTCATTATAAACCATTCTTGTTGTATGGTTATTATTTTGCATTAATTTCAGTGTTATTTGACAAGTAGTTTAAGAGTTTATCTGTCAAATATTTACATACAGACACACATACAAGCGTTTACTGTTTTATTTCCAAAGTATCCAAAGCAGCTGATCAGCGGCTTGGTTCTCACCAGTTTTTGGCAAATAACAAATAGGATCCTGAACAGAAGTGTGCGTTCTATCCCAACCATTATCAATGGACCAGAGGTCATCTCGTCAGCATCAGACAAGGCCAAACTATTTGCAAAGAACTTTGCAGCTAATTCTACCCTATGCGACGAAGTCCATCAACTCCCCATATTTCCTCCTATAACACAAAACACGCTAGGTAATATACAAATATCTGTGCGTGAGGTCGCAAAGCTAATCAAGAACCTGGATTCCAGTAAAGCACTCGCCCTGACGGCATCCCAATTATAGTGTTAAAAAAGCTTCAACCTGAACTTGCTCCCATACTTACAAAACTGTTTAAGCGTTGCCTTAAGGAAAAGTGCTTTCTAACACCCTGGAAAACCTCATCAGTATGCCCTGTATTTAAGAACTCAGGCGATAAGTCATCTCCCTCTCAGTACAGACCAATAAGTCTCCTGTGTGTCATGAGTAAGTTGCTGGAATCCATATTAAATAGCGAAATAGTCAACCACGTAAGCAGAAATAACCTTCTTAGTGACACGCAATTTGGTTTCCGTTCTGCAAGATCTACCGCAGGTGTGCTAACGGTTATATCTCATAGGATTAGCGAATCTCTTGACAAAGGCTTCCTTTCTAGGGAAATTGCTCTTGACAAGGTATAGCATAAAGGCATACTTCACAAGATTTCCAGCTACGGTATAACTGGAAATGTTTTCTCAATCATTAAATCATTTCTCTCCGATAGGCTCATAAGAGTAGTGGTCGATGGACAAAAATCAGAGGCCTGCAGTATTAATGCTGGAGTCCCTCAGGGGTCCATCCTGGGCTCAACTCTCTTCCTGATCTACATCAATGATCTCCCTAAACACATACTTAAATCATTCATTGACATCTATGCTGATGACACGACCATCTACGGCAACACATCAAAGGCTGTAAATGACAAAGTTCTCTCTGATTATCTCTCCTCTGATCTCGAGCGTGTAGTTCAGTGGGGGGAGATGTGGCGGGTTACCTTTAATGCATCCAAAACCAAACTCCTATCTTTACATCATCAACGCTCTGATCCCCATCTGGCATCAATTGTGATGGATGGCTCTCGTCTGGGAGAGGCCCCGTGTTTTGACAAGCTTCTGGGTTTGACCTTTTCTCCTGATCTGAAATGGAACACGTACATCAAGTCCGTTGCCAAGGTCGCTGGAAAGATGGTGGGATCCTTCTACCGCTCCAGAAGATATCTCACTACTGATGCAATTCTCTATCTATATAAAAGCCTAATACGTCCAAGGATGGAATACTGTTGCCATATCTGGGCAGAAGCTGCAAAAAAAGCCTATCCTGCCTTGACAGAGTACAAAATAGACTTTGTGGCTTAGTGGGGGATGCACTTTTCTCTACCCTGCAACCTCTCTCCCACAGAAGAGACGTTGCGAACCTATCCTTGTTTTATCGTTATTTCCATTTATTTATCTGTGCCTAAATCAAACCGTAGATTCCATGAACACCGCTTCTTTCTTAGAACAGCACGCCAGTGGAACTCTGTTCCGTCTGCCTGTTTCCCACCTGACTACAACTTGGATGTCTTCAAATCCAGCGTACACAAATTCCTGATGAACCGCCCCTTAAGTAGACACTTTATGAAATCTCAACACTAACGTACAACGTACTGTACATGCAATAAACCTTATCCCTGAGTGGCTTCCGGGCCTTGATAAGTGGTGACTTCCTTGTAAAAAAAATGGATTGTTACATCTTTTTGTTTTCCTGTTTTAATATATAAGAGACTTATAACCACATATAA
This sequence comes from Euprymna scolopes, assembly GCF_053919585.1. NCBI lineage: Eukaryota > Metazoa > Mollusca > Cephalopoda > Sepiida > Sepiolidae > Euprymna > Euprymna scolopes. The sequence continues at coordinate 10,646,662 of NC_136497.1, forward strand.
ATCGCCATATTCTCTAACAACCGAGTACAAAACTTTCGTATGTTAAAATCTGTCAACACATTTTCGCATACTTTCTTGTGATTTGGATTTCTCAAACGATATCTTTCTAGTTAGAATTGTTTCGAGAAAGATTTCGTTTTTTATGGCAGGGGCCATGTTTGCCGACATCCTAAGTAAAAGTGTTTCTGTAGAACGAACTAGATTCGAACTTGGAACACTCACGTTGTCATTCCGTGTTGTTAACCACTTTGCTACTGCCACCTCCCTGTTTCTATTGTTGATACTGTTTCTTTCTAGGATCAAGTACTTACAACATCCCTAAGACGAGTTATAGAATTAGATGAATTCGAACTTGACACACCTGAGTCCGCCTAGTTCTTCATTTCACCATTGCCGATCTTCCTAACTGTCAGATTAATTTGCATATCAATTATTAATATTCAGTGGGTCTCTTTCTGTATAGATAGACACTAATTACACAGTAAATGTTGCTTGCATTATTAGGTGTATTAAATAAGGTACACATTGCGAAATATAAAAACAGCACTTCTAGTCGTTGGCAAGGATATATCCAAAACGATCAGATTTTATTATTTCAACGTTTTCTTCCTATTAGGTAATGTATCTTGCTAATATATGATAGCCTACTATCTTAATAATATATTCGAGGTTGTAAGATGGATGGATACTTTTATTAATATAACCAATATAACTTACAAACTGGAATTCCCACATATGCTCACAACGGTCAATCTTGGGTATCCTACCGGAGCCAATATAATATTTATCATTTGAATTTAACTAATTATAACGATATTTATATTCAACTAATTCTAAAATTAGATATATTTTATTGAAATGGTTCTTATATTTAACATAATAAAAATAACCTTAAACCCTTTTTGTACTAAGTTCATTTTTACATTATTTCCACTTACATACTTATAAATTTAATTGTATCAACTTGTAAAATTATATGTATGTAAATAATTGTGATATATCTTTATATTTAAGTAATCATAAAATGATTATTATTTATTGATGCTAACATCATTTAAATTTTATCATTGTAAAATGGTTTATGTTAAGCTTATTAAATTAATTTTATTAAAATAAAATAGTATTATTTTATGTAAATAATTGTTAGAGTACAATTAAACTATGATACTTTTGCATTTTTAACTGTAAATAAATCCATTATATAAAAATAATTTCATAAAATTAACAATAGATTCTCTACAGTGCGATGTATACTACAATGCATTGTGGACTTCAGGGAGACATGTGGGCTTTCGCCTCGTGTACCGCGGTGGGTCCCTGACTTGAGTAGGTAATCAATAAATTTTATGGAAAAAAAAGTGGGCGATTTAACTTGTTGCGAAACAAAAAATGTATTGAAAGTGTAGAACATTTGTTGATCATCATACAATCCCGGGCAATGTCGCGTCTGGGCAGCTGAGGTAAATGTTTTGGAACAGACGGGCCGACCTCTAACCCTCAGTTTTTGTTTGACCTTACAGATTAAAAAAAAACAAATCGCCCTGTTCTCCGCGTTCTTCTCCATGTTTATCAGCTTATCTAACATAAATACTCTATAAATGTTTTAAATTAATAATCAACTGGTTCTTTACTTGATAAACATCAAAAGAAATCTACATTGGAGGTAAATGAACTCAAGGAAACCCATAAATAGCGTAAGCTACAGATACATGGAAGAAAACCAGGACAAACAGAATCAAGAAAACGTTTCCATTCCTTTTACGCGATACTTTTTACTCATTACTTTTTCCTCGCCTTCTCGAGCCACCTCTTACAGAATTTATAACATTTCACGATATCACATAATACCTTTATTGTTGATTTATTTAATTATCACACACCACTTATTTCTCTCTTCCTCTAGTAAAAACAACAGCATCGTCTTCATCTATTACATCTGTTACATTTAAATATATTTTCATAACTTGTTTCTGCTTGGTGAAGATTTACTCAAGACAAATAAGGTTTTATTTGGAAAAGATGTTCGTCTAACGAAGGGTAATTGAGCACGAAGCTATGTGAAAGTGAGTATATGCTCTAGACCTGACAAGGGCTACGTTTTATGAGAAATGTTGTGTATGAAGCAGTACATTACCATGTTGGCCGAACTGATACAAACATCACCCTCACAAGTTTTGTCTGTGATTAAAGTTTCTGAAATTTAACACATAGTGCAGACGTTGAAGTGAATTAATAAAACTTATCCATCATATAAATCTTTTAAAACATAAATGTTTTATAAGCAAACGCATATCGAAAATTGATATCTTTAGTGAATTCATGGGTCACATATGTTTTTTAAATTAGGATGCATTCTAAGTTGTTGAAGATGCCGATGATAAATTTGCTGACATAAGGAAAGCTTCATTAGAAATTCTCAAATTTTTAGCGACCCTGACGCCGAACAATTCGACAATCAACTCGGGAGAAACTGAGCTATTGTGATAGAGATTTTGCTGTTGGACTGATAAAAATGTTCTTGGTAGGCCTATGAAGTTACCCCTCCCAAACCTTGTCTCTCGGCTTTTAGAAGAACAAGTTTATTGCGGTGTCTGAGGAACCCTCATCGGGAAATGCAGACAGGACTACTCCGACTTACTTTTGCAAGGCCTGAGTGTGCTTCGTCTTAGGAGGCTTGACTATTTTCCTACTTTACAACCTTTTATCTCATCCTCTGACCATAGGAAAAAGGTAAATATCAGAAATTATCAAAATAAAACAGCAGGAGTTTATTTAAATGCCCAAACAGTCCTTCAACTAGCCTAGATATCCTTATCTACCTTCATATTTAAGAGTATTTTTCCTGGATTTGATGAACGATTTTCAAAAAGTTATATAAATATTTAGAAACGATACTAATTCTCAACTTAATTTCTGTTAAATGATTTCAGAAAAGTATTAATTACACACGAAAATATGTTTGGGTTGGGGGGGGATCTTCTGGTTTATTTCACAAAGTTCGTGTTAATTGCATTGCTTTCACTATCAGGATAAATATCAACAATCATAGAATTGGCAATCAATAAAGACATGAAACAAAAGTTACTTAAAATACATAGTTGTGCACATAATTTAAACGTTTACATTAGTATAGTATTTGTTTACGTGTGAAATAAGAAGCTGGCGAGGAACATGAAATAGAGAAAAAAGAAGATCAATGGTTGTGTTCAATATTGCTATTTGTGATTAGCATCATGGCTCCTTACTTGTGACCGCCATAGTTTTGCCATATTTGTAGCTGGGCTCTGCTTGAGATAAATACATTACTTCAAACGAAACGTGTATCTTTAAAAAATATTAATTTGTAAAACCAAATAAACAGTTGATACAGTACTTTACGATAAGTACATCCAGATAACTTGCATCCTCCCATCCAATTCATATACAGGAGTGGAAATCATGAGAACCATATTCGATCACTTCGACGGTTAACTCCCTAGAATTCAGAACTTTCGTTTTTCTTACACTCACTTATTCTCATAACACAACTATGTGTAAACCTCAAAGTTTATTGCTAATAAAAAGATTGTAATTTCTGTCTTAATTAATATCATGTGTAATATTCTATTTTTACTTATATATAACCACGTCTTAATATCTTTACCCTAGATTTCGCCTTCAATTCGTGTTAACTATTTTAACCATCAATTTTATAATTTATTTCATCATTTATATTTCAAAATTGATGTATAATTTTTGGATACGATACATATCACCCCTACACATTTAACAAAGGCTTGAGGCTAGCATTCACGAATATCTGCGCGCTTAGAACGAATTCAGATGTTGTTGAATGATGTTTTCTTAGTAAACACCCCGGATATCTTAGCGCGAGGTGAAACTAACCTACACTCCTCCACCCCTTATAACCACTTTAACATGCCTGCTTATCTCCCACTTTGTCGTAAAGATTCAAACACACATATGCACGGACTTGGAGTCTATATTCGAAACATTCTCCCCTTTGACTAGAGAAACAAAACTAAAATCAAACGAACAGGTCTCTTTGTACACTTAACATGCAACATAACATTAGCTACTTTAATGTTCTCTACCGTTCTCCCTATATCCACGACTATACTATAATCACCACAGTAACTTCCCCCGATACTAGCGCACAAGTCTATGCATCTGGTGACTTCAATGTCCACCACAGTGATTGGTTTGGATTCTCTACTTACACAGACGCAGCTGGTAGCATAACACAGACCTTTTCTATATATCATTCCCTATCACAGACGGTAACGTTTCCGACACGTTTCCCAGATCAGCAAGATCAACATGCATCACTTCTAGATATATTCCTGACGACAGTTCCCGATTACTGAGTTACAAATACCCATAGCTCACTCGGGAATGCTGATCACAGTGTGGTAATTGTGGAAATCGTCCTAAGTTCGACCCAAAGCTGAAAAGTCCTTACTCAAAGCCACAAGGTATTATGAGAAGGCTGATTAGGAAGCAATCAGGGTTCTCATCAGAGATTTTTTTTTTTTTTTTACATTTTCACCCCAAACAAGGCAAATTGCCACTTTGGTGTAGGGGGCTACTATCAGGGGCAACAACTACTGGGGTACTATGTAGGGATTTGGGCAGCAAGGTGTCGGTTCACGTTACACTTGAACTTCTGCACGAGGGTGCTCGCGTCGTGGGGGCACAAGTGATTGCAGTTCGTCAGAGCATTCACCACTAAAATACTTGTAGAACAGGCAGAGGGATGCAACATTTCGTCGATGGGACAGAGGCTGAAGCTTAGATGCCAGTTCAGGGCCTATCAGATTTGCGACTCTCTTTTGAACCTTGTCAAGGAGCGAGAGACTAGTAGCAGATGCACCAGCCCAGATGTGGCAGCAATACTCCATACATGGGCGAATGGTGGCCTTATAGAGGTACAGGATACTTTCGGGTGTTAGTAGTTTTCTAGCACGGTAGAGAGAGCCTACCTTTCTTGCAGCGGCCCTGGCAATGCCTTCAATGTAATTGTTCCAACTCATGTTTCCTGTGAACGTTAGGCCAAGGAGTTTGAAAGATGGACTCTCAGATAAAGAGTCGTTGGCCATTGCTATTGGTGGTAGAGAGGGTTTCTTGTAATTATTGAATGAAACTAGTTTAGTCTTGGCAGCATTGAACGCGACAAACCACTTTTGTCCCCATTCCACTACAGATTGGAGGTCTTCCTCTAGTGTTTCTGCCATTTCTTTAGAAATGTGTTCATTCGTCTTCCTGTCGTGTCTGCCATAGAGTGTAGTGTCATCAGCATATATACCCATCTCAGAGGCAATGTTGTCGGGGAGGTCATTTATGAATATCAGGAACAATAGAGGTCCAAGGATAGACCCCTGGGGCACTCCCGCATTTATATCATATTGTTTAGATGTGCGACCGTCGAGGACTACCTGGATTTTTCTCTTATCTAAGAAGGATTTAATTATGTTAAGTATTCTACCAGTGATACCGTATGATCTGATTTTACTGAGGAGACCCTCATGCCATACCCTGTCAAAAGCCTTAGATATATCTAGAGCTACCGCTCTGCCTTCCCCCGCTTTGTCCAGTGATTGGTATATACGTTCAGAGATCACGGTGAGGATGTCTGCTGTGGAACGGGCTTGTCTAAATCCATATTGTTTGTCAGTCAGTAGTTTAGCATCTGTAAGATGATGGACTAGAGCATGGTTAATTATGGTCTCAAATATTTTGGCAAAAAGTGGGAGGAGGCTAATGGGGCGATAATTTGATGGGTCTGTCCTTTCGCCAGAATTCTTGAATACTGGTACAACAGAAGCAGTTTTCCAACAGCCCGGAAAGCAAGCTTCATTAAGACATTTGTTGTAGAGTTTGGAGAGAACTGGAGCTACTTCGGCTGAGCACTTTTTTAATAGCACAGCTGGGATAAGATCGGGTCCACATGCTTTTGAGGTGTCAAGGTTTTTTTTATGATAGCATGCACCTGAGCAGGGGTGGTTTCCAGATCGTCTAGTATGGCGTCTGTCCGCATAGGAAAGTCAGGTAGGGGGTGGTTGGAAGGGTCCAGTGTGGAGTTTGAGGCAAACCGACTGGCAAGCATGTTAGCCTTGTCGGTTGCTGAGGAGACAACCTCGTGATTGTTGGTTAGTGGGGGAATTGTTGATTGCCCATTATTTACTACACTGTTGTAGATTTTCCAGAAGTCTCGAGTTCCTAGTTTTTGTGCTTCGATGCGCTTTTTAGTGGTTTCCGTAAATTCTCTCTTAGCTGTCGCTATTTCTTTCTTATGTCCCATAAGGGGGATATAGTTTCTCTTCTCGCTGAACAGTGCGCAAATGAGATAACTGAATGGTTCAAAACAGCAATTGAAGCACATGTTCCCATGCGGAAATTCTATGGCAGACCTCACCTTCCCTAAATTGTTTACTTCTACTTGTGCGGCTTCCATTGCTCAAAGGCAGCGTGCATACCCAGATTTAATCGACATAAATCCAATACAAACAGACAAAAGTTTATAGAAGCTAGAAGTAATTGTAAGAAAGAAACAGCAACAGCTAAGAGAGAATATAGACCATTAAGAAAGGTAAAGAAGCGCAGATATTAGAAACCTGTGATTACTGAAATAACTACAACAGTGTTAAAAGAAGGCACGTTATTTTTTATCTAGTAAACTGAGTTTCTCGATATTGATCTTTTCTTCTACGACATGATTATGTGATTCGAGAGTGGAAGTGGAATTTAAGGGTATGCACCCAAGGAGAAAAGAACTGATCCGTAAAAAATCCTGTTGGCAATTCTCTCAGACGATTAGCAATTAACTAACGTCTTTCTGAAGTGAGAACATTAAGTCTGGGAGGCTAGACCTAATGGAATTACACAGGATAAAAGCCATACCTTTTTCAATTGAGAAAAATCCACAATAATAATGGCCTAAACGCGCTTATACTTAGTTTTCTTGTTTAAAATTAGTAATTCTGCATTACACGGACGGCACCATTTTTGGTGCGTTTCATTAATTGTTGCTAGGTAGCGCTTTTCTCTATTAAAATTGTTTAATTATTTAAAAATTAAAACTATAATATATTGTTGACCCTTAAACATATGATACAAAAAATTCCAAATTGTTTCGAAAAATAAAATCCCATGTTACTGTAATTAAAAAGATGTTTCATATAAATCATTAAATTGTTCGTAAAAATCCGATTACTTTAATTCGAAAAATGTTTCATTTAAATCATTAAATTGTTCGTAAAGATCCGATTACTTTAATTCAAAAAATGTTTCATTTAAATTATTAAATTCTTCGTAAAAATCAGATTACTTTAATTCAAAAAATGTTTCATTTAAATTATTAAATTGTTCGTAAAAATCCGATTACTTTAATTCAAAAAGTGTTACATTTAAGTAATTAAATTGTTCGTAAAAATCCGATTACTATATTTAACAAATGTTTCATTTAAATTATAAAATTGTTCGTAAAAATCCGATTCCTTCAATTCAAAAAATGTTTCATTTAAATTATTAATTTGTTCGTAAAAATCCGATTACTTTAATCCAAAATATGTTACATTTAAATTATTAAATTGTTCGTAAAAATCCGATTACTTTAATTTAAAAAATGTTTCATTTAAATCATTAAATTGTTCGTAAAAATCCGATTACTTTAATTCAAAAAATGTTTCATTTAACTTATTAAATTCTTCGTAAAAATTCGATTACTTTAATTCAAAAGTTTTTTTAGATAAATGTTGTTTTAATTTAAAAATGTTTTTATAAAAATTATATTTTCTTACGCAGACTGTGCAATTATATATTGATATATTTTTATGCAATAAATGTTTTGGTTTTCAAATATTTTTGTGTCCGGAAAAAATTTTGTTTGGTTATTTATTTGCCGTGTTATTTGACCAAGAAGCAATTGGAGTTATCGCCTCAACAATGACGCCGTCCGTAATATGCAGGAATGCCTTACAATTTTAAAGAATTACTTTTCTTTCTACGCTTTAAAAGAATTAAACTGACTTTTGAATTAACGAAATGTTACTATGTAAAAATTTATTGGCAATTTTATGCTACTATGACCATCTCAGATTATTTTATACTTTTAAATTGTCCATTATGAGGAGCGAAAGCTCAAAGATAAATGTCAAGTGTCAATTGTCAAATGTCACTTGCGCCCCCAAAAATAACGCGCATTTTCAAATCTACACTTGTTAGAGAGGGGGATCCTACTACATTAGCTAGAAAGAAATACGCAGGCTTGCACATTTAAGCTTGAGATATTTTAGAATAAAATTGTTTGGAAAAATAATAAACACTTAGAATGGAATTCGTAATAATAACAGGCACAGCGAAGTGAACAATAACAAAAGTTGCATTTGAAAACGTAAGAGACGACACAATTGGAGTTTGAGGCACTAAGAAATATTTCATGATATTAGATTAACTACGAAGCGAGAGTGTTTAGTTTTAGTTTCCGAGTAACTTGCTTGGTTATAGCATCATCATTTACGTCCGGAAAGCTAAGAAGATATTTACGGGTAAGATATTAAAAAATAGGCAAGGAAAACTTGGTGGTGCAACGCAATACTACATGCATACATGAATGAAGATATACGTAAACTTTAACAAAATGTTGTCTCGTGATAATTGCATGGAAGTTGTAAATGTCTTTATTACAGATCCAACTTAAGTCCCAAACACCGGCGAACTAAGGTAAGTTGTCCGTTTATAGAACGACCATTCTTTATTGAACTGTTTATTGATGCTACTGTGAACTGTATTAAATATCACCACACACATACGCGCACACACCTCGGATTTATATGTTGATACGCAAAATGCTACATAGACGTTTATATACCAATAAGGACAAAGGCATTATTTTATATATGAATGAAAATATATTTGTCAACTAGACAATTGCATGCACACATTCATGCATCACTCTTTCAAAAACTATGGAAACGTTAGACAATTATATACACCACTATGACGACCGCACGTGTATTATACATACATTTGATGACACATGGTAGTGTCGGTATCTACAGCAATAGGTCACACTCTTATATCATAAATAAACAATCGATTATGGTTGGGGTTTTTTTTCATTATGTTTTATATTATTTATATAAATAAAAACGTAAAGTATGCGTGTGTGTGTGTCTGTGTGAAAATATTTAGCCGATAAACTCTTAAATTGCCGGTTACATAACACTCAAATAAACAGGAGATAATAATGATAAAACGAGGATTGGTATAACGAGCAAAATCTTTGTTTGGATGGATGAATAACGCGTACAAAAACATGCCGGCAATTTGAAATGTTCATTTTGACTCGCCCACATATTTCTATTTCTGTTACGTATGCGCAAATTGATTCATAGCTTGAAGTGAATTAATTCGAAATCTTTTTTATTTTCATCTGTCGATAGCTCAAACGGTATGGAACGCGGTGAGAGCGTTAAATATGTTTGTTTAGCATCTAAGTCATTTTTGTTACTTTTGAAATCAGCAATATATATATATATATATATCTTCTTCTCTTCTCTTCTCTTCTTCTATTCTTTTCTATCTATTCTTTCTTTCTTCTATTTCTTCTTCTATCTTCTTCTTCTTCTTCTATCTATATAAATAAAATGAACTCGTTTTTTCACGTCTTATTTTGACCTTAATAGGATTATAAATCAAGATATTTCATGCAAATATAATATGCACAAACGGCAGAACAATATCTGATGTGTTATAGGCTTATTATTTCTCAAATTCCTCGATAATCTTAGATTTCTATACTTTTTTTGCTGAGAAGTCACGGCAAAAATCGGTTAAGATCAATGGAAGTGGTAAAATATTTTCTCTCTAATAAATTCCTCCTCCCCCTGCCACCACTTAACACCGTTTGGGGATCGTTCACAAGGAACAGTTGAGAAGAGAACACCGGTTTGGCTTCGTAGTTATTTCATGTGAAGTTATTTAAAATCACTAAACTAAGCTGCAGTGCTCTGTGGCGTAGTGGTTAGCGTGCTGGACAATTCACATTATATTTTCACGTTCGTGCCGACCTACCGTAGTCGTTTTTTTTTTGTTTTTTTTCCTAAACAACTGGAATGGACTTTTCTTGGTGGCCGAACTGTTAACGTTGCAGATGTTTTTGTTTTTTTTTCACACTTTATTTTCCTACTTTTACTCATGACTCCGGGTTTGATCCTTCCTACTTACCTACCATAACATTTTTTTAAACTCCTCCTCGTCCCGGAAACAAACACTCGGGCAACGCCGGGTACCCCCGCTAGTAGAATATAAAATAGAAAATTGGCTCTTTAATAATATATAATATATACAAACTTTGCATAAGTTAAAACATTTTTAAACGTATTTTACGATGGGACATAATTGCCCCCCACCGCTAGTTTTTTTTTTTTTATAAATCGGAATTATTTTTAATAATTTTTCATCTTGTGAAAGCGTATTATTGCCTATAATTTTATTCCTATACATTTTAATTACAAAATGCATGCTATTCATCAGCTTTAGTATTAAAGTGTTTTAGATATTTGCAATTTTGATTGTGTAACTAACAATTAACTTATCAAGTAACACATATCTTACTAATTAATTATATTATAATAAAACTCTGAATTTGTTGGTTATCATCTCAAAATTAATCACGCTTACGTTGCGTTTCTCCTATGTATATTTTCCCTCAATCAAGGCAAGTTAAGGAGTATACCCCGGCTTTAATCTTAGTTTTAGTCGTAGATACAGATTTGATAAAAGGTTATATTAACGTAAGAGAGACGTGAAAAATAATAATGATGTTATTTTCTGTAACTTTATGGAGAATGGTCACCATTATCATTTGATCCAATCTGCTCTCATTTTCCAATCTACTAATATAATTAAGCAAAGAAAAGCCTTCTTCCTTATTTCTCCGTATCGACAGATAGGGAGAAATATGGAAAAAGCCTTTCTTTTAAAACACATTTCAATATATACACTTCGATTGTGGTTTACAATAAACGTGCTGATATTTTTAGAAAATGATATTTTTATGCGATTTTTATTTAATATATCTGTAATGAACCCGCGGAAACGTATGTAGCAACAACACTATCTCAATATATGCAAATTTCCAAGGGAATTCTGAGAGTTCGGTTTACAAAGTAGCTAAGTCGATAGTTAAATTATTAGTAGCAAGTGAATAAATAGAATGCTCTCGGAGGACTAGTGTAGATAAATAATAATAAATAGTAAGAAGTATGTCGTACTTTGCTTGAATCATTGTTTATTGGATACAACATATTGTGGCTACTATCATGAATATTTAAACTCCTCCTTTCCACCTATCCAGGTCATGTTAATAGCTCGGACTATTTATCTAAAATCAAAGTACTCCTAGGAACAAACCATGTTTATTATTTAACTGTCTTCAAAAAAGCACAGGACTATGCGGTCGCACAATACAGTGTATCAAGTTAAATGCACCATACGCAATATGTTTTATATTTGAGGTACAATTAGGTGGTTGCATATCCAATTCAAGGAACAAGTTACAAAAAAGGCCTCGTTTATAAACACATATCTCACACCCACAACTCTATTGAAACACCAAGGAAACCTGAGAAAATAATCGTTACTGATGGAAAAATTAAAGCCAGAAATTAACAATAGCCAGGAGATAACCAACATCTTTCTTATAAAATAACAAACGAATTAATTCTCTTGAACAGAATTACAAAGATGCTTCCCTTACATATAATGAAAAATAACAGAATTATCTCCTCTTTACAATTAACGTAATTTTTCTAAGCATTCAAAATAGGGTTTATTAACAAAACAAAACAAACATATATAACGACAAATTTAAATCAAATGAAAATAACAGCACAGAGAGTTGATCTATATTTCTTACCGTTTGATAACGGGGAAACATCTGAAAAGATTTGAGGAATATACTATCTACAGTAAAGTTGAATGAATACTTATTAATGATTGTTGAACTCTTTGAATTCTTTATCATTATTTGTTTATTTATTAGGTTCGAATGACTGAATAATTTCTGCATTGATAAGCCTTCAAACACACATTTTTAATAATAAATTGTGACAATAAGGGGATAATCCAAGTTGCTTAATGGTGATGTCTGAATAAATCAGGAGCACAGATATTGTGTGTAGACCTTTGAGTCAGGTATCAAGCATAAAAGTCTCGAATAATCTCTTCACAATAGGGGCTGAGCTGTTAAAACACAAAATGGCCCTTAAGACTAAACAACAGGTTAAATCGATTCGCATTGTCTAAAATAATTTCGCTACAAGAGGCCGAGCAGGTAAGAGAAAATATGCCGTAGAACTAAGAAAGAGGTTATACTAACAAGTTTGGTCAAGAATTTCGGACAGAAAGTTTTGATCAAATCAATATTTAATCACTTTTTATCTGTGCCCAAACCTAAACGTAGATTCCATGAACAACGCTTCTTTCTTAGAACTGCACGCCTGTGGAATTGTCTTCCGTTTTCCTGCTTTCCAGCTGTCTATAATATGGTTGTTTTCAAGTCCTACGTGAACAAGTTTCTGACGAGCCGTTCCACTTGTTAAAAAATTTACCGAACTTCCATTACTATCGATTACTATATTGTCCTTTTGACTGCTGTACACTCTTTTACCTTTATCCTTGAGTGCCATATCGGCTTTGATAAGTTGTGACGCATTTGTAAAAAATAATAATAATTGGGCAGTTGGCGTGAAAATCTTCTATCAAATGGGCACAATAAGAGAAATAATAATGATTCGAACCATAATCTTAGTCAATAAAGATGAAACATTCGGTTCTGATTAAGCAATTTAAAATTTTCAACGTTGTTCTTTAATATTCAAGAAAGTATGTTAGAATTCCTTTATAAAAACAAAGAAAAATCCAATGAATAAATAAATAAATTTTGACAGAAAAAATTAAACAGTTAAGGTCAAAAAAATTATACACTAAGACATTTTATTTGGATTTATTGATTTGATTTGTTTTTGGTTGAACCGGTAAGTTCTTTTGTGTTGTCTTTTATTACCTCGGCGCAGGTTTAATCAATTTTTTGTAAAAATGTATTTGACATAGGGAGGTATGAAACTGCGACACGTATTAGCAATAGTGGCATCTCGACATATACAAATAACCAAGCGGTGACGAGACGTAGCGTCACAACGGAGGAAGAAGAGAGAAATAAACGAAGAGAGATTTGGAACAACGTGTCTGCGAAAGCGACACGGAAGCACATGCCGAACTGAGATAGTCGTGTAACATAGTGGCCGCATGATAGAATAGAAAAGATATGTCGAAACGGCCGAGTTTTGTTAACCACGTGGCAGGTGAGAGAAACAGTAAAAAGCAAGATGCGAGCGCAGTTTGGAAAGTGCGGTTATTAAATGCCTTTTTATTAACTAAAAAAGCCGAATAGAACTTCTTTCCTTTGTTCTTTTTACGAGCCTTTTATATACAACGGCGGATCAGTGTTAACATGTAACGGCGAGGTTACATGGAGATTATTTAGCAAAGTCGTAAAACGTTACATGTCTTCTTCTTTACTACCTTTTTTCTGCTCTTCTTGCCTTTGATTTAGACCTCTTACATCATTTCGGTTACAGATCGAACGGAAAGACACAGGAAGGCATACACTAAGCGTCTTTATTCTAATTGATGATTACCATATAAAGGAAGAAATAAAATACTTCAAGTAGTCATGTGGAAGGATTTAAGTTTACGATACAAGATGCTGTGTGTTTTTTAGTGTTCAAATTTACGAATGTGTGTCAAGGACAGAAAACTCTTTAGAAATAAAGAGCAGTCTCTTAGGATAAACCCTAGATTACAAATAAATGCATCGGTGTGCAAGAATGAATAACAATAGCTTTCCCGGTAATGATTAAAAAAAACGAACAAGAATATTTCTCGAATTCAAAACGACATAACGTCCTTTACAATTGAAATAGAAATGAAAATGAAATAATATAAAAAAAAGTCAGCTCCTTTCGGCGGAAATATGAAAACGTGCCAAATCAAAGACGGGTCTTCCCCAGAGACGGCGATAATATTTCAGGAAGCAATAATGAAAAGACATTTTTAGGATATTTGGAATAAAACAATATGTCAGAAATTCGTATCAGCTAATGTGTTTTTCTTTGTTTGTTTGTTTTTTTGTATTTTTTCTGTTTTTTGCTACAGTTATTTTCGCTTTAGAAAAATGTAGATTCTTCGAATGCATTGGCATCGTACGTATTCAAGAAACGCCAAACATAAGTTAGTGATAAGAATGCATATCTTTTCTAAACAATATTGACTTTTCTACACTCAAATCATCATCGTCATCTTTCAACCGTAGTCGATATGATGGAGTTCACACGCTCACGCCAGATACCCCGACCCGACATAATTGCTTTAGTCTATCTGTTCCGACACAGGTCCTGCTACCCGGTCATTGTTGACGGAACGAGAGCATGCTAGCCACGCGGATTAAATAAACCTTTCGTTCAAAATTCAGTGCAAATTTATTAGTTCAACAGAAAGATTGCCGAGTTCAATAAGGTACATCTGAAGAAGGTCGGAGGCTACATCGGCTAAAACATTGTAGGAATGACACTTCAGATGAAAACAGTATTATGATTAATCTGAATAATAAATCTGTCTATATCTATTGAATCGGGCTTCTTACTTCGACCAATGAGGCTCTCTTCAGATTTTCCTGTCTTCCACCAGCTGTCTCAGATATTCAGGATCACAGTTGGCTTCATGTGCAATTAGCTGGCTCTTAGTCGTCCTATGCTACTGTGTCTGTGCTGTGGAATCGGCAGCAATACATTTGTCATCAGCTCTTGCATGCTCCTCTGGCGTAGACGTCGCTTCCTGATAGTAGTAGATATGTCAGGTAGGTTACCATAAAGTTGCTGCTTTGTGAGATAATCTGTTAAAGATATATTTAACACTGTTTTTAGCATATGGGTTTACATGCCGTGTAGTTTTCTTTCTTTTCGATCTAGTCAAAAAAAAATTAGACGGCACATACACCCTGCAAATCTGAATAATATCTGTATTTTATAGAATCTAATATATTAATAACTGGAATCATTAATAATTTCAATAAAATATTTTAAAGAGTTAATATGCTGCAAGAAAAATTGCTCATAGAAATATTTAGAAGGTTGTAATAGTGACGCAGCCTTAGGATGGAGTATTCTTGTTAGTAAATTATTGAAAGGAGTACATATTCCGTCAGACAAAATAAGGCAAACAAGCTTATTGAAAGTGATAGTTGTACCTTATTAAGATCATGTATATATATATATATATATATATATAGTAAGATGATTGATAATTTATAATTAAAATAAAAATTAAAAATCGGTTTCATAAGGGGAACAAAACCAAAATCAATAAATTGTACGATCGTTTCGGAAGTGTACTAATCAGCAAAGAAATTGGGTTTTTTTTTAAAGACACCGAAAATAAACCTAGCATTTTTTAAGTAAGGCAGATGTATTTGGAAAATATTTGAATATAAAGGAAAATATTTACTTTTTTGATGTTGATAAACAAAGTAAAATAAATTGAGAATAAAAATTAGAATAAAATCATAAAGTTAAATTCGGTTTAGATGTAAGGTTAAAATAAGATGGTTTTAAGAAAATTAAACAAAGATATATATACCTTATAACGGTTCGTATTTTAAAATTCGTAAGTATAATCGGCAAAGCATTCATTTGGATAGTAAATGTTGCTTATGAATGCTTGAAAATGTGGGAATGTACAAACTTTAAAATGGAACGCTAATGGAATGGTCTTATCAGTTTGAATTCGTAAGTAACGCCGAATTTTAAATTTAATAAGATATTTCAAAACAAAGGGAGATACTCATATTCGGCTAGGAAAATAAATTTAACTGATTAAAGGGAGATACCCACTAATTATTTATGTTGCTTTTTTTAAGATAATAAGTGAATCTTATTGGTAAAAATTAAATAATAATAATAATATTTTTAATAGCAATTATAATATTTATTTTTGGAATTTAATAAAATATTAACATATAAGAATTAAAGTTAAATGGATACTTAAATAAAAAGGAAAATAATAGTTAAAATATCAGATAAACTACTACGAATAATAATCCAAACTATGATAATAAAGTAATTAATTTATAAATTATAAATTTTAAGGACGATTATTAATAAGAGGATTTTAATGACTTATGGTGGTTTATATTTGTCAAATCTAAACCAACGTTTATGAATGCATCCAGAGAAAATTTCGTCTTTTAGATTTAGGAGAATTGTTTTATTTTTATTATCATTATTATACTTTAAAAACTTAAGGGCTTAATATCTACAAAGTGCACAGGAGGTGCATATATATATATATATATATATATATATATATATATATATATATATATATATATATATATATATATATATATATATACTTTATGAATATTTATAACCCAAATTTTTAATATCAAATTCGGTAGTGTTCATATACCGATAAAATCAAAGTCAAAATTAATTGACTCATTTATTTAACCTTCAGGATTATCAGTTTCATAATCGAGCGTGTATGATATTATTATTATTATTATTATTATTATTATTATTATTATTATTATTATTATATAATGATAACAATAATAATAATAATATTAATGATAATAATAATGATAATGATAATAATAATAATGATGATGATAATAATAATAATAATATATGTGTGGGGGGGCACCTTAATAATATTATTAATATTGAGTTCTTAAAGCATGAACAATCTATGTAGCTTAATTGTCATGTATATTTTCTTAACTTTATATATAAATTTAAGAAATATATATAACAATTAAGCTTCACAGATTGTCCATGATTTAAAAAGTATTGAAGTTGAAATCCATGAAATTTATGTTATCAAGTGATTTTATATATACACACCTGGTGTATATCTATATATATATATATATATATATATATATATATATGTATATTTAGCTATCTATTTATTGTTCTTTGTAGTGTCGTGTAAACGTTTAATATATTCGTTAATTAATGCTGTTTTTTACGTATTTTATGTATGTTTTTACGTATAACATATTATAACAGTTTATTTGCAATTGCTTATAAATCGAATATAAACTAATTTCTGAGTATAGTTTCGGGCTTTGTTATCAATTTTATCACCGTACAGAGAGCAGAAAGACAGACGCGCCACATTTAAAGCATAAATAGAAAATAAAAAATGGGTAAAACATTGATTAGTTTAAGATGTGTTTTGCTGGTATATATCATTCCCGAACTAGATAGAATACACCAATTATAATCGAACAATTCTGGCACGGAACTCAGATTGAGACTTCGAATTCAAAATGATTCACAAACCAATTTATCGACACTTAGTTGTTTAGCGTAAACAAATCCGACAAATCAGAAAACCAGCAAAATCTTTACCCTTCAGTGCAATTTTACTGTTCATTCTTTCACCAAACTGTGTCTTCGAAATTCTATATCTCTGATTGCATCAGTATTCAAAAAATTATAAGCATGTGAATAAACGCTCTCTATTCCCCATCCCAGTGTTTAACTTTTACTACATTTGATGACGATATCATTTAAATATATGTAAACATATTCTAATTCGCATGAGTACAACTGTAGCGAATGATAGAATATTTAAAGAAAATTGTGTTGCGTTTGATTATTTCTTGTCAACACAATGTGGCATTTATTAATGCACAGATTAAAAGCGATCAGTCATCATTTTTTCATAATTGAAGCAACGTTTTTATGTATTTTATGTCCACAACGTTCGCATGATAGTGCAGACAGAAAGAAATAGAATAGAAATAGGAAATGTGGGAACAACAACAACAAAAACAGTTGACGAATGGCAAATTGTTTCATGGTTACATAGTATCCATATTATTCATAGTATTAGCAAATCACATTTCAAGTGCCCGTATATGGAATCGCATGGTAATACCATTGTTTTGATTTCTCTTGCTGGTTGGTTATTTTCTCCAAAAGCAGAGTTTTTTTTTTCTTGGCAGACACTATTCATCAAGGCCCAAAGGCTACTTGAGGATAAAAGTTAATTATTGTAAGGTGGTAGTGTTGTAATAGTCAGTAGTGTAAATTGGGAAGAATTTGATTATTTACGAGGACGGTTCAACAAGAACTTGATTCCATTGGATTTGAAGGTTATGATGTTGTGTGCAACCAGGAAGCCAGCGGACAGTGTTCCACGAGCGAACAGTTTTTGAAAAGAAACGTTGTTCATGGAATCTACGTTTAGATTTACGCATATATAGAGAGTAGGGGAAATGGTATATAGTGGTTGTAGCTAGTCGAGTGTTTTGTGAAAGTTTAGCAAGGGGGTCATAAATTGGAGTTTATTCGAGCACTTGCAATGGAAATAACGATAGAGCAGGCTTGCAACGTCTCTTCTTTTAGGAAAGATATTGCAGGGAAGAGAAAAGGGGCATCACCTACTTGGTTTCGAAGCCGGTTTTGAACTTAATCAAGATTGGATAGGGCGCGCTGAGTAGTTCCTGCTCAGATGTTGCAACAATACTCTCTTTTAGAGCGTACCTAGCTCTTGTACAGATAGAGGATTGCATCGGCAATGCGATACATACTGGAGTAGTAGAGTGATTCAAACATTTTTTCAGTGACATTATCTAATCTTGCTCAATTCTCGTCTTTATATTAATAAAACTGTAGGGAAACGCGTGATTTACTTGACTAGCACGTGTGCATGATTCAAAGGGTTCGTCGTGAAACGAAATGAAAGAGAATGAAAGGAAAAATTAACATGGCGAGACAGTTTGTTTTATGGTGAATAATCACGTGACTGTGAATGTTTATGCAGATGAGACTTGTCTATAAAAGTGGACGTGAAGCGAGCATGAGATGAGTTGCGAGAAGGCGTGTTACTTACGCAGACGTGTATAAGTCAGTTGGAAAGATCGTTGCGTTCGGAAGTCGGGGGTTTTGACAACAGTGTCGAATATAACCAAGAAATTGGGGATTTGAAGTGCAGAATAATTAACACTTTAGTTATTCAATTATAAGTTTTAAAATAAGCTATTTCGGCCGTTGATAAATGGTGACTCAAAAATAGAAAAAGAAAAATATGTACATTCGTCTTTCGCATGATTACCGAGTGTGATGGACCTATCATTGGACCGTCTGTCGTGTAATGGATTGAGAAGGCTGAGAAAATATGTAAACTGTGCAAAATTAAAGCACCAGCTAAAGTCATCCCATTGAGGTTAACCAGAGGGGCCTATGCAGTTTACCAGCAACTCGGGGATGAACCAGACTGGGTGAAATCAAGCAGAGCCTTATACAGCGTTTTGTACGGATCAGTTTGTTGCATGGCAACAGTTCACGAGCCGGCGACTTCACCCCAAGGAAACGATTGACGTGTACTTAATCGATTTACAAAATTTATCTGTACCGTTTGGTGAGGTCAACGACAAGATATTATGATGTGCCTTTTTAGTAGGGTTATCTGAGGATATCAGTAAACTGTTGCGGGCATCGTCACGAAATGATGAATTGAGAACGGACGAGTTATTGGCTCGAACTCGAAACATCTGTAAGAAACAGGAACCAATTGCAGCAGCTAGTATTCGACATGCAGCATCTGAACTACATGAAGGCAATATGGATTCTCTCCAGGTAGCAATAAGCGCGAGAGCCCGGTGTGCTATAAATGTGTGGAGGCCAATCATTTTGCTAGTGAGTGGCGGAGTCGAAGTGATATGAGGGATGTGTATCCCGGAGCGCAGAGAACATTACAATGCTATCGCTGCAATAAGTTTGGGCACATATCCCGAAACTTTTCGGGAAATGAAGTTGGAGGCAAGGTACTATCGCCACCCTTTTCTGCTGCCAACCAATAAACACGGGGTTGCCTGTCATTGACGTTAAAATTAACGATGTGCACTGTTCGGTACTCGTAGACACACGAGGTTTTTTCCGGTCTATAGTTAGTGCACATCACTGTCAGATGTAGCTGAAACAATCGGTGTGCGTTATGGCCATCAATGGCATCTTCAGCATGTTGTGGGGTAGGGAGTGTCACGATGTGTACGAGAACGGTGAGACAGCCGAAGCTGACGTTCTGTTGATGCAAGAAAAACCCCTTGGCTACGACATGTTGATTAGAATTGATGCATTACAAGCACTAAGAGGCGTCATGATCACAGTGGCTGGAGGTGTAACGCTTGGTTCAGTGAAAGAAGTCTGTGCAGCTATGTATATTGAAGAAAAGGACGTCTATGCTACGCTTGATGACAACGAAAGGGCATGGACTGCGAAGTGGAAGTGGGCCATGAACCAGGCACCAGATCGGCTGTACAACACCATTCCAATTAAAATTAAATTTATTATTTATTATAGAAAGTTTAGAACACAAAACCTCGCGGTATGAAACAACTCATCACCGGCTATAAAACCGTTGGAACAAACCAATCTAGTGTATAAATTTAAATGCTCTCTGGGAAAATATAACTCCGAAAATAAATATATGAATAATACATACATAGGACGATATTAACAGCCTTAATTCGAGCGCTATATATCAACATTTGATAAAAGAACACAACTGCCCCCCTCCAATCTTAGAAAGGTCCTCGTCGACATCGTAAAACGTATACAATGTGAAATTACTATAAAAATATTAAACATTCTGAAAGCGTCATGTATTAGAACTCCTCGTCCTACTATATATTATATTGAATTCGAGAAAAGCAGCAATGTGTAAAAATGTCTTACAAGAGTGTCTACGACCTTGCTGATTTTAATACCTGAATTTTTAATTGCCATATATGTATCGACTTTTTATCGATTTATATATTTAAACTTACTATTACCTAAAGCGGCTTAATGTATATTTTACGTTTCACTTTTTAACTTTAATTTTCGCTCCTCCGCATTTTTACTCCTTCGATACCTGAAGATGAATCGTTGACGAATCGAAAGCGCTTGTGACAGTAATAACTATGGGACCTTCATTAATATTTTCGATTTTGATATAAATAAGATTATACGAAAAATCGAAAAATTAAAAAAGAATCATAAAGCAAAATTTCTCCGTTGCATTTAATAATGTTTGCTTGAATATATGTATATGTGTATATGTATATATGTGTATTTGTGTGTATATGTGCAGTTGTATATACAAGGTGGTCAAAAGGTCAGGTAACATTTTAAAGAAAAACGATATTAGCAATACACGTATATTTAAGTACCATACATTGAAATATAAAATGAAACAAACATGAAATATGTTTATTTTGTTAATTGTCGTCCATTTCTCTCTATCAATCGCTGGAAGCGATTAACCACTGATTGTGTAACACGTGTAATCATGTCAGCTGATATCCGCGCAATCTCCTCTTCAATAAATAACTTTAAAGACACTATTGTAGGCACCGCCAAAACTGGGGGGGCAGGTCAGTACTTTTTGACGGACCGTCTTTTTAAAAATCTACCAGAAATCAGGTAATTATCCGATCAATACGAAATTTTCAGCGATTATTAGGAGAAGAATGAACTTTATAACAGTGTACTTATTTTTCATAAACGATATTTATATATATATTTTTTTTTGCTTACAAAACCCCCCCTTGTTTTGAAGTGGGAACAAATATGCTTAAAATAATCATCTGAAACTGAATAAAACATATTGTGTTGTTGTAAGGGACAGAATTATAAATTAAAAAAAAAAAAAAAAAAAAATTCGTTTGCATACCTTATTTTGACGTCTGAATATCAGAACTTCGATTGTGTTTAATTATCCCGCTTTTGAGTTTTGAAGTGTGAAATTCGGTGAATATGTTAAGTAAAATAATTAATTTAAGTTAAGCAAAACAAAAAAAAATTTTTTTTAATATTTATACGAAAAAAGCCATTTTAAAATCTTTGATAAATAAATTAACAATTTTTTTTTAGCGAGCCGAATAATGCATGACCATTATTAAACAGGGCATGCTTTGAATAATCGATACCAAAAAAAAAATTCGATAAATATTGTGCCCTTTGTGTTAAAAATAGCATCATTTTTATCGATCTCGTTTGAAAACGTTTGCCGCCTTTCGACTACGGTGGACCAAACGCGCTGAAATAATTTTTTTTTATTTTGCTTTAAATTGCCCCCCCCCCCCATTTTGGGGAGCCTGGCCCCCACACACATACACATTAAAAACCAAACTTATACAAATGGTCACCCATCTGGTACTGGCCAGCCTCAGCTTAATAATACATTGAAATTTTCGTCACTGAAAAATAAGTTTTTTTGGCCTGTTTGGTCTTCCATAGTTTTCTTCCCATCAAAAGAAAACGTAAACAGAGTCGATCTGAACTCTACGACGATGCGAAATATCTGGTTACCTATATGAATAAGTGGAATTATTTGAAATTCAGGTACTTATATTATAATATTTTTGCATATTCTCTTAGAAAATCATCCTAAATCTTAGTTAGACAATAAATAAATTAATTAATTATTTCAAAAACCCTTTTTTTTTAATATTTAAGTACGTTTTTTGTGCAAGACAAAAAATGTCAATTGTTAACTTTTTGGGAAAATCTAACATTTAAAATTGAATTAAAAATAGTAGAAAAAGTTTTACATTATTCTATTTTCTATATGATAAAATTCAGGGTTTTATCTTTCTGGAAAAAAAAAAGTTACTCAGAAATAATGGATTTTAATAAATGTAATTTCGTTTTAAAAAACAACAACAACTTGATTTTGCGGCCATTTTTGGCGGTGCCTACACTATTGTATCAGGCTTCTTGCCATAAACGCTATCCTTTACATAGCCCCAAAGCCAGAAATCAGGAGGGGTAAGATTCGGAGATCTGGCTGGCCATTCAACTGGGCCACGGCGACCAATCCATCGTTGTGGAAAAATTTCATCCAAGAAATAATATTAAACGAATAGAGATTATAATGGATCATATTGTTTTTTCTACCTTTAACATGTTACCTGACTTTTTGACCACCCTGTAGATGGGGGTAGCTTTTCTTAAGCATCTCCGCGTGTGTGCGTCGTGCGGGAGTCGGGCTGGGAAAAGAAAAGAATCTAAGATGGCGACCGTAGTTTTTATAACATGTACTCTTTCAAAGTTGCGCGAAGTCACACCGCACGCATGCTGGTCTGTATAAAAAAGCAGTTCGCGTTTCCAAGCGGGGGGGGGGGGGATAAAAGAAGCATTACGCGAATCCGTAAGGATTATTTTTGCGTGTTTTTTTGATTGCTGCTACGATTTTTTGTTGTAACATTTCTGACGGAAAATATATGTATATAGGCAGGTAAGTTTGTAAGTGTACGCTTATAAATGGGTGTGTGCACGCAGGTATTTAAATTTATGCAGCTTTTAAATTGATTTATATATATTTTATGTTGTCAAATAGGTTCTTGCATAATTTTAAATTTTGATCCTGAATGGTGTATTTAAATAGGTTTCCTTATAATACCTTAACTCTATGTATATATCATTAAAAGGGTGTTTTTCGCACAAACTTAACGATTTTTTTATTTTTATTTATTTACACGGTGGTCACCACTTATCAAGGCCCGGAAGCCACTCAGGGATAAGGGTTATTGCAAGTACAGTACGTTAGTGTGGAGATTTGATGAAGTGTTTACTTAAGAGGGCGGTTCATTAGGAATTTGTTAACGTTGGACTTGAAGACATCCAAGTTGTAGTCAGGTGGGAAGCAGGCAGACGGAACAGAGTTCCACAGGCGTGCAGTTCTAAGAAAGAAGCTTTGTTCATGGAATCCACGTTTTGATTTAGGCACAGATAAAGAGTGGGGGAAATTTTTCACAGTGGATTCAGCTAGACGGGTGTTTTTCGTGAAAGATTGGCGAGGGGGGACCAGAGATTGGAGTTCAGACGAGCACCTGCCATGGAAATAACGATAAAACAAGGATAGACTCGCAACGTCTCTTTTGTGGGAGAGAAGTTGCAGGGTAGAGAAAAGGGCATCCCCCACTAAGCCACGAAGTCTATTTTGTACTCTGTCAAGGTAGGATAGGCTGTTTTTAGCAGCTCCTGCCCAGATATGGCAGCAGTATTCCATTTAAATTCAAATCGTTTTAAAACATTTTTTTTACATAGGCATCATCACTTATCAAAGCCAGTAGGCCACTCGAGGGTAAGGGATAAAGAGTGTATATTAGACAATTGAACAATATAATAATTGTTAGTAATGGAAATTCGGTAAATTTGTTAACTTATATGGAACGGCTCATCAAAAACTTATTTACGTTAGACTTGAACACAACTATATTGTAGTCAGCTGGAAAGCAGGAAAACGGGAGACAATTCCATAGGCGTGCAGTTCTAAGAAAGAAGCTTTGTTCATAAAATCTACGTTTAAGTTTAAGCACAGATAAGGAGTGGGGGAAATTATTGATAATGTTTTCTGATAGGCGGATGTTTCTTGTGAAAGTCTGGCGAGGGGGGCATAGATTGGAGCTCAGTCGAGCACTTTCCTTGAAAATAACTATTAAGCAAAGATAAACTCGCAAAATCTCTCCTGTGAGAAAGAAGTTGCAGGGAAGAAAAAAAGGACATCCCCTACGAGGCTACGTATTTTGAACTCTATCAAGGTAGGATAAGTACTTTCTAGCAGCTCCTGCCCAGATGTGGCAGCAGTACTCCATCCTTGAATGTGGCAGGCTCTTATATAGATAGAGAATTGCATTAGCAGTGGGAGATCTACTGGATCGATAGAAGGATCCCACCATTTTTCCAGCAGCCTTGGCAACGGATTTAATGTATGCGTTCCATTTCAGATCAGGAGTAAAGGTCAAGCCCAGAAGCTTGTCAAAAAATGAGGCCTGCACAAGAGAGCCATTCATTACACTGTGTTTTTTTCCAGAATATTAAATACAATATGTAAAAAATGTAAATGGCTATTTTAGTCATTTAGAACTGCTCGAAAGCTTCACCGCTCACTCATTTTTCGACCAAATTTCAAACAATTGGTACAGTTTATAGATCACCTTCTCAGCTATATTGTGAAAAAATGTTTTAATTTTCGTGCCGTAAAACAAAGTTATGATGAATTTATTGGCGTTCAAAATCATAAAAAAACGTAAGGAAGCGAGCGACGTTTTATATGACTGGTTTTCATAGCAACCACGTCGCTTCAGGGGAGATAATTGGCGAATTTAATTGAAAGCAGACTATTCCCGTACATTGTTATTACAAATGTTTATGCTATGTTTATGGGGGGAATAAGACTGAAATTAAACAAAGAACACGTGAATTTACTGGAAGCCTTGAAAAATCGTGGATTACAATTTTAAAAAATGTAAGCATGAAAACTAATATGGTTAAGCTTAAACATGGAAAAGTAAAGGACTAGTAACAACTACAAACAACTACAGTCTGAAAAACTGGAAAAGAAAAGGACAAGATTTTTTAGTAAAAAATATAATAAATTTATGACTTAAAATATTACAGCATTAAGATTTTTTTTAATTCAATTTATAACATTATATAATCAATTCTTAACGCTACAGTATTTTAAGTTATGAATTTATTATATTTGTTACTAGAATATCTTATCCTTTTCTTTTCTAGTTTTAACAAACAGTCCTTTACTTTTCCATGTTTAAGCTTAACCATATTACTTTTCATGCTCGCATTTTTCTATTGTTATGCACTTATGTATATTCGTACGTTTATAACAAGCTTCTGTAAATTAAGAAATAGGACGGACATGGATAGGATATTCTACTAATCCCCCAGAAAAAAAACACTTATGTACTTTTTTTAATCTACTATTTTTTAGTGACTAGAATAAAATAATGCTGTTTTGACCGTCAGCAGAGAAGGCCCTGATTGCTCAAAGGTGGAGAGAGGCCTAACTCAATTAAGCGAACCTTAGATGTCCGTGGTTGTCCCGGACGACCGACTGCGAATGGGTTTACTTCCTATATATATATATATATATATATATATATATATATATATATATATATATATATATATATATATTTATATATATATATATATATATATATATATATATATATATATATATATATATATATATAACTGAGTTAAAGGGAAAGGAGGGAAAGTGTCGTTTCTGTTTCTTCAATGGAATGCTGGGAATGTTTTTTTTTTCAGACTGCATAATTCACTTGGATTCCTGATTAAACATAAAAGTTTAGAAACGCTGATCGATCTTGGTAGACTCCATACAAGGTTTAAATATATATCTATATATCTATGAAAGTAGGAATGTGTGTGAGGATAATTGTCCACCTATATTTAAACTCCTCGGCCTAACGTTTACAGGGAATATGAACTGGAATAGATACATTGAGAGCATTGCCAAGGCTGCTGCAAGGAAGGTTGGCTCCCTCTACCGTGCTAGAAAACTACTTACGCCTGCCAGTATCCTATACCTCTATAAGGAAACTATTCGCCCATGTATGGAGTACTGTTGTCACATCTGGGCTGGTGCATCTGCTGCTTGTCTCTCGCTCCTGGACAGGGTTCAAAAAAGAGTCGCAAACCTGATAGGTCCTGAACTGTCATCTGGGCTTCAACCTCTGTCCCATCGACGAGATGTTGCATCCCTCTGCCTGTTCTACAAATACTTTAATGGTGAATGCTCTGACGAACTGCAAACACTTGTACCTCCCCGACGTAAGTACCCCCGACAAACCCGACAAGCTACTAAGTCTCATCCCTTTACAGTGGAGATCCCTAGGTGCAAGAAAGCCTTTTACTCCAATAGTTTCTTCCCCAGAACTGCGGGTCTTTGGAACTCCCTTCCGGGATTCTGCTTTCCCAACTGCAATGATATGCAGAAGTTCAAGTGTAATGTTAACAAACATCTTTCTACTCTTCTCCCTTCATAATGACCCCGCTAATTAATTCCCTAATAGTAGCCCCCTGCTTCAAAGTGGCACTGTGCCTTGTTTGGGGTGAAAATTGAATTAAAAAAAAAAAAAAAAAAAAAAAAATATACTCAAAGATTTTTTATCTATAAACTTGAAATTTGGTATATAGGTAATCAGATACGTGGACAACGTTTTAATTGGAATTTACCCGGAAAAATGGGCTGCTAATGATTATCGTACTTTACTTAATGCTTTTAGGTTTCGATCTCAGCTTGAGTAATTCTTTATTACAACACGTGAAGTGTTTAGAAAAAACATACCACTCGCATGCACATGACTCAGGTTCTTTCCGATTTTTTTATTACATCATGTTGTATAAGGGATTTAACGTTACGTTCAATGCCTACTGTATTTCTGTTAATGATAGTGTGTGTGGGGGGGTGTAAGTGTATATATGTCTATGTGATAAAATTAAACTATACTGTAATGATTTTTGATTTAGTTGAATGGTAAAAGGGGAAAATAGTAATTATATTTTTTTATTTTATGCGTGGATATAATTTTCATGAGGGAAAAATTAAATATAAGTATGAATAGCTTTTTTTTTTAGAATTTTTCGATATGATATTAAATGTAGACAAAAAAAGAATTATAGTGCTTATCGTAATTACAATACAGCACCTGTAAATATATTTTACTGAGACTTTACACACTGTCTATAATATATGTATGCATATATATATATATATATATATATATATATATATATATATATATATATATAATACACGCATGACTACAAATAATGTAGCTGTGTTCGATCTTTACCAAAGTAATGATGACAGCTAACAGGAAGCGTGCGACTATGGTGCTTGTTGCGTGCGTAAAATTATATATATATATATATATATATATATATATATATATATATATATATATACACGTTTTTTTGTTTGTGTGTTTGTGTATTATCGAGGCATTCAAACCGTTATAAAAAGTCACCTTTGACTCCATTTTCTCTCGGCCAGCATTAATTAATTCGAGGATTACCGGAAATGCATCATCTGTAAATGCGAAATTCTAGCATAACAGTGACAGTGAAGTCGTGGTAACTGGCACTGTGTGTTGTTTAATGTGAAACAACGATAAAAAAATAAACCTTTAGAAATTGCGTTCATATATTTTTCACAAAATCGTTTCTGACAATTTTCATAACATATACTTTTTTAATTTAGATTTCCACTAACATAATACTTTATAAGACAACTCTTCGTAAAAGTAAGTCATAAACAAATGGACAATATTATCAGCAACAGAAAGAATAATCTAATAAGTAACGTCTATTAAAACATGATTAACAAACACTTATTTGGAATTCACCGATGGTGAAAGTACACCAATAAACGAGTAGAGAATAGTATGCCGGAACTTCAGTAGACTATGTTTCAACGAAAATATTGAAATCTTGCATTTAAAGGTTTCAGAAACTGAAGAAGCGAAATAAAAACCAAGTGCATATATACATAACTTCTGGCATAACAAATTAACAAATAAAGCCAAAACATTAACATCAAATGTCACAATTGATGGCAAGTAAGCTACAGGACAACGTTAATGTTTAATTCCCGATGAAAGGCTGAATGTGCTTTCACGCATTCAGCCTTCGGTAATTAAATATAAAAGTTTATATCTAGCTGACTTGCCTTAAATATAGTTTCTACTACTATTAAGTTCCACTCTAGTATTGAGCACTGTTCAATGGTTTGGGTTATGGTTATATATATATATATATATATATATATATATATATATATATATATATATATATATAAAGTCTGTGTGTGTGTCTGGCCACGAATAGGCTCCTATTTGGTTGACTATTATAGAAAACTGATCACATATAATGATAGAAGATGTATCGAGACACATGAATGGGTATGTTTTATCTGGCATAATTATGATTCAGTAAAATTGTGGGGTCTGCGTACGAGCCTGATCCACAAAGTATGGAAATAAAAAATTTAAAATTAAAAAAAAAAACGTTTACAAGTGTTTTTGATATAGATGTACATAATAATACTTTGATAAGTATGTTTTAACTTAAATAGGGATGGTATGATAAAATTGTGGGGTCTGCGTTCGCGCCTGACGTCCATAGAATGGAAATAGGCTCAAACTTTAATAAAGACTTTTCATATCTATCTGCGTAAGTATACTTTCATAATTATGTTTCAGTTTGAAAAAATATGATATAATAAAATTATAGGGTGTTCGTTCGCGCCTGACCTCCATAGAATGGAAATATGTCACAAAGTTTAAGAAGGTTTTTTTAATATAGATCCACAGAATATTGTGATAAGTGTTTCAATGTGAACAGATGTGGTATAAAAAATTATGCGGTTTATCTATTTTATTTTTACTTTCATCATATTTTGCTCTGGTTTTGATACCCCTAAATTCAAAGCTATCGCTTTACAACCCCTCCTTATCATAACCTATCATACTTTCATAAATCAGAGTCCATTTTCTGTAGGCTGTTTTTGAACCCAATCAACGACGGGTACTTTTGCTAGTATATATATATATATATATATATATATATATATATATATATATATATATATTGCATTACAGCATTATAAATATGCATATAATAATAATAAATAAAGCAAATAAAAGTAAAGTCTTCTATTTTAATTTTAAAATTTGAAGAGCTATAAATACGGGAATGGTGCCATTATAATGAGTTTTTTTTTTTTTTTTTTTTGCTCATGAATTCTTTTTCTACGTAGTCACTACCATTCTCAACGTACTTTTTTTCCAACAAAATCAATTAGCATCACTGCTTTAGACACACGTCCATGTTAGAGAGTGCTTTTCTGGATTCCCGCACCGTTTCTATCTGCAAGAGATAGATGAAACCTCCAGGTCATGAATGCGTAATTCAGACTCAGCATAACAATATAATTTCACCTTTTCCTGATCCATTCCGGTGGATAAAAACAGGAGACATTATCTTTAGAATCTTCCTCGTATATTTTAAAATATATGAAAACTCTTGGCTAAGATCCTTCAAAATGTACGAAAGG
Source organism: Euprymna scolopes (assembly GCF_053919585.1). Taxonomy (NCBI): domain Eukaryota; kingdom Metazoa; phylum Mollusca; class Cephalopoda; order Sepiida; family Sepiolidae; genus Euprymna; species Euprymna scolopes. Next base: position 10,676,668 of record NC_136497.1, read on the forward strand.
GGAGAAACCTATTAATAAATGTTAATGGTGAGATTTTGCCTTAATTAAATAAAATATAAAATAAAAAATCTCAGTAGAAAATAGTGAAGATCCTATTTCATTCTATTACAAAAGATAACGTAAAAAGAGTGGATAAATGAAGAAAGTCAAGCAATAAGGCAGAAATGGAATGGTCACAATGGTTTAAAAATGCAATTAAGCCAAATTTTTCCCAATTGAATAAAACATAGCCTTCAAATCTAATGCAAACAGGTTCTTGTTGAACCATCCCCATAGATAATCAAATTGTCCCCAATTTACATAATAAACGATTACTACTCTACCACCTTACATTCATTAACCCTTATCCTCGGATGGCCATCGAGCCTTAATAAATGGTCATTCTCAAGTTTAAAAAAAACAAGAGACAGAGAAGAGCAGACAGGAAAACGATAAACACTTTTACATACCCAATTAACATTTAACAAACACGGCACATTGTAATTTATTAATATAAGATTCGAACGTCTCTCATATATAGACCGTTTTTTTTATTTTATTTTTATTTATTCCTCCAGACTCCTTCTGAAGCACAGGACGCAAGTATGCAACGCCAGTCCTTACACCCAGGGCAGATTGACGAATGATACACTCGAACTCCCAGACCAACGTACCACTTTATGCTACGCATTTATATTCGTAAAGGTGGTAATTCGACTGCAAAAATCTTGGATATTTCGTATCACTGGAATCAAAGAAAAAACTACGTGTTCACTTATCGAACATGTCATGGAATATTTGGAAGTTTATTATTACAAGGCTTTAGGTATGCATGAGAATACATTGAAATAATTCATTAGTCATTTATAATGCACGCATCAAAAGAATTAAGAATGAAAGATTTTATAGGTAAACTGTTATTTATTTATATTTTACAGACGTTGACATAGACGTTTTATTTAGATTCCGCGAACTAAATTTCTCATCTTGAATGATTTTTCGATTATATCGTTTAATATAATCTCCGACCTTCTTGGGGTGTATCTTGTCGAACACGTAGATCTTTCTGTTGAACTGGAGAATCTGCACGAAATTTCGAACAAAACCCTTGAATTTGCAATTGTGAATTATTAGGATTACCTGATCATTGCTGACAGAACGTAAGCATGCTACTCCCATGGATTAAATAAAGTTTACGGCTCTAAATTATGTGCAGATTCCCGAGTACAACAAAAAGATTCCCGATTTTCACAAGATAAACATGTTAGAGGTTATATTGACCGAAACGTTGGCAAAAGAATACTTAAGATGAAGAAAGTAGTCCGAAGAACCCAAATAATACGAATTATCAATCCACATCTAAAATATTCAAAAGCATTGACATAAACATAGAAAGATAATGTGAGGACAAAAATAGAATAACAAAAAAAAGAGGAGTATCTGAAAGTTCTTTCAAAATGTGTCATACAATTAAAATAAAGATATGTTTAAAAAAAACGAAAACTAAACCATAATTCGTTTTGTTATCTTTTACTATTTCTAAATCAAGTTCTAATCTACAATGAGACACTCGAAGCTTAACTACACCATCCGATCTATACATCGGCCACCCGTTTTATTCTTGCCTTTTGAACTGGGATAAAAGTATAGTATCTGTTCTGTATCCAGTCAGAGTTGGATGGATATTTCTTGCTAAGGGCAGTTTTTATATTGTCTAATCTTTAGGTTTGTCATGTCCCTCTTTAAGTGATCTTGATATCGACCTTTACCTTCGTGATGAGACAATTACACAAGGAAAATTTTATTTCGTGATGAGACAATTACACAAGAAAAATTTTATTTCGTGATGAGACAATTACACAAGGAAAATTTTATTTCGTGATGAGAAAATTACACAAGGAGAGTTTTATTTCGTGATGAGACAATTACACAAGGAAAATTTTATTTCGTGATGAGACAATTACACAAGGAGAGTTTTATTTCGTGATGAGACAATTACACAAGGAAAATTTTTTTTCGTGATGAGACAATTACACAAGGAAAATTTTTTTTCGTGATGAGACAATTACACAAGGAGAGTTTTATTTCGGGCCCCTAAGCCTTCAATCGGCATGCAACTGTATTTTACCTCCACAACGGCAATAATAAACGTCGCACAACTGTATGAGTCTTTCTACAGTCGTAGCCGTTTTTAGAAAAGCTAAAATATGTACATCAATGGTCGGTAGCTCCTAGGCCGGATCGTGTTATGATGACAGGTCGCGGGTCGGACGAGGGCTATTAATGAAAAATTAAGGAAAATACATATACTGACCCCTGGCAACCTAAATATTCAAAACCATAATGAAAAATAAAGAATGAAAAAATCAGAAAATCAAAAATAAAACTGACAGTAAAAACACACACCTAATAAAGATAAGATTTTTTTCAAGGAACGCCAAAATATTTAAAGTGAAAAAAATCACTTGAATCGAAATGGATGAAATTATGACGTGTATCTTTGTAAATGTAATTGCAAAAATAAAAAAAAAACATGCCCAATAGAAAGATTCAAGCAAATTAAGTCGTGTAGATACAGGAGTAAGCGATAAGGGGTTGCTGCTGACGAAATGAAATAGAAATCCGACTGTGACAACAGTATCATTTTGGAGAGGTCCACGTCCAATGTCTGTCGCAGGTTAGTTTTTGTTTTATATTTATTTCTTGAATTTTTCACGCAGAAATGGAGGTGATTGAGTATTGATTGTATTTTGTGATCATAGTATTCGAATTCAGTTGGGTGGATCAGAGTAACATTAAGCATTGCTTTATTTCTAAAGTCTTGCCTCCCATGTTAAAAAATAGAGTCTTTAGTAATCAGGCTCGTAGGCCGGTCCAAATGCCTTCAGGGGCCGGATCCGTAGAATGTAACGTATATTTGCTGTTATTCGTTCGCAAGGCTTAACAATCATTATTTTACTAAGTTGCCCTCGTCAAAATATCGTCAGTCTCCAACATGCCGCACCTGGTAATCTCTAATGGTCACCCAGCTATAACGACAAAATTCAATATACGAGGTGCCTTCAATAAGTTTCCAGACTTTTTCATATTGGTACTTTTATTGATACACATGAAATTCTAGTCTCATTTGAAGTAATCTCCGGTCGCAATGCACTTGTTTTACTATTCCAACAACTTCTGAAAGGCTCCATGGAGGTTATCTTGGTAAGTGTGTCAATGACCTTCGCCCAAGCCTCTAACATCTCCTCAATTGTCTCATAACAACAACCTCGAAGGTTTTTCCTTTGAGCTTAGGGGAATAACCAAAAGTCACAGGGAACAAGGTCAGGACTATAAGAAGGATGATGCATTGTCTTGATGTGCACCTTGGTCATGACAACGTTTTTCTTTCTGACTTTCTCTAAGCACCTTTGGACAAACTTTGCACAAATCTTCCGCATCTCTAGTTCGTCGCTAATATTTGTGTACAGTTCCCACACTGACATCAAACTGTGCACTTATTGTCTCTATAGACAGACGACAGTTCTTATCTATGAATTCTTTATTTGGATAATTAACTCTAGTGTTCTGACTTCCTTACTCCTCTCACACGTATCATCATCCCTCACAATAGTCCTACCTTCCTGGAGTCTCTTATGCTACCCTTTAGCTGATGCTCGCTTCATGTAAGATGGTTCAAAAGCAGTCTGGTGTATGTTATACGTTTCTGTGGCATTTTTTCCCAAAGTTAAATGAGGATTTTATTGCATATCGTTCTTCTAAAGTATACTCACGTTCAGATTGCATTTTATAACTTCACCAGCTTTAGTAGGACGTATTCCAATGCCTGCTGTAGCTGTTCATTTCAACCTGAAATCATAAAATTGGTCAGTCATCCGATAATAACTTACTGAATTTTCAAGAATCTATGACAATTTTAAATGCCAGCAAAAAAAAAGTCAGGAAACTTATTGAAGCCACCTCGGTGCTTAACATTTGTGATTTATCAAGAACCGGCGTGTCCACATGAACATAACCATATACTACCTCTTAAATGTAACTATATAAATGTTAGTGATATATCATAACATTTTTGTTACACCGTTTATTGTTGGCAGATAAGTAAAAAGGCAGAATTGTTCAGAGCTAGATGCTTGACAACATTTATTTCTAAAATTCTTTATATAAAGACCCTAAGTTTATGCGCAGGGATTTAACAAAACATATGTCCTATCTCATCACTACCTCGCCAATAACTGGATGCTTTGATTTCTAAAAGGTTTACATAGTTCTTGCTTAAAAGAATTAATTGTAAGCAAAAATGGGTACTTTTTCAGTTTTAGGTTAAAAGTTTAAGCTTTCTTGTGTAATGTACTATATGAGAGATTCCATAAAATCATGATTTTGATGATGAACCGATTTTTTCCAGATTAGATGCGACACACCCAGTTAGCTAAATAAACGTACTATACGAGAAGCGTTCCAAAAATAATGCCTCCCCTTTTTCTTCCGTCTGCAAATTTCATTGTTATAATAAATGAACTGACACATTTATGACTTGAAAATTTCATCTCTCTGTTACAGATATTGAGGGTTTGAGACTCTAAGAAAGTAAACATTTCATAGACTTGCGTCAAGAGCAGAGTTTTATTATTTAATTCCATGGCAAATATGCATTGGAAATGGTGCTGATGATGCAGAAAAATAAATTCTTGTGCGCAAAAGATCGTTCATTTTAATGGTACAATTCCTGCTTTTGTAGTGCTTTAAATTTTGAGGGTAAAAGTAGGAGGGTTTACTTTTGAAACGACCCTCGTATGACGTAATATTTTATATCAATTATTTTCCGAATGTCAACAAAATGTGGAAATTTTATTAATAAAGATTTTGTAAATGATACTTTTTTTCTTTTCCTTTTTTCACTTGGTAGTTTGAGCTTTTGTGTGTAATCCGTTAGCCATTAGATTCCCGGGAATCACGAGATTAAAGATGTCTGATCTCTTCAGATGAGATGGCGAGAAATCTAGGTGGTTTATCTATTTATATGACGTTGTAGTTGTGATAGCAATAATTTACTGGATGAAAGAAAATTGGTGAAATGTTATAAAGATTTACCAAATTCACGTTTAATTTTGTCTTTAATTTAGATTGTTTAGACTATATCACTTGCAAAGCAATTTCCAAACATCTAAAAAAAATAGCTAACAAATCTTATTAGAGATAATAAAGATGTTACCAGATTGAGGAGTTCTATTTTTTATATTCAATACAAAGTCATGTTTCCTTATGATATTAAGTTGGTGCAGAAATAATGCCGTTTTTATCATATATATGATATGATCATATATATATATATATATATATATATATATATATATACATACTAGCAGAAATACCCGAGGTTGACTGGGTCCAAAAACAGCCTACAGAAAATGGATTGTGATTGATGAAAGTATGATAGGTTATGAAAAGGAGAGGGTTGTAAAGAGATAGGTTTTGATACTCAAAAATGTTACCCTAAGCAAAATATGATGAAATAAACATAATTTTCGCGAAAATATATTTTTATATCACTTTGCTTCCATTCGTAGCCAAGAGTGACCAACAAAATGATGTTTCTTTACAAAGAGAAAATGTTATATATATAATGATATAAATATACAAGAAATAAATGTTACCATAGTCAATAAAAGTTACTTTTATGGCAGAAAAGTTCATTGGTTCGTATTTTTAAGTAGTTTGTAAAATTGTTTTTTTTTTAATTCACGAACCGGTTTTAAAAAAAATCAAAATGGCAGCGGCTTTTAAATGAAGAGCCCCGTTTTCAATTTGCAGGAGGGGTACCTGAGCATTCTGTGTTAACAATTTAAGAGAGTTCCGTCAACGTAAGAAATATTTATAAACATATTTTAATGTTTTCCGTTATTTTGTGCTTGAGGAATATTCAATTATGGCATGTGTAGTTTATATGAAAATTCATTTAAATAGTTATCGCCTCAAATTTCGTTTTAATTTTGGTTCGCCTAAATTATTTCAAGTAAAGAGTATTAAAAACTATTTCAAAACAAAAAAACATGAACTGAATTTTTATTGACTATGGTAACATTTATTTCTTGTACATTTATTTTTTCGGGTAGTCATTTGTTGGTTTTTCTGCTAAACACTCTTACTAAAAAATATCGACGAAATATTGAAAAACAAAGAAACAAAAACAGTTTTGAAAAATAATGATCTTTACTTACTTTAGTAAAATAATCCGAAACAGCAAAATGGAATATTAAAAAGTAAACACGTAATTACTTTAGTTTTTTAAAGCAAAAAATCGATATAAATATGCATAAGAAGAAAAGGGCGCCCTTTTCAAGCAGAACAGCTTCGTTTCAGTTTTACAGTATTGAACGGTGTAATATTGCGCCGTCGGATTCAGGGTTGTACTATTGTAATGTAAAGAACAGGCAGAAAGGGCTGTAATCAACTGAATTCCTGCTAGTACACTGACAAAAAAGGCTTAAACAGATATATAAATAAAAATAAAAAAGTTATGTAAATGTTTTTAAAAAGACACGTAATCTCGTGAGCAGGATTTTTTACTTTATTTGACACAGTAACAAGTAACGTTCTTATTTTTTATTATTTATCTATTTATCTATTTTCGAAAGAGTGCCATGTGGAAGTGGAGAAGGAAAAAAACAGTTATGCAAAATTTGTGTCGAGAATTGTCTAAAGTTCTGATTTCTTTTCTTTTGTTTTTGTTCTTTTACTTTAATAAGAACGTGAATTGATGAGGTGAATTTATTCGACACAGTATGATTCAACTAAAAAAAAAACCTAACGTGAATTAAGATTAAAGTTAAGGTGTTATTGTGGCCCCTCACTCCTTTTAAAAAACCTTATCAAACTTTGTGACATATTTACATTCTATGGAGGTTAGGCGCGAACGAAACCCCAATAATTTTATTATACTATATTTCTCCAAACTGAAACATAATTATCAAAGTATACTTACGGAAATAGATATGAAAAGTCTTTGTTAAAGTTTGTGCCATATTTCCATGGAGTATAGGCAGGAACGCAGACCCCACAATTTTATTATACCATCCCTATTTTAGTTGAAAATACTTATCAAAGTATTCTTATGTACATCTATGTCAAAAACCCTTGTAAACGTTTTTTTTTTTCATTTTTTTCCATACTTTGAGGGGCAAGGCGCGAACGCAGACCCCACAATTTTTATGAACCAAAGTTCTGGCAGATCAAACATACCCATTCCTAATCTTGGATACATCTTCTATCATTATATGTGATCAGTTTTTTTTAAATAGTCAACCATATAGGAGCCTATCCGTGACCAGACACACACACACACACACACACACACACACACACACACACACACACACACAGAGACGTTCAGCTTTACGTCAAAAATCACTTTTTTGTCATCAACCAAATAATATGACGGGTTTATCTGAAATTGAATTACAAAAAGTATTTTGCAATTTTATGACAATACTTACGTTTTCATGACTAAGTTAAGCGACGTAGTTAAAAAACAATATTTCAAATTTGGAATCTAATATATAAAAGTTTATATATCTGTCTGTCTGTCTCCATATTTTTAAATTTTATCTCTTTTAAAACTAAAAGTCCTATGGCTGCGCTAATGGTCTCAAATTATTGGTGTTTTTATGGACCGTTCTTTTATGAGTCTTTAGCCGGTTAAAATAGTTTTTAAGGGGTCAAAATGTCTCAAAAGTGAAAAAAATCGTTATACATTTTGTACATTCATCTTGGTGTTTTTTTTAATTTTTAATTTTTAATTAGTTCATATGCCTGTCACGTTGGAACAGTGGTAACTTCACCAGCTTTGAATGGTACAGTTTTGCTTTGAGTTCTGATTATAGCGGACGACACCCGAATACATTGTTTTTTACTTTTGAATTCCCGACTATATAATAATATATATGAAATCTGGTAAATTTTAAATATCATGTTTAAGCGTATTCTGTGACGAGGCAAAGCCGAGCGATCCACCCCTCGCTAGTAATATATAAATAAATCTGTTTTTGATAAACGTTACCGTGAGATGTATTTAGACACTCCACCCCCATATATATGTATATATATATATATATATATATATATATATATATATAATTTTTTATCATTATTGCATTTTAATCAAAGCAAGCCACACTTCCACTTTATCTGGGACATGGTTTTCAGGCATACTATGTAAGGAGTTGAGCAGCAAGGTGTCTGTTTACATAAAACTTGAACTTCTGCGTGTCAGTACTGTCCGCGAAGGAGGAATACGAAAGAGAATTGTAAAGTTTCGCAATCGTAGAGAAGAAACTATTAGAGTAAGAGGCTTTCTTACATCTAGAGATTTCTACTGTATAGGGGGGCGATTTTGCTACTTGTCGGGTTTGTCGGGGGTATTTACGTCGAGCGGGTACAAGGGCTTGTGGTTTGTTAAAGCACCTACCATTAAAATGTTTGTAAAACAGGCAGAGGGATGCAACATTTCGTCGATGAAACAGTGGTTGAAGCCTAGCTGATAGTACGGGATTTATAAGGTTGGCGACTCTCTTTTAAATCCTGTCTAAGAGAGAGGTACTATGTAAACAATACTGCATACATAGGCGAATGGTGGCCTTGTAGGAGTACAGGATACTCTCAGGTGTCAGAACTTCGAACAATGTAGAAAAAAGCCCACCTTATTTGTAGAAGCCTTAACAATGCCCTCAGTGTACCTCTTCCAAGTTGCTTTATTATCGACCAAGAACATTAGATCACAATTATATATATATATATATATATATATATATATATATATATATATATAGAGAGAGAGAGAGAGAGAGAGAGTCATATTAAGATAGATCTTAACCTTATTAGCTATACCCGTGCCCCTCCTGCTGCTAACCCTGCCTGCTCTGTACTCGTGTTTCCATTATTCACAGTGAAGACGACCGAAGTATTGGTCGAAATCGTGTGCTTTTGTAAGAAACATTTTCATTTGTTTCGAATGACTTATGTATTCCTACACGTCGATACATAGGAAATAAATACAGAAAAGATATAAACATCTATATACTTTTCACATTGATTTTTATCCATATATATATATATATATATATATATATATATATTTATATATATATATATATATATATATATTATAGAGTGTTATAGAAAAGGTCTATAAGAGCAAGGAGCATTTCAGTTATGCAATGTTCAATAAGTGTTGTTACCTAGAGCTATATATAGAAAAGGTGAGGAATTTATAATTATAAAATTATCAAGTTTACGCAGGGGGAAGCATAACAAAATCCAAGATTTTTCATATATAATCGTTTCAGAAACCCTATTCTTTTATTTATTCGTTATTAACCAATAAAAGTATCGAGAAATAATTACAATATTTTTGGATATCGTCTCATAATCAACATAAAAGGCGGAGTTGAAGCCGTGGAAAGCTTGTTAAAAAATTTTGGTGCTCCCCCACACACATACACTTGTGATGCTGATGAAGAGTAATATCGAGAAATATTTTATTCTCATTTTTTTTTTTTTTTTTTTTTTGTAAATAACGAATAAATAAATGGATACCGTTTCTGAAACGATCATACACGGCACACTTGGGTTTGGTTTGTTTTCCCCTGTGTAAACTTGATAATATTACAATTAAAGCTTCACTGCTCACTCATTTTCCAGCCAAATTTCAAACAATTATTACAGTTTATAAATCATCTTTTCGGCTATATTGTGAAAAAAAATTCAATTTTCGTTCAATAAAACAAAAATTCTAATAAATTTTCTGGTGTTAAAAACCGTAAAAATATGTAAGATGATCGATATTTTTTATGATTGCTTTCCATAGCAACCACGTCGCCTCAGCGGCTGCTATGCTACTAATTCACTGCTGTCGCGAAAAGAGAATAATGATTGAAACAGTCAAAATGCAAGCATGAAAGGGGAATTATTTGGGGGGGATTTTATCGAAAGCAGACGAGTGCCGTACATTGTTATTACATATCTGTTTATGGGGCAAAAAATAATACTGAAATTGAACAAAGAATAAGTGAATTTATTGTGAGGTCTGAAAACATAATGAATTGCAATAGAAAAATGCGAGCATGAAAAGTAATATGGTTTAGTTTATACATGGAAAAGAAAAGGGCAAGATATTCTCATAAATATGATAAATTCATAACTCATAAATATATAAATATTGCAGCATCTATATTTTTAATTCAATTTATAACATTATATAATCAATTCTTTATGCTGCAATATTCTAATAAATATATATATGTATATATATATATATATATATATATATATATATATATATATATATATATATATATATACTATAGAAGTACTGCCGTTGTTTGGTATTGAATAAAAATCAATTAATTTCCCCCAACACTAAAAGAGATAACACGTGATATTCCTCGTTGAAAGCATCTCTAAGAGTTAAGTATTAAAGTGTTAAGTAAGCCGAACAAATGCGTTTTTTAAGTTTAGTAAACATATTTTTTTATTAGATCAAAAATTGATGTTTTCCTAAAAAGTGTTTTTTGTTTTTCATTTTCGTCAACATTCTGTTGTTTGGTACTTTTCACGGTCACGAATCTCTGACGAAATGAGATTTCTGTTACATTTAAGTCCAAATGGAGTGGCGTTGCTCGCCTTTCTATGTTATTTGGTATTTCCTCGTTAAAATCATCTCAAACATTTAATATGAACGCGTTAATAAAGCCGAACTAATGCGAGTTTTTTGTGTAAATTAACATATTGTTTATTAAATTGAAAATTTTCGTTTTTCAAAGAAACCTTTTTCAAGTAAAGATATTTTAAGTGTAATTATTATTCGACATTCTTTTGTTTGGTATTTTTTACGGCAACGAATCTCTACTTAAATATAATTTCTATTATATGCAAGTTGTATGGGTTCGTCTTTTCAGGTTAAGTAACATCTCCTCGTTGAAAGCATTATAAAAATTTTAATAAGAATGTGTTAATTAAGTCGAACAAACGCGTTTTCTAAGTAAAAAAACAAATATTTACTTTTAAAAAACGCATTTGTTCAACTTGATTAGCAGTTTCATATTTTAATTTGTCAATGTCACTACGCTTTTTGAAAACGTTGTCTTCATTATTTCTTTTCTTTTCTTTCCTATTCATTTTCACTCAATTGTGAATGATGAGATGCAACAAATCACGCTGAAAATGCCTTATAAATAAATGAAAATGCAAAACACCACAATCGTTTAAATGTTCGTTTTATTTGCTCATTTTGAGAAGAAAACTTAAATCAAAGAACTCTAAATCGTAAACAAAACATCAAGCCAAATACGCCAAGGATAAGAATCCAAAATAGGATTCTTTGGAATTTTTATGCCTCCTTCTTATTTGTTTAGGTGTGTCTAAGCATCTTTATTAAAGGCTCTGTCTGTGGGCAGCGTTTAAATATTAGGTTCGCTGGTCTGTAATGTTTAAGTTTAAATTAGCGAGTCATGTGGTCTGTCAACACTATGCTGAAAATAGTATCTTCATCAGCTTTTTACGTGGGTTTGTCATATTTATGCTTAAAATAGTGCATCCATTGATCTGTCATATTTATGTTTAAATTGTACATTCAGCTATCTCTAATATGTAAGTTCAAAGTAATGTATGCCATATGTAAGATTTTAAATATCATGATCAGTTGTCTTTTACGTTCAATTTAAAAATAGCCCGTTCATTACTCTTCTATTAGTAAGTTTGGAACATAATTTATATAATGGATACATATATACGATTTTCTTCTGAGCAACAATTCTATGACGCACAGTTCAAATTAGGAGTATCTCGTTTAGTTTTATTATTCCCCAGTGTTTCACTCGCGTCCCGAAAATAAAAATAAAGTTAGTCGAGGACATTGTTAAAGTGAATCTAAAAATATTTCCAAAGATGATTGAACGCAAATGAAATTCTTGGTAACGGCTATGAAGGAATACATTGCAATGCGCTTCATTAAATTTCGAACTACTTTTGACGCGGTTCGTTGTGATGATTACTTCATCTTCAACTTACCAATAAAAGTAGCGCTTTTCACATTCCTGACAAGATAATGGATTCGCTGACACAAATGGAATTAATAGATGCCTATGCATAAAGCAATCTTTGCATGCATTAATAAACAAGAAGCAGACTCTTACTTACATCTTTACGTATATGTGCTGCACTCCATATCTTTTTCTCTTGTTAAAGTTAGGATTCCATCCCAATCATTTTTCTATTATTACAGAACCCATTTCCATCTAGCAATCAACCAATCTTTTTAGTAGTCATTGTAACGTAAACGTAAGGAGTTACTATTAGAGACCATATTTAGGGGAAATGACCACGATGTCGTTTTAAATTATATTAAAACTTCTGCATGTTAGTACATTCAATTATGCAGGAGACAGGAAGAAATTTCAAGTTTAGTAGACGTAGGAAAAACCTATAAGAGTAGAAGGCTTTCCGGTATCTAGGTATCTCTACAATAAAAGGGGTTGAATTTTGTTGTTAAACGTGTTTGTTGAAATTATTTATGCCAAGGGGATACACATGTGATGAGTTCATCAGTGCACATTCAATTACATACTTGTTTAGTAGGCACAGGGATGCAATATTGCAACGTAGGGACAGTGGTTAGGGGTTAGTTGCCAGTGCCGGACCAATTAGATTATAGACTCTTCTTTGGAGCATTCAAAGAGAAAAAGATTAGTGCTAGATCCATCAGCCTAGATATGGCAAAACTATACCATGCATGAGAGAATGGTGGATTTGTTTAGTGTAAGTGATCTTTTAACACAATAGAGGGGATTGACCTTTGCAGCAGCCTTTACAATGCTCGTAATATGTTTGTTCCAGTGCATGTTGCCTGGGAGTGTTAAGCCGAAGAGTTAGAAGAGAGAGCTCTCAGGTTGGATAATATTAGTCGTGCCTATCGGTTGTTGATAAGGCTTCTTGAAATTGTTAAGGCAGAGAACCTTAATTTTAGTAACATAAAATTAGTATCCATTTATGGTCCCATTCAACTACGGACTGAAAATACTGAAATTTCTTGACATCTTTTTTTCGTCATGCCGATTATAGAGCGTTGCATAATAGGCAAATATACCAATCTCACACACAATATTATCAGAGAAGTTGTTTATAAATATCAGGAATAATAAAGGTCCAAGGATCGATCCCTAAGGCACTGCCGCATTAAGATTATGCTGTTTGGGTGTATGTCTATCAAGGAAAACCTAGAGTTTCCTCCTGCCTAGGAGATTCTAATTATAGTTAATTATATAATATATAGATGTTTGCTTTATTTTATATGCTTTGCCATAAAACGGCAACCATCGACTAATATATATTTGGGGTCAATGACCGTAAATATTTTGAAGATATTGCTTCATTGGCAGTAAATACCACTGGCATACCGATCATTGTCAACAAGATTAAAACTATTGAAACAGGAAGCATTGGTCTCTATATCAAGGTTAATACACTTAAAACATGCTTTCTGTGAAAATTCTTTTATAAAAATAACTATAAATAAAAATGTCGCCCACTTAGGAGGCTTCATAAACAAGGAAGGCCGTATGAACTATGAGTTGCAGTGTTTAATAGGTAAGTCACCAGCAGCATTTAATTAGCAATGCAAGATCTGCAGAAACTAAAAATTCAGATCTAAATTAAGATTTTATGACAACAACGTCTTATCCATACTGTTATATAGAAGTGCAACTTGGCATCTCCAAACGAGACAAGAGAAGAAATTATATGCGTTTGATTCTAAATGCTTTACAAAAATTCGAGAAATCAAATGGAGCGATAAAAAGTACAAACCGAGAAGTCAGAGATCGTACTAACAGGTTTCCCCGTTAATGATCTGCAAATGACGTCTAGACTGGCTGGAGCATACTGTAAGACAGGTCTTAGAGAGAATGACCAACCAAGTGCTCAATTAATCCCCAGATGAAAGAAGAGAAGTAGAAAACCATAAATTAAATTGAAGCAGACAATCAAGAGAACTTTCATTACAACGAGCAGCAACTGGACAGACGCTGTGGATCTGGCTTCGGATCGAAAACGATGGTATATTTTAATTGCCTTATGACGCGGGGTTTCTTAAGTTTAACTAAATTCACAGAGTTAATGAGTGCCGCTAAGAGCAAGAATAACGGATAAAATTGCTTGGATCGAAGAATAGTATTCGATTAAGAAAAAAATGTCGTTTAGGTTTTAATTTTTTTTAATAAAACTCCATCTTTTGTCAACTATCTGTAAGTGTCAATATTTAACAAACGAACACTTTCGCTGTGAATCTAGAGACTTAAGACTATATACTTCAAATTCATCGAATGACTCCAATTGCCAACCTTATATAAAACTTAACAGTGACGTAATAGATAATAGTCAGAAGGAGCAATTGAAAAGAATCACATAATCAACGTCTTCTATTGTTTTGCTTGTCATTTGAGTGGTATATATCAAACTCCTTATTATCTCAATCACGAAGAAAAGATATGGATATAGATTTCTAAAGCCCAATTAACTCTAAATATTTTAGATGACAGAAAAAGGAATCCCATTAGTCGCTGAACAAATATACGTACACTTCTATTTGAATCTTTAATTTTCTGAATAGTAAGAACATGTTCCACAATAATCGCTTTGCTACTAATATCCACTTTTGAAGAATAATTGACAATAAAGCGACCAAACGTTGTTAATTTAAATTGAATTTTAATCACATGATTATATTTTAAATAATAACGTGATTAAATTTTACCCATTTAAAATTTGCGAAACATTTATAATATTGTAAACAAAGTCTGTTTGCCTTTAGCTAGATACTGATACTGATCTAAAATACTTTTTAGTGATGTCACATGACAGTTGAACCATCGGGGGCTGTATTACTCCATATAAAAAATGGCAACATCGTTACAAAGAGAACCACATTATTTATTAATATATATATATATATATATATATATATATAATGTAATAATTAAAAATACATATATAAAACACACATGGTTACGATGAAAATACTATACTAAAATGTCGAAGCAATCGGTCCAGTGGTTATTTAAATTATCGGTTACTCATGAACATACTTTTACATTTTCCTTTATATAGATATATATCTTCTCCTAATAGTGTTGAGCTTTTCTTATCTTGGTCAATTTTGCTTTGTAAAAGATTTACTCTTTGATAATATATATATATATATATATGTGTGTGTGTGTGTGTGTGTGTGTGTATGTGTGTGTGTGTGTGTATGCTAGTCTGTTTGTTTGTCGATTAATCTTTCTCTGGAAAACAACTAACCCGATCTAGCTAACATTTTTGTATGCGCCTTTGCGATGTTAAGATACAGCGAACTAATATGGTAATGTCCGTTCAATGCTCAGAATAAGAATTATTGGGTATTAGTATTTAATGTTAAATTAAATAATTGGCATAACGTACTCATTCTAAGTAAATATGGAATAAATTTTGCCAGTTGGAACGAAAGAGTCTAGTATATATATATATATATATATATATATATATATATATATATATAGTAGAGATTTAGAAGACTATTAGAGTGCGAGGAATGAAATATAGTCGTTGTTGGTGAAAGAAGACAAACACAAGTGGCGATTTACAAATCAATAAGTACATACATATATGTCTTGATTTGTAAAGGTATGTACTTATTGATTTGTAAATCGCCACTTGTTTATGTCTTCTGTCACCAAAAACGACTATATTTAATTTCTCGCATTGTGATAGCCTTCTAAATCTCTATTACATACCTATCCCACACAATGCTTCAAGCAAACTACATATCTATCCTATATATATATATATATATATATATATATATATATATATATATATATATATATATATTATAAAAAAGTGAACCATAGCGGAAATTCAATCGACTAAAATAAGATGGAAAACGGGGTGAGGAAAATAAAAAAAAAATTTTCTTTTCCTCACCCTGTTTTCCATCTTATTTTAGTCGATTGAATTTCCGCTATGGTTCACTTTTTTATAATTATTCTAAAAATTTGCAAATCGAATGAAGATATATATATATATATGTATATATATACATATATATATGTGTGTGTGTGTCTGTGTGTGTGCGTGTGTGTGTGTGTGTGTTTTTAATCCTTCATGGAGACTAACCACCCTCTTCACCAAACAAGTCTGTTAGGGGAAGCAATTTAGTCGCCGGTGACCCGACCATGAAGCAGGTAGTATTGGGTTACATGTTACCAGTAGCATATGACATGACTTTACAGGATTAAAACAAGACCTTCCAAAGGGCGAATGAACCCTTTTATGGGTCAACGGCCAACTACCACCATGTGTGTTTGTATGTGTGTATGTGTGTGTGTTTTGTATGTGTGTATGTATCTCTGATTTAAAAACCATAAAGCGATGGACCAGTAGCCGAATAAAGCTGGTCTGCAGTTTAACTTGTTTCTGGCTATCTTGCTCTTGCTTGTTGCTGGATCTTAACATTTTGAACCGAGAGAGAGACTTAGCGTTCGTACAAAGCTAAGACTCTGTAACATCATCTGTGTATAGATAGTCCCTCAGTCTTTTGTCTATTAAAATGGTTCTGTGTCGATGGAAGTCATTTTTGGGCTCATGGACTAAATGTCTGAGGGAGTGACACTCGTCGGACAAAACATTGCAATCATATATATATATATATATATATATATATGCATATATATATATATATATATGCGTGTGTGTATGCCTGTGTGTATATGTGTGTGTGTGTTGCTTTGTTTAAGTATGTTTTTTCGTTTATATTTCACACTTCGTGTGTACCAATTCCTTTTGCGTCGAAGCTCAATATATGTTAAATATAATAATATAAATATTTGGGAAAAAGCGACTAAACTGCCGGAACAATACACGATGAATTTCTATGAATCTTCTTTTCTCCTTACAGCCTTATATTGTCATGCATTTTGAAAAATACCTAAACGAATAATTTGGAATTTTTCTCCAAAGAGACGGTATTAGCATAATAATAATCGTTTGTTTCTGCATAACGAAACGGATCTGTAAAAAAATCTACCGACATTTTAACATGCTGGGGGAGGTATTTTGCATGAAAAATAAATATTTGGATCTTGTTATGTAACTATACTGTTATACTTTATATATATATATATATATATATATATATATATACATATATATATATTGTCATTCACATACAATAGTGTTTCGCTGTATCACAACACATCAGTGCGGCTAGACGTACAACTTTCCCTAGCTGTGGATCGAACCTACAACGATTGAGTTGACAATCGGCTGTTCCAACTATCGGACCACGAATCAAGGACGTAAATATTTCTCCTCGAGTACGTATTAATTTCACACCCGCCCGTCGCTTAAAGTGCTCAAACGATAAGTTTGTTTGCAATCAAATTAATTAATTGCTTAAATACGCGTCGGGTGAAAATATATTTCCAAAGTGCTCAACCCAAAGAGGAGGGACTTTTATTTGTCATCCACATATAGTACCTTTCATTGTATCACAACTCATCCGCACGGCTAGACGTACACCAGCCGTTGATCAAGCTTACGACCGTCGAGTTGACAATCGCATGTTCTTACCATCGAACCAGGAATCAATGCCGTAAATATTTCTCCTCGAGTGTGTATTAAATCAAAACCCGCCCGTCGCTTAAAGTGATCAAACCATAAGTTTGTTTACAATAGTGGGATTTGCTTGGTTGCTTAAGTACGCGTCGAGTGAAAATATATTTACAAATTTTTATTTGTCACCCACACACAGTACTGGTTCGTTATATCACAACTCATCAGTACGGCTAATATAGATATATAATTATAATATGTATATATATATACATATATAATTATAATATATATATATATGTGATATATATATATATATATATATATATATATGTATATATAACACGGAAATTACATAATTGTCGATGCAATAATTTATTTCAACCTTATGGTATTTTCAAGCATCTAAACTAGACAATTACATTTTTGATACATTCGTTTGAGTATCAAAAATGTAATTGTCTAGTTTAGATGCTTGAAAATACTATAAGGTTGAAATAAATTATTGCATCGACAATTATGTAATTTCCGTGTTATATTTTTATGTTATTGCTCTGTTTACCACATTGAGCTCTCATACCCGGATTTCCTCTGGAATTATTCCATTATAACACTATATATATATATATATATATATATATATATATATATATTACATATATGGTGTGTAAGTGTTTACATAAGGAGAGTAATCAGAATGTTCAAAGTAACTTTTGGATTACTGTATAAAACGTTTCTGTAAAGTATATTTGAACTCATCCGTAAATTTTATTTTGGGCGTTGTAGCATACTTTTGAGAGAATAAATATTTAGCCTGTGAATGATGAAATGGACGAAAGAGTTATATGGTTAAAATAAGTTTCGTTGAAGCAATAGAGGACACGTGATTCGAAAACAAATCTTCGAAGATAAACTATATTTGAATTGATTCGTGAAATATTGCATCGGTTCATCTATCTTATAGAATCGCGACTGAAGAGAGAGTACATGAAAGTCAATTTATTCAGTGTTTCTGCTCTGATCCGCAACTACATACATTATAGTAACAGCCTCGAAAATATGCATGATATTAAATTCAATGTTAATTAAAGATCATGCCGAAATGTGCATACATGTAGGAAATAACACACACGAAAAACCGCTAATATATACCTATACACACGCATATATATATATATATATATATATATATGATATTTTGAAGTAAATATCTAATATTTTGATTGCAAAAGTTCCCTTCTGGACAACAGTACTATAGGTTTGTAACAACAGATGCCACATACGGATTTATAATGTCTAGACTATTAGTTACTATCTTGTGAAAATTTAGAACAACATTTTTGATATATTTAGTCGTTATAATATACTGCTACATTTCATCTTAAGAACAACATAATCACAATCGCAACCATCTTTAGAGGAAGTAGTTCTTATTTTTCCCTATTTTATATTAAATCCTCCAACCGCCCCCAAGTCAATGCCTGGAGGGAAAATACACATTATACATATGTTGTGCTTGCGCCCTTCGTAAATGGATTATGAACCCATAGACATAACATAATTTTTACCTTTTCTGATTCAAAAATAATAAAGTCTCCCCATCTAATTCCTCATTTATTAATTATTTTTATAGTTGACTATATTTCATCCCTTTATAATAAAAATATATGAAAATACGTAAACTTTTTATCAATTGACGTTTATTCTTTAATCACATATCATTTCAAATAACTATGTTTACGTTAATATGTTATATATTTTGTTTAGATATTATAAAATATATTTATTTGCAGAAACATAAAAGGAAAACAATGAATGTGCCAGATTTGTTACAGTATTCGCAGTTTCAAAAAAGTTGAATATGCAACAGAAACTAGTGTAAAAGTTTTAAAATGTGAATATTTCACATATGTAAGAAAAGCATTCAATTCAAGCAGCATAATAAGTACGAATGTAGTAGATTATATTGCCGGAACATTTATTCTTAAATTGGATATGATCGTAATAGATTGCACAGGTTTTAATGAAGTATATTTAAATAAAAAACGAAACGTAAATATGTTTGAAAAAATATATTAATAAATATATCTTAATCTTTTGGCCAAATATAATTTAAGAAATATTTATCCGTTTTATGCTTCCATAACTCGATTGACAGATCTTCACGCGTGTTTGAAAGTTAGGGGCGGGTTTTATGCACGATTACTGATTTTATACACCGATAACCTGCTCTATAGTTTAAACGTAAAATTTCATTACATAGGGAAACAATTATTTGGTATATGCTTGTGTGTTAAACAATTTTGAATTCTGTAGAGTATTTTATTTAATTTTCTTTTCCGGATTGATTCTTGAGATTGCGTACACGTTTAGTTTTTGGGGGGCGGGGGTAAATTTGTACATTAATCCCAGCTCCACAATTTTCCTTAGAATGACGACTTTTAAAAGTTTTCGACTATGCTGATTAAGAAAATCTTATTCGAATTTTGCGGAGATAAATACTTATAGAGATATAAAAACCTGTATTATACACTGTAATTTATCGGTTTGTACGCACTCGCGATAAAAAACTACTTCTCTTCTACCAACACTGCCATCCACCAGTGTTTTTTTTTTGTTTTGTTTTTTGAATTTGCGAGTGGATATGCTGACAATAGTCATCACATTTACATTTGGGAGAATTATCCGCCCCCAAAATGGGTGGTTTACTTCGGAAGCCGTTCGTTAGATGAGGATGTTATGTATCTATTCCGAACCCCGTTCTTAAGATCGGGACGTTGGCCGTGTCTATTACGAAAGTTGTTCTTAATATGGGAAGTTTCGGATGTCTATTACAAACGCTATTGTTAACATAATAATACTCAAAAAAGTGAAGTGAAAAGTCGTAATCTTTAACTTTCACCCGTTAAAAAAAACGAAAATATAAAACTAAAAATTAATTAAAGGAAGGGGAAAAATTGAGCAATAAACGGAAACAGCTAAGACTGCTGGTTTAGATCACTGTAAACAGCTGATATACAGTAAGAATGCCTAAAACTTCTCATTTTCTTTCCATTGTTATTCTAATGGACCATTTTTAGTAATTTTATTAATTTTTATTTATTTTTTTAAATTCAAACAGTACCTGCATGTTATCGCCTTAAACCAACACTAATCGCCTGTGAAGGCCAGATTATTACATTTCGGCCACGGTCGCCAGTGTCCGCAATTGTTCAGGGCGACAGTGGCCACGAACAACAACAACAACCGTAGATAATTTTTTTAACGTGGGGGCAACGTCGGTTTACGGGTTCTGCGAGTATTTATATATATATATATATATATATATATATATATATATATATATATATGACTTTTAGAGTGTGAAAGAATATAAAATTATTCCACAACCAGACAATGTCGCAGCTGGGAACAGCATAACAGCCAACAAACCGAAAGTTCAAGACTCGAGTTTCGCCCTCATTTGGGCTCATCAGTTAGAAAAATCCGAACACGGGATTTGAAACCGAGCCTCCTGATTGCGAGGCGAACACTCTACCAACCGAGCAAAGGCGCCACACTTTGATCAGTTGGTAGAGTGCTCGCTTTGCATGCATGAGGCTCGGGTTTGGAATCCTTAGTTCGGATTTGTCTAACTAATGAGCCCAAATGAGAGCGAAACTCGCGTTGACTTCCGATTTGTTAGCTGTCATGGCTCTTGCGAGCTGCGATGTTGATTGGCTGTGGAAATAATTATATATGGTTGATTCTCTTATCGAAGACGATGAATGAGGGTTCAGTATGCAATATTCAGTAGCTCCTAAGCTCTGTGACACAACATGCATAATTAACAGCCTTTACACGTCCGGCATACTCCTCCACAGATGGTGAACTTGCATATGCTCGTCGACCAATGATGCCTTCTCGAGTGAACAGATACCCCTGCTTTAAAACCCAAATGGCATACATATTCATTTTTTAGTGAATTTTTCTAGTGTTTTGCATTATTATTAGCACGAAAGGTGTCCCTATGACGAAGGCGCTTATGTTCAAATTCTCTGGTCCCTAGAAAACACATCGTCTTCCATTATCTGCGATCCTCTGTTTAACCTTCCCAGGAAAGAGCTCAGAAAAATCCCATAACATTTCGTTTCGTTATTTAGTTTATCCTTGTAACGAAGCAGGGGACGCCGTATTTAGCGGTAGGAATTTTTCAGTCGCGTATAAGAGAAATGCTTAGGAACTCTTGAGTCATCTATTCTCACAAGATGACCCGACACTCCAGATTTGTGTTCTGACCAAAAATAGATCAATACCAGTAATTGACTATTTGGAACATGATCCTGCCACCAAGCATTGCAAACAGAACACAGACATCTCATATGGAAGGAATCGAGCTGATTTAAATGTTTGCGATACAAGGTCCACATACAGAAGAGTAGGCAGAACAACAGATTTGTAGACTGCTACTTTCACTTTTAGAGATGGATACATCGTGGCTGTTCAAGAGCCGGTGTCGCAACCTACCAAATGCCTCACTAGCTTTATCAATATATATATATATATCTATATATATGTGTGTGGGGGGAGGGGGTGACATTTCTAGAGCACTGACTTATTTTTGTTCTGCCGAATGGATCAAAGGGGGCTGTAAATTTTATTGTTATAATGACTGAACTTAATAATTCATGTTCTCTCTCTCTCTCTGTTGCATATTTTGACAGTGTAAGACTCTGAGAATGCAACTTGTCATGAACGTGCGTCAGAAGCTGATGTGCGCCATTTAATTATTGGCAAAAGTACTTGGAGAATTATAGCAGTTATGTGGAAAAATAAATTCTGGTGTACAAAATGTTGCTCGTTTTAATAATACAAATTCCGTCTTCATAGCCCTTCAAGATTTTTTGTTAAAATAAGAGTATTTATATTTGTGTAGTGAAGTAGGAAAAAAAGAAATTTTAAAAAAATATATAAGACACAGCTGTTCCTTCCAAAAGGTCGAGCTCTTAACGTCCAAAAATAATTCACCGTCACAAAAAGAATTCGCCGTCACTTCTTCCAACCGTCGTTTCACTCTCTGCGCTCTTCACACCTGCTAAAAAAAAAAGTACCGTTTATATGCTGCCCATTTCTCCACTTATGCAAATTGACTATCAACCAGAGCCATCTAGTTTTCCATTTCTCCAAACAGCCAATTTGCAAAGGGGGACAACTCAAACCACAATTTGTAACGACTTCTGTGTGACAAAGCGCGCCTCGGATACCTACGCACCGCCATCGTTAATCGATGGCAGAAGTGCATTTAATATGGTCGTGACTATGCGGAACAATAACAAATGAAGCACAAAAACTTGCGTTTATAATAGCATCAGTCCTGCCTTCGTAACCTTTTAAAGGTTGAGTTAAAACATATAATTATTATTGACAATTAAATAGTTTATCACATAGTGAATCAATTAAATAATATAATTATAACTACAGTGCTTTTAAAAACATATCATGAGTGAGAAACATAGGGGAATCATTTGTAAATAAGGTTTCGTGAATCCCGCAAGAAAAAAAAATACATATATGTGTGTGTGTGTGTGTGTGTGTGTGTGTGTGTGTGTGTGTGTGTGTGTGTGTGTGTGATTAAAAAAGTAAATAAATTGTTGTGAGGAACCACCCTCTGAATTGACTCTACCACCGTCCATATACACCGGAAGTCTTAACGATCCCAGGCAGGGCTCAGGTTCCAGAGTAACGATGTTTGCCTGGTGGAACGTAAACACTATTTTGATTCTGTAAGCTTTTGTTTGTATTTTATTAATACACGTCTTAACTTACACCGTCGTTTTGTTTTTATTGATGCTAATACTAAGCAATAATATTCGCGACAGAAGGATTCGAGAAACTAATACACACCGAACCCCTAAGGCCGTACCAGTCCAACAGAAATAAAACCAATGTTCGCATAACACTGGCGACAAAAGGAATTTAATAAACAAGGTAAGCTCTAAGTAAAATAAAAAGTACATTGCAAAAGCTTCTTAATCTTCTTATTAGATTGAGTATTTAAAAAAAACTGACTATGCTAAGAACCCATAGAATGGCAAAAGCTGTCAACGGTACTCAAATTAATTTGGAGGGTGAATTAATCACCAACGCCACTTTGCTAGGAAAAAATAAAATACTTAAAATATATGATGAGAGACAAATAGCAGATGCACCAGCCCAGATGTGACAACAGTACTCCATACATGGGCGAATGATGGCCTTATATAGGCACGGGATACTTTCAGGCGTAAGTAGTTTTCTAGCACGGTAGATGGAGCCCACCTTCTTTGCAGCAGCCTTGGCAATGCTCTCAATGTATCTATTCCAGTTCATATTCCCTGTAAACGTTAGGCCGAGGAGTTTAAAAGAAGTACTTTCAGGCAGTGTGTTCTTGCCCATTGCTATTGGTGGTAGAGAAGGTTTCTTGTAGTTATTGAAGGAAACAAGCTTAGTCTTAGCAACATTGAATGTGACCATCCATTTTTGTCCTCATTCCACTACAGATTTGAGGTCATCCTCTAGTGTTTCTGCCATTTCATTAGATATGTGTTCATTTGTTTCCGCTCATATCTGTTATAGAAAGTGGTGTCCTCGGCAAATATACCCATCTTCGAAACAATTTTATCAAGGAGGTCATTTATGAATATCAGTATTAATAGAGGTCCAAGGATAGACCCCTGAAGTACTTCCGCATTTATGTCATATTGTTTAGATGTACGACCGTCGAGGACAAGTTGGATTTTTCTATTACTTAAGAATGATTTAATTACATTATGTATTCTTCCAGAGATACCATATGATCTAATTTTCCTTAGACGACCATACCCATACCCTGTCAAAACCCTTAGATATATCAAGGGCTACCGCTCTACGCTTCCCTGTTTTTTCTTCCAGTGAACAGTATATATGTTCAGAGACTACAGTTAAGATATCTGCTGTTGAACGGACTTGCCTGAATCCATATTATTTGTCAGTCAGGAGTTTAGCAGCTTTTAGTTTCTGGACTAGAGTTTGATTAACTAAGGACTCAAATATTTTGGCGAAAAGCGGGAGGAGGATAATGGGGCGATAATTTAGTGGGTCAGTTCTTTCATCAGAATTCTTGAAGACTGGTAGCACAGAAGCGGTTTTCCAGCAGTCGGGAAAGCAAGATTCGTTAAGGCATTTATTGTAAAGTTTGGACAGAACTGAAGCACCCTCGGCAGAGCATTTTTTTAATAGCACAGTCGGGATGAGATCTGGTCCACATGCTTTTGAGGTGTCTAGGTTCTTTATAATACCATGTACCTGAGAAGGGGTGATGTTCAAATCGTCAACTGTGGCGTCTGTCCGCAAAGGAAAATCAGGGAGGGAGTGATGTGCCGGGTCCAGTGTGGAGTTTGAGGCAAACCGACTGGCAAGCGGTTTAGCCTTGTCAGTTGGCATGCAAGCAACCTCATGATTTTTTTATAGTGGGGGAATCGTTGACTGCCAATTATTTACTACACTGTTGTAGATTTTCCAAAAGTCCCGGGTTCCTAATTTCTGTGTTTCGATGCGTTTTCTGGTGGTTTCAGAGTAAGCTGTCTTAGCTGTTTCTATCACTCTCTTACAATTATTTCTAGCTTCTATATACTTCTGTTTGCTTAAGCTGGACTTATGTCGGTTGAATTTGCGGAACGCATGCTGCCTTTGCAAATGGCGGCTGCACAAGCAGAAGTAAACCATTGGGGAGAGTGGGGCTTGCTATAGAATTTCCGTGCGGGAACATGTGCTTCAATTGCAGTTTTGAACCATTCAGTGGTCTCATTTGCACGCTGGAAGAGTAAAGATATTTGCCATGGGGCATCTCTGATGAGTTCCCTGATGGCTTCCCAGTCAGCCTTTTTGTAATACCTCGTTGTTTAGAGTAGTAGATCTTCAGTTTTAGGGCGAGAATTTAGGGTAATTTCTACCATTATCACAGCATGATCAGCATCCCCGAGTGGGCTGTGGGAATTTGTTGTACAATCATCGAGAACCGTTGTCAGAAAGAAATCTAGAAGTGAGGTATGTTGATCGTGCTGGTCTGGGAAACGTGTCGGAAATGTAATCGTCTGATATAGGGAATAGGATATAGAGAAGCTATGTGTTGTGCTACCAGCTACTGTAATTAGAGAATCCTAGCCAGTTACTGTGGTGGACACTGAAGTCACCAAATACATGTACTTGTGCGCTAGTATCGAGGGAGAGTGCTATGTCTATGCTGTCAGAGACTTTGTTTATTAGGTACAGTTCTGGGTGTAGGGAGAGCGGTAGAGAAAATAAAGTAGCTAACATTATGATGCATATTTAGTCTGATTCTAGTTTTGTTTCTCTAATCAGGGGGAGGGTGTTACGAATATAGACTCTAAGCCCTTGCATATGTCTGTCCGAGTCATCACGGCAGAGTGGGAGATAACCAGGCATATTAAAGTGGTTCGAGGGAATGGAGGAGTCTAGGTTAGTTTCACTTAATGCTAAGATATCCGGGGTGTTTACAAGGAGAAATGATTCAATATCATCTAAGTTAGGTCTAGCCCGCGGATATTCGTAAATGCAAGCCTCAAGGGATGAGGCAGGTTCGTTTTCTTTGAGTTTGGTCCTGGTTTAAACATAACTTTTGCTTGATTTGTCATTTCATTTTATTTAATTTAAAAGTTTCAGTTAGGGTGAGTGAGTGAGGGGTGCTGGACAAGTAGACCATCAGCTGTCCTCACTCACATGATTGTGGCCTCAGGAAAGCCCACCGAGGATGAGTGCAGGGTCCCTTTCCATGCACGACATGGCACTACAAACATCCCGATATTATACAATTGTTGATGGAGCAGCCACTCTAAGCGCTACCAAAGAGTTAGGGGTTCCTGTACTATCAGTCGGAAACAGCAGCAGGAACTGTCAATCCGGTACCCTCAATCCATTAGGCAAAGTCAGCCCAGTCCAACTGCACCGAAATATATGGTACTGAAGCACAGTGTCCAGTTTAGGGGGATGGGATGTGGCGGGAGCGGGGAAAAGCGGCGTTCATTGCCCTAGACAGGAAACAAGGTCAACCACTGGGTGATTCAGACGAGTCCCTGTGATAGAACCTCTACGCTTGGCTAATAGGCAAAGAAGGAGTATGAAAGTCGGGCGATAGATAGAGCCTATCTGCTCCTTAAGCAGTTTAGGTTTGCCAACCGGTGATTTGTTTGAGTCGCCAGCTCTAGGAAGGTTGAAGAGGCCTCCCTCCCCTAGGTTTAGCTTCAGAGTTTTTCTAGACGGATGACCTGGGATGATCTACGGGTCCATCATCTCCGAGAGGGTTTGCCCCGCGCCTGGGTCCTAATCCAGGTATTTCTGTGACCCTGCATGGGTAGTTAATAGGAATTGGTTATTTAGGTTAATATCTTCTGAAAAATTTCACTCCTCAAAAGTGGTTAAAAAAGGACATTACTATGCTTTCCATTTTCATTTTTAGGTAAAAATTCATGCAGTGGGAGCAATTAAATTGGCAACATCATTGGTTTGAGAGAGACAAGTTAGTGTATGGTTAGATATAGTTTAGTAAGTTTAGGTATGTATGGTTAGATATAGTTTAGTAAGTTTAGGAAGAGATAAAGTGTTAAAGTATGATTTACTTGATATTAGAAATATCTATATATATATGCATATAACTACTTCACTTAGTCACAAAAAATTAATATACGAAAGTATAAATTTATGCGTAAACTTTAAGTATTCACTTCAAAAGTGCTCAATACGTAGGTAGAGCTAGTTAGTCAGTTATAAAAAATATATGGCGATTAAGCTATACTGAATAGAGCATACACAAAGGAACATGTCAACCAGAGGTCAAATAGGCCTTTGTCCGGTAAGTGCATGTTCATTGGCTGATAGAAAGGGCGCGCTGGATACTAGAAAGCTGATTGGCTAACTAAAATCTCAATAGAAGGTGCGTATATAAAAACGACAGACAACCACAAAATTCGCGCATAAGCCTGAAGAGTCCTCGCCATATATATTTTATAACGTAGTATATGTAAATATATATATATATATATATATATATATATATATATATATTATAGTTTCGGAGTACTATAAAACTCATTATCCCAATTATGGATGGAAAACTCATTTTTGATAGTTATTGATAAACGTAATATAAGAAAAAGGAATATATGTCAGCCGACGACCAGTTTAGCTCTCATTCGTCAAGAGCTGTATCAAGGAAGTTATATAATTTTTAATAAACTTCCTCGATACAGACATTGACGAAACCTTTCGCTTGACATTTATTTTTGTACTAGCAAGCCCACCCGGCGTTGCTCAGAACATATAACACAATGTAAAAAATGAGTTGACTTTGCACATATCTGTTATTCTTAGGAGAGAGGAATTATTATATCTAGATATCATTTGCTATCTCGAGTATCTGGTTTAATATTCTTCTTGGCTCTGCTTAGGTCGCTATTACCGAATACACTTTCTTCGAGGATTCGATCGTATAGTCTTAATTCTTGGTAAATACAATCCTATGAAAGTATATTGTGTTATTATAGAGACAAGATACCATTTTTGTCGATGACTTTTATTTATTATCAAATTCTTTGTTTCTTTGATTCGCCATATTTATTTTTTGCTGTTGAAATCTGCCAATAAAGAGATTTGCTTCATTCTTTGATCTATTTCTGATGGGGTTATGTTGTGATTTGAATCCACATCAGTGCAACACGCAATCATTGTTTTTTTGTGAGGATGTAGACTGCAAATGCGTCATGTTTGTGCCTAGAGAAATACAACTGTGTTTTTGTTTTTTGTTGATGCTAATGTCCGATGGCCCTTGATACTTGATATTTCTTTAATAATAATTGTATGAGTTGCAATATGTTATGTTTTTATCATTAATTTAATTGAACCAATGCTTCTTGTGAACATATGACTCTTGGACATATGACTATAAGAATTGGTTGATTCTGACTTGACTTTGCGTTTCTTAAATTTCAATTGTATTGTTTTGTTATCCACGTTTTAGTTTTATTTCGGTCCGTAGGGTTGTTTGTTTATCGTGGGCGTCATTTAACTTTAGCCATTTGAATCTGTCTATTGTTTTCGCCGTTGAAGTATTTCAAGTCTGTTATTCATGTTCTTGTTTTCCTGGGGCGATTCTTTAATGGTTTTGCTGTTTTTCTTGAAGATGTATTTCCCATCGTTCTCGTGTTAAAGATCTCTGGCATTTGTTGAGGAATAATTTTCTGTTGCAGCTTTCAGTTTATTTGTAGGTTTGTTAAATTAACGATTTCAGATTTTTAAAAATTTATTATTATTTTTTTTTAGTCTCATAAAAGCTGTTATTCACGCATTCTTTGATATTTGAATTCAATGTGAACAGTGTTTCAATTACTTCAACATATTTGTCTTCTTATTTTCTTTCTATTCCCTTCCTAGTTTCTCTCTCAGCTAAACAGACATAATAAAACAACAAGAAAGAAGGAAACGTAGTAGAATATATGTATTAAAAATTAATATTAAAACGGGAACAGAAGGAGAGGAAAAAAGAGACTAACAGAGCAGGTAGAAAGGAAATGAAAGAAGCAGAATAAAAGACTAAAAGTAATGAACAAAAAAATAAAGACAGATTGATACAGAGTGTAAAGCGAAAAATTATAACAGAAATGAAAAATGTAAAAAGTAAAAACAAAAAATGAAAGATAATCAAAAAAAGTAGAAAGAAAGAGAATAACATAAAACAACATAAATAATTAAAAAATAAAATAAAAGATAATTAAAGAGAGAGAGAATGACAGAAAAAGAAGAAATTTAAAAAAATAAGAAATAAATTAAGTAACATAAAAGGAGAAATTAAAAGAATAAGTAATAAATAGAATAACATAAAAGGAGGAAAACTCAAGAAAATTAGAGACGGTAAAAGAGAATGGAGACAAAGACGAAAGGAAAATATTGAAAGGATGAAACAAGCTTAGAAAACAGCATGAAAGAAACAAGAAATGAGACAAAAGGGCACATAAAAAAGCAGCAAAAGAGAAATTGAATGAATACGAAATAAAAAGACAGGCAATAAAAAGCTAGTAAAAGGAGAGAAAGCAAAAAAACATAATTTTTATTTATATTTTTATTATATTTTCACCCCAAACAAGGCACATTGCCACTTTGTTGTAGGGGGGCTACTATCAGGGACATAAGCATCAGGCGTACTGTGTAGAAAGTTGGGCAGCAAGATGTCGGTTCACGTTGCATTTGAACTTCTGCATGTCAGTACAGTCGGGGAAGCAAGGATCCGGAAGGGAATTCCAAAGTCTAGCGGTTCTGGGGAAGAAACTACTGGAGTAAAAGGCTCTCTAGCATCTAGGGATTTCTACTGTGAAGGGGTGGGATTTAGCTGCTTGTCGGGTTTGTCGGGGGTATTTACGTCGAGGGGGCACAAGTGATTGACGTTTAATTTCTCATTCTTGTGTTTTTGAACTTTATTTTTGTTTTGTTTTTGTTTTCTTGCGTACAATGTTTTATACTCTCTCATTGTTGTCTGCTTCTATCTTCCTCTTTCAATCTCTTGTGCACACATACACGCACTATATTCATGTGTGTGTCTGGGTTTGTCATTTGTGAAGTTGATGCTAGATATGGTGTAAAGTTAAACACGTTCCATTAAACAGCACATATCATCTGCGTATAACATTCATACGTGTTGATATGCTTTGAATTGTTTTGATGCAGAAAATATGATTTATTTTTGTCATATATTAAAATAACTTATGTAAATCCAATCGTTCAAATATTATTATTAAGGTTTATAAACTGTTTTTTCTGTTTACAAACGTTGAAAGTGAAACTGATGTGAAAAAATGCAAAAGTGTGTAACAGAGCGCGGACGCGAGTATGCAAATGTCGAGGGTATGCGAAAATTCGAAAGAGCGTCACGCTAAGGAAAAAGAAAAAAGACTATAAAAAGAACCTGTACACAGATCAAGGAGGAGTATCGAGTTTTTGGCAAATAACAAATAGGATCCTGAACAGAAGTGTGCGTTCTATCCCAACCATTATCAATGGACCAGAGGTCATCTCGTCAGCATCAGACAAGGCCAGACTATTTGCAAAGAATTTCGCAGCTAATTCTACCCTATGCGACGAAGGCCATCAACTCTCCATGTTTCCTCCTATAACACAGAACACGCTAGTTAATATACAAATACCTGTGTGTGAGGTCGCCAAGCTAATCAAGAACCTTGATTCCAATAAAACAACTGGCCCTGATGGCATCCCAATTACAGTGTTAAAAAAGCTTCAACCAGAACTTGTTTCCATACTTACGAAACTGTTTAAGCGTTACCTTAAGGAGAAGTGCTTTCCGACTCTCTGGAAAACCTCATGAGTATGGCCAGTATTTAAGAATTCAGGTGATAAGTCATCTCCCTCTCAGGACAGACCAATAAGTCACCTGTGTGTGATGAGTAAGTTGTTGGAATCCATATTAAATAGAGAAATAGTCAACCACGTAAGCAGAAATAACCTTCTTAGTGACACACACTATGGTTTCCGTTTGCAAGATCTACAGCAGATGTGCTAACGGTTATATCTCACAGGATTAGTGAATTTCTTGACAAAGGCTTCCTTTCAAGGGCAATTGCTCTTGACATATCAAAGGCATTCGACAAGGTATGGCATAAGGGCCTACTTCACAAGATTTCCAGCTACGGTATAACTGGAAATGTTTTCTTAATCATTAAATCATTTCTCTCCAATAGGCTCATAAGAGTAGTGGCCGATGGACAAAAATCAGAGGCCTGCAGTATTAATGCTGGAGTCCCTCAAGGGTCAATCCTGGGCCCAACTCTCTTCCTGATCTACATCAATGATCTCCCTAAACATACTTAAATCATTCGTTGACATCTATGCTGATGACACGACCATCTACGGCAACACATCAAAGGCTGTAAATGACAAAGTTCTCTCTGATTCTCTCTCCTCTGATCTCGAGCGCGTGGTTCAGTGGGGAAGACGTGGCTGGTTTCCTTTAATGCATCCAAAACCAAACTCCTATCTTTTCATCATCAACGCTCTGATCCCCATCTGGCATCAATTGAAATGGATGGCTCTCTTCTTGGAGAGGCTCCATGTTTTGACAAGCTTCTGGGTTTGACCTTTACTCCTGATCTGAAATGGAACACATACATTATATCTGTTGCCAAGGTCGCTGGAAAGATGGTGGGATCCTTCTACCGCTCCAGAACATATCTCACTACTGATGCAATTCTCCATCTATATAAAAGCCAAGTACGTCGAAGGATGGAATACTGCTGCCATATCTGGGCAGGAGTCGCTAACAACAGCCTATCCTGCCTTGACAGAGTACAAAATAGACTTCGTGGCTTAGTGGGGGATGCACTTTTCTCTACCCTGCAACCTCTCTCCCACAGAAGAGACGTTGCGAGCCTATCCTTGTTTTATCGTTATTTCCATGGCAGGTGCCCGTCTGAACTCCAATCTCTGGCCCCCCCTCGCCAATCCTTCACGAAAAACACCCGTCTAGCTGAATCCACTGTGAAAAATTTCCCCCACTTTTTATCTGTGCCTAAATCAAAACGTAGATTCCATGAAGAAAGCTTCTTTCTTAGAACTTCACGCCTGTGGAACTCTGTTCCGTCTGCCTGCTTCCCACCTGA
Source organism: Euprymna scolopes (assembly GCF_053919585.1). Classification (NCBI taxonomy): domain Eukaryota; kingdom Metazoa; phylum Mollusca; class Cephalopoda; order Sepiida; family Sepiolidae; genus Euprymna; species Euprymna scolopes. Next base: position 10,708,965 of record NC_136497.1, read on the forward strand.
CTACAGCTTGGATGTCTTTAAGTCCAACGTTAACAAATTCCTAACGAACCGCCCTCTTAAATAAACACTTCATTAAATCTCCACACTAACGTACTGTACACACAATAACCCTTATCCCTGAGTGGCTTCCGGGCCTTGATAAGTGGTGACCACCGTGTAAAACAAAAAAAAGATGACCGAAGCCAGAGAGGAGTACGATCACTTTTTATGCGGGAAAGTATTCGGAATATCGTTTTTTTTTTTTAATATAAGAAGTCGAGTTATTATTTGAACTATGTCTTTACGACGTACTCTGCTACAACGTGTTGGGTCTCGCGTGTCTATATGTTTACGCATGGATGAATATATGTGTAACATTACAAGCGTTAGAAATTTAATTAAGATAAAACTATACTAAAAAAAGGAAATAAGTTGATTAGTAGAACAAAGGTTATTAGGAGTGGGCGCAGTAGAAATGACAATGGAGAGGAGGCTATACACAAAAAAGCCCTAAAATGGAGTTATTAATCAAGTTATCAATCAAGGCGTGGAAGTGATTGGGACAATGAACCGGGCAATAGAGCTCAATATATTAAGAGTTGTTTACGGGTAGTTTGAGGAGTGGCAATGAGTTTTGCTACAGTTTACGACAATTAAGGACATTACGGACAGTTTTGGGTTTGCGACAGTTTAGAATGGTGTAATTTTTTTTAGAAAGTTGATGGCTTGGAAACTCCTCGAGAGAGATCGAAAAGACTGAAGTCGAAGCTGGGTGAAAATCGATCGAACCAAGAAGAAAATCTCTTAAGACTGACGTGACCAGACAGCTAGCGAGGGACAATGTTTTTTGTTTTGTTTTTCTATACCACGCATGGTAACAACACTCCTCCACACACATACACACACACACACACAGCTTAACTAATTTACATCAATTACTCGTCTTGTGTTGTTTGATTGTAGCGCGATCACGAACGTGATTATCGGCTCACACTGATAAGGAGAATAATAAAAAATAATCGATGTGTCACATCTTAGAAAACTGGATTAAAATTTTAAATATGTTCGTTTTATTCGGACTACTGTTCTCATCTTGGATGTTATTTTCACAATGTTTGCACATTGTAAATTTTGACATTTCTGAATTTAGAAAACCAAAGAATGGAGATTATTCTCTTTCTATCAGTAATGACAAGTTAAAATCTAAAGTAATCATTAATTATACCATTAGTATCAATTACACTGAAGACTTACCTCCAACTTGCATAATATTGTCATATAAAGCTAATAATTATTTAGAACTTTATCCATTGTTCCATGAATCCATATATAGGGGTCTCCTAGTTCGATAAGACACACCTATTTAAACGATCGGGAGTTAAATCTTAAGATAACACTTAAGACGTAAGCAGCAGTCCGAAGAATCCAAATTATGCAAGCGATGTGTCTTTTTGAACTAATCAATGTGTGTACTTTACATTAATGTTCCGCTTTTTCTATGAAACATTCTGTCAAAAGTAATTCGCTCAAACACGAATGATAAATTTGAAACAGATGTCATAGATAACGTTCAAGTTTTCTCATTAAGAAAAATATTTGGAATAAAATTTGTTAAAAATAATACGACTTTATGGGTGCAAATTAGCAGTGGATATCCAGAACTTTGCAGTCGTGACGTAATTGTGACGTAAACAGTTCCGATCAAATGGAAAAAAATTAAGTTCTGTTATTCCTACACAATAAGAACTAATCTAAACCTACTTTTGTCGAAATAAGCCTAATAACTACAGTTTTACTTTTGCTTAGAGTTAGTTTAGGTTACGATTAAATTTGTTATGGTCAGTTCATGTTAAGGTTAGTTTAGGATGGAATTAATGTACGTTTAGGGTTGAACTGAGGTATAAGAAAAAATAGTTGTAGAAGTACAAAAACAACATTAGAGAAGAAAAAATCTACAGGTTTTTTTTCTGTTACTAAGTTCTTTGTAAAAATACGTTAAGAATACATTAAGTTTTTCACATATAAGAAAATCCACTGGTTTGTCTATACCAAACAGTATGGTACAAGGTTTATTAATAAGGTTACATGCTATGCTACATGCATCCATTTTTTTAATGCAACCAGAATAATTATAAGATGTGCATTAAAGTGTCGAAATCAGAAATATATATATATACATATATATATATATATACATATATATATATATATGCATGTATATGTGTGTATGTGTGTATATGCATGTGTGCGTGTGTGTATATAAATATATGCATATATATATATATATATATATATATATATATATATATATATATGTAAATAAAAGTTACAATAAGTTTACTAAGATAATCAAAATGGTAAACATAAAATATATTATAAATATTAAAGAGTTAATATTTACAAGTAAAATAAACTCAGCCAGATGTAAAAAGCTCATATATATATATATATATATATATATACATATATATATGCCTGTGTAAAAAGAGAAAAGCGTGATAGCTAATGTTATTTAGCTATATAGAAAAACAACAATAATACGCGGCTATCATTGTTAGAAAAATGTGTTGTTTCTACTCATACGGATTCAAGTTATATATCGGAAAGAAAATTGTGTGGCGTCGTTAACCTGAATACTAAAGATTTCTGAGTGACTTAGACGTCACTAACAATGGTCATTGTGTCACGTCTGACCTGCCTATGGCGGTTGGTAAATAACAGAAATGTTCTGTCTAGTGGAAACACACATCATCAGTATTGAAAGTGTACTTTTCTAAATCATTTCACCATGTTTTCAATAATGATGAATTCCTTAGTATATATATATATATATATATATATATATATATATATATATATATATATATATATATATTTAGCCAGTAGAGTTTAGTTTCCTAGGAGTACATCCAATGAAACAACATGCGTCTACCAAAGAATGCTCAATGAGTGAACGGAGCAGGTATATTAAATTAAATATTGATGTTTATTATCTTCAAAGAGCTCTCTTATCCTCTCCCCGCTCATAACCCCCACCAATGTTACACTCTAACTTTGTATTTGTAAACGAAATAAGAAAATGTTGTTTTTTTTTTAATATCAGTTCTCGATGATAATTCTTGGCCTGAAGACGTAGTCCCCCAACGCGGGTGATTACAGAAACATCTATGCACATATGTAGCCATCAATGTTTGTATAAATAAATTTAATATATATATATATATATATATATATATATATATATATATATATATATATATATATATAATAAAAATTACAATTAAATTTACTAAAATGATCCAAAATGGTAAAATTAAAGTATATTATAAATATTAAAGAAGTAATATTTATAAAATTATCTCAGCCAGATGAAAAAGCTCAATAAAACCAAATAGGAAATAGAGCTTATAATATGATCAAACAGTTAATAAAATATGGTAAAAAAACACTTGGAAATGAGTTTAAAACATATTTAATCTGAAAAGGAAACACTAGATAAACGGATAGTCCTTAATCCGCGGAGTTTCGAAGAAATACTTTCCTTCTCATCAGAGGGTAGGAATTAGCAAAATGCGGGATCGGATTTTGCATGCAGAAGTATTTGATGAAACGGCAAGTAAGTCAAAGATCTTACTTGAAAACAAAAAAAGTGAAGCAGAGGGAATATGGTGAAGAAAAGGGTGATTACACATGAATGGATAGTCTGCTGAAAGATAATAAATCCAGTGACGGTAAAATCCAAATGTAAAACTTCAAGAAAGTTAAAAGAATTTCCATTTGTACAAGTAAAATCCAGGGAAATACCGTAATTGGAAGAAGATGGTCCATAATAATCCAAAGGCAGAAATCCATGGAATAATTCACAAAAATGTGTACAAGGAAAAAAGAAAAGATTCCAAAAATATTAATAAAAGAAAAATAAGATATGCTTTTCACTCTACTTCCGAGGCATAAATATAAATAAGAAAGATCAGGGAAGAGAAAGAGGAGAGGAAAAAATATATATGCATACATATGTGTGTATATGTATATTATATGTATATATATATATATATATATATACATATATATATAATTCAATGAAAGATACAATATAATTATATGCGTATAAGAATGAAGACTAATGTGTATTTATTTATAGCTAAATAAATCGCGTACTTCTATCTACTAAACAAATATTATCAAGCAAAACACCTAGCCTAGACAGGAAACTAATTTATAATGGTGAGGGAAAGCAGGAAGCAAATACGAAGTCATAAAACTACCCCACAATTTCCTCGTCACCATAAATGTATTCAAAAAGACATGCTCAACTCTGTAACAAAATACCAACTTTCAATGTTTCTTTCTTTCTTTAGATCATATTTTCGATAGAAAAATTTAACAACTAAGTTTTGTATTGTTATATTTGTAATGTAAGGCTCCTTTTCAAAGTATAGCCTTCTATATTTTAACTCAAAAACTAGTAGAGCTACGAAGACGTTCTTTTCTGCTCCAGAATTTATTTTTCTACATAGTCACCAACATTCTTAATATACTTTTGCTAATAAGTCAATGACGCATTTTTTTTTGCATTTGACGCCGGTGGTTGTTTTCTAAGAGTCTCATAATCTAAATATCTGCAAGTGTGTGGCAATGCCTTATCATAGTCATCATGATAATGTAATTTATATTCGTCTCTGATCCATTCGGGCGGAAGTAAAAATGGAGAGCATTATTTTGGAACGCCTCTTGTGTATCTAGAGTGAGTGTGAACGCTTGCAAAACATATTTTTCTCCGTCATTTTGTAAGAAAGTGTAAAAGTGCTATATATATATATATATATACATATATATATATATATATATATATAAAACAATATATATTAAAAATTAAAAAATATATAAAAAATAAACGTGTTCACAACGGATTGAAGAACTTGTTGGGAATAGTTGTAAGCGTCTCTGAGGAGTGACTGGATGGAAGATTTACAGTTCTATGGACGAGAAGTAATTGTCCATCCTTTCACGAAACAGCTGTAAGAGCTTAACACCAAAAAAAGTGAATTTCTATTCATGTAGGTTTTGATTTTATTCAATTTACGTATATATATATATATATATATATATATATATATATATATATATATATATATGAGCAAACATATATATCTGGCTGAGATAATTTTATAAATATTAATTCTTTAATATTTATAATTTACTTTAATTTCACCATCTTGGATCATTTTGCTAAATTCAATTGTAATTTTCATTATATATATATATACATATATATATGTATATATATATATATGTGTGTGTGTGTGTGAGTGTGTGTATCTATATATATAAATGTATATATACAGAAAGGGAGTGAGATAGATAGATAGATAGATGCATACATGCATAAAATAGATACATGCATACACACACACACATACACATATATATATATATATATATAAGATAGATACATACATACATACATACATACATACATACATACATACATACATATATTTAAAAGTGCGGGATTATTTTATTGATTATTTTCATGTTTTCTGACTTTAGTAAGCATATTGCCTGTCGCTCGTGGATTTGACATTTGGTATTTTTTCACTGATAAGTTTTTTTTTGTATATTTTTTTGTTTTTTACCCAGAAAAAAAAACTTATATCAAAATATATAAAACTATATTGCAGCCTGAATTTTTTTCTTACAACTATTTGAATTAATATTTTGCTTTTAAACCTATCTGGATGTGCACGGATTTATGGATTTATCTGGACTAAATACGCTTTTCAACTTTGCAGTTTTGCATTCCAGATAGCTTTGTATTATACGTCAAGCAAATATTATTCACTTCATATGTCGCGATTTCAATTTATCGGCTAAGCAGCAAAATCATAGTGTAAATAGAAATATTTTGCTAATATTTGTCCTCTGAAGAGAAAAAAAGAGTTCTTTGGAAAAAAACTGTGCGTCATAAGAAATTTTCTAAATATTCCGGGTGTGTTGCTTGTCGAATAATATATTTTCATAAATCCTAATTTACAAAAACTTAATTTGCATATATATATATATATATAATGTTTGTATAAATAAAATTAATATATATATATATATATATATAAATTAAATCTTATATATATATTGAAGTACGTAAGTTTACGTTTGAAAACCGCTAGTTTTACAACGCAGATAGGTTTTGTAATATTTATTTATTTAAAAATGAAAATCTTTCGATAATCGTAGCGTCATCATCAGAACTAGTACTAATTTGCCGTTTGTTCTTTTTATTTTTTTCTCTTTTCGTCCCTTCTCCCTGACATGATGTTACTACGAAGAGAACAACCTAAATCGCGTGTAGTTTTGAAAATACTTGATTGTTAAATAATTAAATTTTAAATACACACACACACACACACACATATATATATATATATATATATATATATATATATATATTTAAGACACTGTATAGAATTCAGATGAAAAATCCTGATAGATATTACTTGAAGTAATACTTTCAAGGTGATCCTAGCCAAAAAAGGAAATGGTCAATATTTAAGAATAGAGCAATATATAAGTTTGATGGTTAAATTTTAAATTCTGAAAAAACAACATATAGATACATATATTCGAATCAAGAATTTATTGTTTGACAAAAGGAATATATAGAAGGGGTTATTTTAATTTCCTTAATCCATGGATTTTCAATAATGTACAGTTCACTCACACACACATACTTGATTCGATTTAAAAACGTGATTTCCACATAGACAAACAAATCGTTACAAATAAAGAGCACATAAATTGAGATCGGAATTGAATGGTCATACAAGGGAAGTTGGAACGGTGATACTGATGTACTGGGAAAGACGGGAGTATGTTTGAAATGACGGAATATAAGCTGATGAATCATATTAGAACAATACTTGTAAAAAGATGGTTTACGCCCGTTGAAATAGAATTGATCAGGAAGATGATAGTAAACAGCCAATGGCAGAGTGCATCAGCCGGTAGCATTGACTATGCTGAAATCTTGCTCGGATCTGATTCTGTCAAAAAAACGTCCAGCAATATCTCAAGTGTGCCAAGAGATAGGAAAATTACATGGAAATGACACTATGGAAATGATAGATAATGATATAGTTCGAAAGAAGGAGGATAGCTTACTTAATAATAGTGAAATTTCCTGTGCGGAAATCACAGATGATGAATTAAATTTGCTGAATAGACTCAAGGAATTAACGAGAAGTAATAAAAAGGGAAATATTTGTAATTGCTAGGATGTTGACCAGATAAGGTTAAGGAATGCGACAAATAAAGTGAACAGGGTAATGAATAAAATGTCACCGGAGAACACAACAGACGTCAGAGACATTTTACAGGCAAAGTCTATATTGGTTGATGAAATGGTAGAGGCGAAAGAATCAAAAATTAAAAGAAAAATATTGGAGTAGGCGAATTAGAGATGACCTGAAGAGATTAAGGAAAGATCCAGATCGAATTCAGGCGCGGTTCAAATGACAATTGAAAATATGCAAACAAAGAGAAAAGGTAGAATTGGATAGACGATACAAACTAAAAACCAAGGGGTTTAATAACACAAGAGATAAAGCAGTAAATTATGATAAGAATTTCCAACATTAAGAACTATAATAACAGAATTCAGCAGTTCAACGACAAGTTATGTCAAACAAACCAGGCAAGGTTCTTTATAAATCTGGAAGAAGGTGAAACCAAAAAGATGGCACCTAAACCTCAATAAGCTACAAAGTTTTCGTCAAGTACATGGTCAGGAGAGACTTCTCACACGATTGATGGTGACTGAACTGCAAGAGTAAGTGAAAAACTGGAAGGCCACAAACAAGAGGATATACACTTTTCTGTTGAAGATTTGAGAAAGTGGAAAGAATACGGATCTGATGGAATGCGTGGGTACTGGTTGCAAACTTTCACAGAAATCTATGAGAGGATTGCTATTTCTCTGGGTGATTGTGTCAGATTGTGCCAGATACCAGAATATCTAGTAGTGGAAAGGGCTATTTTAATAATGAAAGATCCTGCTAAAAAGTCAGATGTTTTAAATTAATGACCAATTTCTTTCTTGAACTTGCTTTGGAAGACACTGAAAGGGATAATCAGGTCAAAAGTATATAACCGTTTTAAAGTAAATGGTTCACTATCACTGGAACAAAGAGGAGGGAGGAAAAGTGTGTTTAGAAACAAAAGTCCAACTGTCGAATGATAAATGTATTTTAAATAACTGAAACAGAAGAAAAACATACTTGTATGTAGCGTCGATAGATTAAAAGAAAGCTTATAATATGGTGTCGTATTCGTTGGAAATCAGAACGTTGAAAATGGTGGCTGAAAATATAATTGAGTTTATAGGGAAAACTATCAGCAGTTGGAAAACCAATCTTTTTCAGATGGGAAACTATTATAGACTATCAACATCAGAGGTGGTATCTTCCAACGAGGTTCCTTTTCGCCACTTCTCTTCATAATAGCCCTCATATTATTGGCACATGTACTAAAAGAGACAAAGATGGGGTACCTACTGGAAAAGAATAGACTGAAGCTAAGCCACATAGACGATTTGAAGTTGTTTGGCGAAATAGAAAACGAAATTTGGAATTTCCAAATGTGCAGTAGTAAGTTTTAAACGAGGGAAAAGAGGGGTCATGAAAGGCATTATTTTTCCAAATGGTAAAAGATTAGGAGATGCTGATGCAGAAGGCTACAAGAACCTGAGGGTGCTTGAACTTGATACAATGCCTTGGAATGAAATAAAAGAGAAGACGAAAGAGGTGTATATGAGGAGACTCAAACTGCTACCGAATGGTAGGAACATGTTCAAAGACATCAATTCATAGACGGTTGCTATAATTTGATACAGTGAAGCTTTTGTAGAATGGGCAGAGGAAGAAATGAAAAAGATGGATAGAGACAACGAAGATTGTTAGTCAATATGGAGCACTATACCCAAATTCTAATGTGCTCAGGCTGAATATCATAAGGAGGGAAGAAAAGGCTGATTGCGATTGGAATATCTGCTGGTGGAGGTAAGAAGTGTTCACTTCTACTTGACTAAAAGCCATAAATTGTTACTGGCGGCAGTGGCAAAAGATGAAGTGTTAGATGAAGATTCATTGAGAGATAAACATGAGAAAAACGAAATGAATCGAAGTTGTAGATAGATACTAAGGCACAAAAATGTCAGGACACGTGGAATTGTCTGTCTAAAGGTGACTTGAAAAGAGAAACAGAAATATTTACTGCCCAGGAACAGGCACTTAATACAAATGCAATAGATAAAAACATCTATGGGAGAGGCTGTTCTGATAAGTGCAGGTTGTGTGGTAGATCTCTTGAAACAGTGTCACACATTGTTAGTGTTTTTTTCTATACTTACTCAAAAAGAGTACAAACGTCGCCATGACAAAGTTTGTAAAAATCTACACCGGAGTTTGTACTAAAAGTTTGGAATCCAAGTGACGGTCAAATGGTACTAATATCACTCAGAAAGAATAGCGGAAAATGATGACGTAAAGATTCTCTGGTATTTCATGATTCAGTGTGACCGAGAGATAAATCACAGAAAACCAGATATTGTAGTCATAAATAAAAAGACTAATGAATGCAAAATTATTGGTATGGCTTGGCAAATACGACATCAACTTAACAGACAAGAAAAATGAGAAACTATGGAACTATCAGAAACTGAAGGTGGAGATTGCTAAATTGTGGAATAAGAAAACTTCCATGTTGCCAATAATCGTAGGTGTGTTTGGCTAAATTCCTGATGATCTTATAAAAAAGCTAAACTTCTTGCGAATCAGATACATCACCACTGTACTCTAGCAGTCAGTTCTGCTTGACTCGCCAAGCATACTGGTGCTTTCCATCGAATTGACTATTTCACTATTCTTACTAACGTCGGTGTAAATGCCCGCTCCGAAGGGCAGAAAATGGTGTAAAACATCACAACACTATGAAATTAATGGAATAATCATAATAATAATAATAATAATAACAACAACAACAACAATAGTAATAATAATAATAATAATAATAATAATAATAATAATAATAGTAATAATATATGCAAAGAGATGGGTTATGAGAGAAACGGTGAATACAAAATATAAACGTTGTTGGCACCAAGTGTCTTATGAATATAATTGTATAGATTAACAATTTTTATCTCCAATAAAAGGAAAAAACTTATCGTTGATCGATAACCGGCAATGTGACGTGAATACTAAATATTTCGAATCGACGGAAGTAGACGAAAGGACAACTAGAGAAGCTTCCGCGAAAAACGGGTTTAGTTTCCCAACTCGATTTCAATGTTAAATGCTTGGCGTTCAGATGCGGACGTTTGTGTTTACCTTGTCGTTGCTTTTAATCTTTTTTTTATTTTCCGTTTTCCATTTTGTTCTAATGTTATTTATCCTAAACAATGCATAGTGCCTCTTGGGCTTAAGCGGCTAATAATTTGAACCAACTCTATGGTGCCACTATGTAAGGAGTTGAGCGGCCAGATGCTCGTTTATATTACAGTTGAATTTCTACATGTTAGTATAGTCAAGGTATTAGGGAACCATGAGTGAGTTCTAAAGTCTAACATTTTGAAGAAAAAGACCTATAAGAGTAGAAGGCTTTCCGAGAATCTAGGAAGCTCTTCAGTGTAAGGGTGTGATTTTGCTGTTTGATCGGTTTTGTTGGGACAGAGGTTGGATTTTTGTTGATAGTGTGGAACTTTGAGCCTCTTTTTGGATGCTGTCTGAGAGAATAGTGGCAGATGCACCATCTCAGATGTGGCAACAATACTCCACTCATGAGCAGATGGTTGTTGTATGGATATATAGAATACTCTCATGTGTGACCTATTTTCTAAAACGTTAGAGAGAGTCTCATTCTTCGCAGCAAACTTTGCAATGTCCTCAATACATTTGTTCGAATTCATGTTGCCTGGGAATGTACAGCCTAACACTTTGAACAACGAGCTGTCCAGCCGTGGCAATCAGTGGTTGAGAAGGTTTTCTGTAAAAGAGAAACTTCGATATGTGTTCAATCGTTCCTCTAACGTGTCTTCTATAGAGCAGGTGTCATCAGCATATATGCCCATCTAGGAGACAATTTTATCAAGCAGGTCGTTTATAAATAATAAAGATCTAAGGATTGAACTCTGTGAAACATCTGCATTTAAGTTATATAGTTTTGACGTACTTTCATCGAGGACAAAAGAAGGATCGGATTTTATGAAGCATTTGTTCAGTAATATCAAATGATTTAATTTTCATGAGATATTCGTGGCACACCCTGTAAAATGCCTTAGATATATCTAGGACTATTGCCTTGGGATCTCTTGCCATATTCCGTGCGTGGTATATACATTCATAGATTAAAAGCATGCCATCGGCAGTAGAATGAGCTTGCCTAAATCTATACTGTCGGTCGGAAAGAAGGTTAGCATTTCCGATGTTGTGGACTGATGTTGGATTGATAAGGAACACAATGCTGTTGATTAAGTGATACAGAAGATAAAATGGCGACCATTTAATGGGTCAGTTCTTCCATCAGAGTTCTTGAAAGCTGGTACCAGAGAAGCAATTTTCCAGTATTCAGAGTAGTAATATTCGGTAGAGTTTGAAGAGAATTGAGTCAACCTTAGCGAAGCATTTTTGTAATAGTATAGTAGGGTTGAAACCAGCCCCACACCCGTCCCATATGTCTCGGTTTTATAGATAAAGGGCATAAGAAAGTATGATTTTTGAATTATCGAGTGTGGCTTCTGGCAGTAAAGGGAAAATTGAAAAGGGGTGGAGTTGAGAGAGTGCCGGGGAAGTAGGTAAGTCTTCTCTGTTGTCGTGTCAAGAACCTCATGTAAGAAAATTTTTGATTGCCCATTATTTACTACACTGTTATCACTTTTAAGAAATCGCAACTTTCTCATTTATGCGACCCAATGCGTGTTTTTAGGATTTTGATGTCCCTTCTCTTGGTTGACTTTATTACACTTAACATTATGTATAGCTTCTATATACTTTTGTCTATTTGTCGGATAAATATGCGAATTACATGATATCTATGAGCAATTGCAGCTGCACAAATAGAAGCGAACTATTAAAAAGAGGGGGTAAACTCCCGTGTAGGAACGTGCTTCAATTGCTTCTTTGAACCATTCATTGGCCTCATTCGCACACTGTTCTGCAGGCAGAGAAAAATACTTTTCTATGATGTATTTCTTATGTGATTTCTGATGGCTTGCCAGTCAGCCTTCTTGAAGTACTTCGTCATTCCCTGCAATGGCCCTTTACATTGGCTCAAGAGTTTAGGACGACATCTGCATATCAGAGATCAGTGTTGAGGAGTGGGCTATGGACATGTCTCACACTCTCTCTCTGAGAATTGTCGTCTGTAATAGATCTTGAAGTGAGGCTTGCTGATCCTGGTGATCTGGGAGAGGAGTCGAGAAAATGAGAGTCTATGTCAGGGAATGGGATATAGAAAAGCGATGTGCGTTGACATCAGCTGCGTCTGTGTAACTAGACGAACAAAGTCAATTACTAGGGGGGATATTAACGCAATTAAATACGCGTGATTTGAGACTAGTATCTTGGAAAAGTGATGCATCTATGCTGTCAGAGATGTGATTGATTAGGTTACAGTCCTGTGTCGAGGGAAAAAAGTAGAAAAATATAAGAAACTAGCAGTATGTTGTGAGGTTAGTCTAAACCACATGAACGCTGTGTTGTTTGATTCTAATTTGGATTCTCTAGTCGTTACGATAAAGTGGGACAGAACCAGACATGTTAGCGGTTAGAGGGGATGGAGGAGTGAAAGTTAGTTTCATACCCAGGGAGAAATCATTCTATATCGTCTAAGTTAGTTCTGAATGCACACATATTTATTGATGCGAGCCTCAAGGAAGGTGCACATTGATTTTGTTTGAGTGTGTTCCTAGTTAGATCGTATCGTCCGTTTGAGCTGTCGTTTTATTTAATAGTTTCTCTTTTTGTTTTATTTTACTTCAGTCGAACTTCTCAGAATTCAAGGGGCACCCAAGCTGGGGCTAACACTTGAAGTCTATATGAAATACATAGATATTCGAATGTTCCATTTAAGTTCTTTATCTCTCAAACACTGGGTTAGTAAAGAAATTGAGAACATAATTTTCCTCCCCCAATTAACCATTTTTATGCGTTGTAGTATATATTTCATGTTGGTCTCTTGGTCTTACTGGATTCCAGGACAAGAATTTATCTAGTCTGATGGAGTATCCAGCTTTGTGCTATTACTTGAGGTAATATCACTTGGAGAAGCTGCACCATTCCTCGGAAAAGCTGTGGAGTAGCCGTAGTGAGGAGATCTTATTTGGACTGCGAATACTATGTGATTTTGAATATTTGGTCAGGGTTTACTTCTATGGAAAAAGTATCCTCATGCCAGATTGTTCTGACAAACCCCTGTACAGAGAGACCTTAGACACTCGAGGATAGTGTTTCAGTAGTAGATTGGTAAGTGTTGGACAAAGTAGATGAGTATGATACAAACACACAATAGACCATCAGCTGACTCTTCATCTACAGGATTATGAACTTGGGCGAGCCCACCGAAGATGGATGCAGAGTCCCTTTCAAAAGGGCGACATGGAAATGCAATACCCATTATACAACTGGTGATAAAGAACCCGCTCTTGGCGCTACTTAAGAGTTAGAACTCTTATACCAGAGCTCTCAGGAAACGTATTAGTAGTCATAGCAATCGGTGGTTAGAAGGTTTCTTGTAATTGTTAAGGAAAGAACTTTAATATAAGCAGTATTAAATGTTTCAGTCAATTTACTTCTTCATATGTCATGTTGAGACTTACATTTTAGGCGCTACAGTCAAGACATAGCAGTTTAGCTGCATGTGTTTCAACTGGTCTTTGTGGAAGAAATGCTCCTTCATTGTTAAACGTAAAATAAATTATATATTTTTATAAAAATAGCATTCGTTCGCTGTTTCTATACAAGCTTTAAATTTCAGGATGAGGTCTATGCCATTAATGCCGACGATGCCTGTAGTAAGACGCAAGAAGCGACACGTGCCAGCCGGTTATAGCCGAGGACATATCGACCCGTTGATGTTTCCATATGACTATCGTTTGATATAGTTTATTCCCCCGGGGAACTGGTTGCTTTCTCAAGACGTTCCTGAACCAAGTAATACTCCCCGGGAGCGATAGTGTCATAATTCGTTTTCCCCTCATGTCCATTATAGAGAATGGTGTCACCTGCAAATATACCCGTCTCGAACACAATTATATCGGAAATAGTTTATTAATATCAGGAATAATAATTGTTTAAAGATAGATTCTTATGACATACTCGAATTTATATCATGCTGTACAGCCATCGAAGACAACCTGCGTTTATCTTTTGTCTAAGAGGGGTCTGATTATATCAAGTATTTTCTCAGTAATACCATTTGGTTAAATTTTCATGAAAAGACCTTCGTGACAGATCCTTTAGATAAATCAATGGCTACAGTGCTATCTTCTAAAGCCTTATCCAGCGCTTGGTATATACGTTCAGAGATTACCGTTATGATACGTGTTTGTCTAATCTATACTGTTGGTTACAAAAAAGTGTCGGGGTGGTGAAATAGTGTTTGATTGATTTATGATCTTAATATTTTAGTGAAAAGATGAAGACGACTAATTCGGCGATCAGTAAGTTGGTCAGTTTTTTAACCAAGTTTCTTGAATACTATTACCACATTAGCAATCTTGCAGCTATTGAGGTGCAAATAGTGTGAGGCATTTGTCGTAGAGGTTTTAGAGAGCAAAGGATGAATGCAAAGCATTTCTTTAACAGTTGGGAAGTTTCGTTACTTCCGTCACCTTATTATTCACCTATGAGAAATGGCCCAAATGCGATAAATTAATAAGTACTAATAAATTCTCGGAAAATAATATTGTGCTAAATAGTTCAATACAAATAATGAAATCGCATTGGAAAGGGCAATCTTTAATTTACTCCTGATAGAAGAGCATGAACTGTCCAGAGACGTTGCTCTGATCCTGCCGAACCAGAACTTGGCGAATCTCATGTTCCAGATGTCATAAACACGGCTGCGTGTTGATATGTTGAGATAACAACAGAACGGAATTCAAATGACGGGGAAAGAAATTATTAGAGTAGAAAATATCCCAATATTCTATGAACATCAACAGTAAAAGATTGAATTTTGCTTCTAATCGAGTGGGTCGAGAATACTTTTGGAGAAGGCTACAGGTGCAGTAAGTTCATCGAAACATATGCCATAGCAGTTCCTCTAATACACGCACATGGATATTACACTTCTGTGATGAGATAGCGACTAGGACTTGAGAGACAGTGCGGTATCTATCTATTAGCTAAGAAAGTCTTCATTGCGTCCTGACCAAGATTAAGAGGCCAGTGATTCGTATAGCTGTCCAGATGTAGCAATAATGCTGCATAAGAGGATATATAAGAAAGTAGGGAGTGTTTTCATTTCGTTTAAGTCCGTCTAACCTGATCAGCGTTTAAATGTAGCATGTTTTTCAACACATTTCATGTGAGAACATTTCAGTAAATAGTATTTTTTTAAATTTCATTTTACTTCAGTGTAAAGCCTAAAATATCTGGGACACTTCAACTCGTGCGTTCAACTAAATTTGTTTTTTTGTTTTTTTAACTTTTAACTCTGAAAGGTTGACTTAATAAAGAAAGGAAGAGAACTGCATGATTGGTCAGTAAACTATGTTTTATTATATGTTTCATGGGTCTCTTGTCTTGTCGTTTCCGGGACAAGAAGTCATCTGGTCTGATGAACATCCAACTAAATGTGTAACAAAGCGAGAACGCGCTTATACAAATGCCGTTCTATGTGCGAAATGACGTCACGGTAGAAAAAAACGATTTTCAAAAAGTACGTGTGCACAGACACATTTAAGGACACATTAGAGAACACGTAAGAGAACACGTTAGAGAAGATATAGGAGGGGACAGAGATTAGTGAGCGTGTACGTGGTCACGTTTTATTCGGGAAATTATCCGTAAATAAATGGTGTTACTAACCAAAGTGAGTTATTACTTGTTTTCTGTTCCGCCCGATTTACTCTGAACCAACGTGTTCGATCCTAGCAACCTCTCTCCCACAGAAGAGACGCTGCGAGTCTGTCTTTTATCGTAATTTCTATGGCAAGTACTCGTCTGAGCTCCAATCTCTGGTCCCCCCTCGCCAATCTTTCATGAAAAACACCCCTCTAGCTGAAACCACTGTCAATGTTTACCCCCACTCTTTATCTGTGCCTAAATCAAAACGTAAATTCCATGAATAAAGCTTCTTCCTTAGAAGTGCACGCCTGTGGAACTCTCTTCCGTTTGCCTGTTTCCCACCCGACTACAACTTAGATGTCTTCAAGTCCAACATAAAAAAATCCTGATAAACCGCCTCCTTAAGTAAGACACTTTATCAAATCTCCATTACTAACGATTACTACGATATTATCCCATTGGTTACTGTACTTATCCCCGAGTGGGCCCCGGGCCTTGATAAGTGGTGACTTCCATGTAAAAAACATGTCTCCATGTTAACGCGTGTGTAAACGTGTGCAACATTACAAACGTATTGCTTGAGGTTACATCAATTTGAGAAGAAAAACCATTCATGATGTAAAGCAGTGTATAGTCGTGTAACATGGATCTCATTTGAGATTCGACTATTAGGTATTTGGAATATTTGGTCATGGTTTTCTTGATTATGAAAGTATGATGGTATTCACATGATGCCGACTTATGTGGTACATAATTGAAAACAGAAGTATTGCACACCATTTAAAAATCCTGCACGAAATTAATTTCTTTTTTTTTTAAAACACGAGTAGCATGCCTCATATTTCAAAACCTTCAAAATTCAAACAGTTCATGAAATTTCATAATTATTTGACATCAGTTAATTAATATTCCCAAACACTTGCTTTCTGTGACGCACGTTAAAGAGACGTGATGGGGCATAAAACGCCTTCCCTAATTTTAAATTGACACATTATCAATTTGCATGAAATGTGGTCCCTGCGAAAAAGGTAGGCTCTCTCTACCGTGCTAGAAAACTATTGACACGCGAAAGTATCCTGTTCCTCTATAAGGCCACCATTCGCCCATGTATGGAGTATTGTTGTCACATTTGTGGAGGTGCATCTGCTGCTAGTCTCTCGCTCCTAGACAAGGTTCAACAGAGAGTCACCAATCTGATAGGCCCTAAACTGGCATCTAAGCTTCAGCCACTGTCCCATCGACGAAACATTGCATCCCTCTGCCTGTTCTACAAGTATTTTAATGGTGAATGCTCTGACGAACTGCAGACACTTGTGCCCCCACGACGTAGACACCCTCGACAAACCCGACAGGCAGCTAAAGCCCACCCCCACACAGTAGAGATCCCTAGATGTAAAAGATCTTTCTACTCCAGTAGTTTCTTCCCCAGAACCGCTAGACTCTGGAATTCCATTCCAGGTCCCTGCTTGCCTAACTGTACTGACATACAGAAGTTCAAGTGTAACGTGAACCGACATCTTGCTGCCCAAATCCCAACATAGTGCCCCAGTAGTTGCTGCCCCTGATAGTAGCCCCCTACACAAAAGTGGCAATGTGCCTTGTATGGGATGAAAATGTAATTAAAAAAAATGGAATCCGAACCACGCTGGGTATCCCCGCTAGTGTATGAAAATATATCTAAAGTAAATACACACCCATAATAATAATCCATATTGGGTTCATGATCTGCTTCCTTTGTCGACAACCAACACTTTTATATAAAGCAGCATAAATATTTTATACGAACATGTTTTGTGTATCTTTATCAATTATACATGACACTGACCGAAAATGCATTACAAGTAGTGTTGAGACGATTAATCGGAATCGGAAACTTTTTAGGGTATCGGAATCGGGCAATTTGTGTGTATTTTTCGACACGCAAAACAATTCCTTTAATTATCTTATTATTTATTTGATTTTTAAAAACAAATCTTCCAATGCTGGAAGTAATATTTAAATAATAAATATTTATTGATTTTTAACTACCCGTAAAGCTACAATGTATAGATCAACATCCACCTCCATCACATATGTGTTTTTGGGTTTGTGAAAATATATTCACCTTTAAAATGCGTTTTTACAGTAATCGGTAAAAAAATAACAACTTTATATTAAAATGCTGAGAATTTTTTTTTGAAATCGGAATCAGTAACTGTCTCGGAATCGGAAATTTAGTACGGAATCGGTAATTGTACCGGAATCTGGAAAAATATTGGAATCTTCTCATCACTAATTAAAAGTGTCACAATTTTAGAGGAGCTATATTATGAGTTAATCTGAAAGTCGACCTAATAAAATATAATGACTGCAAACCTCGTGATTTTTCAATTTATCAGAGAATAAAAATGATCATACGATCTCGCCTAAATCGATCGCGACCCTCTAACATCAGTTTCCGTTACTCATGATAATAAAGGTGTCTATTGAATTATTTTGTGTGTCTGTATGTGTGGAGAGAGAGGGGGATAAGAATAGAGAGAAATGACAATAGACAGATAGATAATAACAAAGAAGGTTGTCATTGTCAGATATATGCATACTCATACAAGTAGTATTCTATATTTATATAAGTTTTTGCATGGAAAATTCTTTTGTTCGTCGAAACCCTGTGATGTGATATGAATACTAAAGATTTCTGAGCGACGGACAGGTCACCGGAAATGGCCAACGTTACGTGAAAAGTAAAGTGGAACAGTTTGCAGAAACAAAAATGCTTTTATGTATATCCTTGCAGGTTTAAGGGTGGTACAGTCTGCCTGATAGTCAGTCGGTCGCATTGTCAAGTCTTAGTTGAAAGTACAAAGTCTGTTTCAAAAGTAATGCTTCCAATTTTTATTCGCCTGAATAGATCAGAGGAGATTGCAAATTGTATTGTTATGATGACTGAACTTATGCATTCATTACCTGAAAATGTCATATTTCTGGTGCAGATATTGACGGTCTAAGACTCTAATAAAGCAATCGCTGTCCGGAACGTACGTTAGAGGCAACGATGCGTCATTGAATTCCTAGCAAAGTGCAGCGAAAATAGTGATGACAATGTAGGAACATAAATATTGAGTTGTTTTAATGTTCATTCTTGTCTGCGTAGATTTTCGAGTAAAGAAAAATAGATGGCTTTACTTTGGTACAACCCGCGTAGTATTTTTGTCGCAGAAACATAAGATCAAGAGGACGTATCTAATGATAAATGCGTCAAATTCTATAAGAGGTATTGTCCGATGATTTATCCGAGTATCTTCTTTGTACTCTTGCGTTCACGTTGCAAATATGCAGTTTTTTCTACAAAAAATCAAACCAAACACTATAAATAAATATTTAAAGATATTAAGAACTGGAAAGATATACATTCTTCCGAAATTACTGGAATTAACATGATTAATATTTCCGTTGCTTTACTCAATACGAAGGTGAAAAAATATTTTTTTAGGGTGGATGCAAGTACAGTAAGTTCATTGGAACATATTCCGTAGAAGTTCTTTTAAAAACGAATAAGGGGGCAACATGTATCGAACAATAATGGTTTTGCTTTTTTGTACGCCTTTTAAAAAACTGAATCATGTTCTGCAAAGTAAAAATATAAGACCAGTTTTCTTCTACAAAATAATCAAACCAAACACCATGAATAAATACTTGAAGTTATTAAGAATAAAACTTGCTGGATTCGGGATCAAATAACCAAAAAAGAGTTTATATATCGTAAATCAAAACCATGTCAAAAACTCTCTCTCTTTCTCTTTCTCTTACTCTCTCTCTCTCTCTCTCTCTTTCTACGAATAAGTAGAACTTCTATGAAGAGAACATTCCAACATTGATCTTCCAAATGAAAAAGCCCGATCATAAGAGAAACAGGAATTATACCTGCTTGCTGTTTAACGAAACATGCATGAATATATATATATATATATATATGTGTGTGTGTGTGTGTGTGTATGTATGTGTGTGTGTGTGCGTGTGTGCAGTGTCATGCAAAAGTATTGGATACATTACATTTTTCTTCATAACTTTAATTAGGGTTCAAGATTTTACCTAAAATGTGGTCAGTATATTCCTATTACTAATATTTGCGGTAGTAATTACAAAATTAAAGTTTAGAAATTTTATATTAAAGGAAAATATAAATCAACTAATGCAAAAGTATTCGATACATTGATTTAATATTTGGTGTCATGGTCTTTATTGCGTTCAACATCTTCCAATCGCTTTCTATAGTTGCACACATATCTTTTGCAAAGATATGCAGGTATTTTGCGCCATTCTTCTTTGCAGAACTGTTCTAGTTGTTGAATATTTTGTGGATTCCTATTGCGAACATTGAACTTCAATATTTTCCACAAATTTTCAATTGGGTTGAGGTCTGGAGACTGACTGGGCCAAATAAGAACGTAATTCCGTTATTTCTACGCCATTCTTTGGTTAGTTTGACAGTATGCTTGGGATCATTGTCCTGCAGAAACACAAAATTGCTATTATGTCCCAATAAAGCAGCAGATTTCTGGAGGGTTTTCTCCAAAATCTCCCTGTACATACGTCCATTCATTCTACAATTGATGATTTCTAGTTCACCAGTACCTTTGGGTGAAAAACACCTCCATACTATAATCGAATCACCGCCAAACTTTACCGTAGGAATGGTATTCTTTTTGTTAAAGGCGGTGCCATTTTTACGTCATACACGTGTTGCTGTGTTTCTTCCAAAGATTTCAACTTTCGTTTCGTCTGACCAGATTACCTTGTTCCAAAATTTTTGGGTGTGTTCCCACAATGTTTTAACATAATTCAAACGTGATCTGACATGTTTAAGCTTCAATAATGGAACTTTTCTTGGAGGCCTTAATACAAAACCTGCACGATTTAGAACTCTACTGATTGTATCCTTGCTCACATTAATCCCAGTTTCTCTGAAGTCAGCTTGAATTTCATCACGAATAAGGAAAGAGAATTTTGTTCCTTTCTGCTTACCCACCTTGATTCTTTTTCGTTTAATTTCCTTGGCCGACCACATCTTGGAAGATTTGCAACAGCTTCACCAGTGTTTTTAAACTTTCTAATAACGTTTCCAACTGTACTAAGTGGTAGATTAAGTTCCCTTGATATTAATCGATACCCTTTTCCTTCTTTGTGCTTATCAATGATTTTTGACGAATGTCTACTGACAACTCTTTAGTTGTAGGTATTTTTTATAAATGAACTGGTTGACTTTGAAAGAGTGAGCCCAAACTGGAAGAATTTTATAAAATTATTTTAATATAAAGCATTCTCATTGGTCAGTGATAACTCATTTGCATTATTACAACACGCTAAGCAAAAGTCATTTAAATTTATTTAAGAAAAATAATTTTTAAAAAGTGTATCCAATACTTTTGCGTTTGATAATTCATATTTCTCCTTAAATATAAAGTTTCTCAACAGTGAATGTGTAATTACCACTCCAAATATAATTTAGAATAGTAATAGACGTTAAAATATCTTTAAAAAATCTGAAAAATAAAAACAAAAAAAACTCGTGAAAAAGGGCCTAAATAACCCTGTTTCAATATTAAAACTTTCAAAATCAAATAAAAAAACGACATGTTACACCAAGATTCGAACCCCACCTTTAGATAATAACGCCGCGCTCTAATTCGGAAGAACCCCCCCCCCATCCGCTTTTCTTTTTTATCGTAAGTTTCTTAAAACGTGACTAGCTAAAGTTCAGAATAAAATCACGCTTTTCTTTTAACGGTTAATTTAAAAAAGAAAATATTTTTGAACGCTGTTAACTTAAATTCCTCATTTCAGCTTACATTATGGAGACGGACGTGTTTTTTGTTGAGATAAGTGATTTCAATTTTAATCATACTTTTTATTTTTAGATTCAAATATTAATCCATAAATGTTTATTTATCTACCAAGTTGATTGCAAAAGTAGATTACGAATTTGTACTCATTCTTAGTTCGTGATAGGGGAATCTATCACCATACTTTCCCTTAAACACGTCCGTTGGACTTTTATTAAGTAGAATACTTAATATTTTTTTTTTAAATGGAGAGTAGAAAACGCATTGTGGATGCGTTATCGGCAGCTCCTGTTACTCTCGCTTCTTCTTATTTGTCCCTCAGTCCTCATTTTTTAATGAGTGATTTTTCTGACAAAGGGAGAAGAAAAAGCTGTTTTCTAGGTTGGCAGTATTTTGCGCGAACAGTTGGCAGAGATGGCGGAAATTTTCTGTTTCTATGTCTACCCTTGTAGCCATGTCACTAGTAAGGGTGCTGCAGGTAAACGTTTTGTCTGGGCTGACGTTATCCGCCTGATAGTCAGGGACCCGAACCTTGGATTAACCACCAAGGAGGCTGTCCTATCAGCAGGTGCAAAGTACTGGAGCTGCTGTATTGCCATTTGGTGAATGGATTCTGGACCATGCAGTAGCTTCTGGTGGTGCCTCTCGATGCCATACTAGTGGGTAATTGTTACGGCTTTACCTTATCATTAGCAACAAATAAAAAAAAAATATTCATTTCTTTTTCTCTCTTAGTTTCCCCTCTCTGTCCTGCTCTAAGTAAATCTGACGACCTAGTCAACAAATTCCAAAAATTCATCATGACAAGTTTCAAGAAAAAATACACGATTAAACCCGGTTCTCCAACTTCCAACGTAGACCCCTACTACCATGTCTCCTTCTCCAACATCAGGAGTCTACGTTCTAACTTTCCAGAGGTTGAAACCCAATTACAGGAGACTAAACCAGACCTTTTATTTTTAAGTGAAACTGGCATTGGACAGGCTATTTTCCTAGAAGAGTTCGCAATTAAAGGATACTCTAACTTAACTTCTAAATCTGACCCCCAAGATCGCCATGGGCATGGAATATGTGCCTATATTAGCTTTCCATGTGGTAGGGACATCTCCAGGGAAGATCCTAACTTACCCTATATGTGCTTCCGGGTTGCTTTAGCTCACACTACGGCATTTATATTTACTCTCTATCGCCCCCATAACAGCGGAGTTACTATCTTTCAAAGCATATCTGAGAAAATTGACCAAGTCCTATCTGCTTATCCTTCAGCTAACATTCACGTGTGTGGTGACTTCAATGTTCACAACGTCGAATGGTTGACCCACTCTAACAAGACCGATGATGAGGGGAGGTTCTGTCATGATTTCTCCATTGCCTATGGCCTCACTCAGATTGTTCAGGAACCCACTCGTGTGCCCGACAATGACGGCCAGTATGCGAGCCTACTAGACCTTTTTCTCACAACTTGCCCTGAACTATGTTCAGTTTCTGTTCTGTCGCCTCTTGGATCTTCCGACCACTCTGTTGTATCAATTAAGATAAAAATGAAATGTAATAAGTCCCCAGACGTACCTCTCCATCGTACAGTATATAGATACACTAAGGCTGACTGGGATAGCTTCCGTACATTTATATCTGATCTACCTCTGCATTCCATGTTTAAAAAGGATGTGTTCTCTATAGTATTAGACCTGACGGAATGGGTAATTGTAGGTATTGACCGTTTCATACCCTCTAAAAAGTTTCAGCAAAAACCTAACAGCCAGCCATGGTTCTCTCCAGAATGTGCTGCTGCCATTACGCACAGAAATCACTTTTTCCACTGTTTCCAACGTAATAGATGTATGAAAACTAAAGCCGCTTTCAGGACTGCCAGCAACCATTGTAAGAAAGTAAGAAAGAATGCAAGAGAGTTGTATGCTCAATTTGTTATGTCCAAAGTAGCTGAGCAGCAGCTTGGTTCCCACCAGTTTTGGTAAATAGCAAACAGAATCCTGAACAGAAGCGTGTGCTCCATCCCAACTATTATCAATGGACCTGAGGTAATCTCTTCAGCATCAGACAAAGCCAAACTCTTCGTCAAGAACTTTGCAGCTAATTCTACCCTTTGCGATCAAGGCTGCCAACCCCCAATATTTGCTCCTGTATCAGAAAACACGCTATGTGATGTACGTATATCTGTACGTGATGTTGCCAAGCTAATCAAAAACCTTGATTCCAGTAAAGCAACTGGCTCTGACGGTATTCCAATTATAGTACTCAAAAAATTTCAACCTGAACTAGCGCCCATACTTACAAAACTATTTAAACGTTGTCTTAAGGAGAATAGTTTCCCATCTCCCTGGAAAATTTCATCAGTATGCCCTGTATTTAAGAATTCAGGTGATCGCTCATCCCCCTCTCAGTACAGGCCAATAAGTATCCTGTGCGTAATGAGTAAGTTGCTGGAATCTGTGTGTAATACAGAAGTAATCAACCATCTCAACAAAAATAACCTTCTTAGTGACACTCAATATGGTTTCCGTTCTGCTAGATCTTCAGCAGATGTGCTTACAGTTATATCGCATAGGATTAGCAAATCTCTCGACGGAGGCAATCTTTCTAGGGCAATTGCTCTTGACATATCTAAGGCCTTTGATCGGGTATGGCATAAAGGTTTACTTCATAATATCTCTAGCTATGGTATTGCTGGAAATGTCTTCTCAATTATTAAATCATTTCTTTCTGATAGGTTCATAAGAGTAGTAGTTGAGAGGCAAAAATCAGAAGCTCACAGTATTAATGCCGGTGTCCCTCAGGGATCCATCCTGGGCCCAACTCTTTTCCTGATCTATATTAATGATCTTCCAAATCACATCCTTATATCATTTGTAGACATCTATGCTTACGACACTACCATTTATGGTAGCACATCTAAGACAGTAAACGACCAAGTTCTCTCCAATTCTCTCTCCTCTGATCTTGAACACGTAGTACAATGGGGTAAGGAGTGGCTGGTTACTTTTAATGCATCTAAAACCAAGCTTCTCTCTTTACATACTCAACATTCTGATCCACATCTGGCATCAATTGAAATGAATGGCTCTCGTCTTCAGGAGGCCTCAAGTTTTGACAAGCTTCTTGGCTTGACCATTACTCCTGATCTTAAATGGAACACGTACATCAAATCTGTTGCCAAGGCCGCTGGAAAAATGGTGGGATCTTTCTATCAATCCGGTAAATATCTCACTGCTGATGCTATTCTCTATCTATATAAGAGCCAGGTACGTCCAAGGATGGAATACTGTTGCCACATCTGGGCAGGAGCTGCTAGAAAGGACTTGGCCTGCCTTGATAGAGTTCAAAATAGACTTCGTAGCCTCGTAGGAGATGTCCTTTTCTCTTCCTTGCAACCTCTATCTCACAGAAGAGATGTTGCGAGTTTGTCTCTGATGTATCGTTATTTTCATGGAAAGTGTTCGACTGAGCTTCAGTCTATGGTCCCCCCTCGCCAAACTTTCACAAGAAACACTCGTCTAGCTGTAAACACTATCAATAATTCCCCCCACTCTTTATCTGTGCCTAAACCTAAACGTAGATTCCATGAACAAAGCTTCTTTCTTAGAACTGCACGCCTTTGGAATTGTCTTCCGTTTTCCTGCTTTCCGGCTGACTACAATATGGTTGTGTTCAAGTCTAACGTAAATAAGTTCTTGATGAGCCGTTCCATATAAGTTATCAAATTTACCAAATTTTTATTACTAATGATTAATATATTGTCCAATTTCTACTGTACACTCTTTAACCCTTATCCTTGAGTGGCCTCTTGGCCTTGATAATGTGGTGATGCCTATGTAAAAAAAAAAAAGCTGAGAGGACGTTGACGAAATTGGGTCGAGTTTTTTTTAATATTTAAGCTTATTAATGTTCCGACGTCATTTGCGCATGCGTAGAAGCTATCTTGTCATGAGAGGACGGTTGTTTTCTATCCCCTCCCTGTACAGAAATGGCTAGTTTAAGGTGAAGGAATTGATGCTTTGGGCCAGGCGAAGGTTCGAGCTTGACAATGATACCTATCTGGCGAAAATCCGTGGCCTGTGTCGAAATTTTTGTCGAGACACACAAACGCACAAATACACAAGCACACACACATTTTCGCTTTTATATATATATATATATATATATATATATATATATATATATATATATAGAGAGAGAGAGAGAGAGAGAGAGAGAGAGAGATAGAGAGAGAGATATAGATGTGCGTGTGTATGCGCGTGTGCATGTGTGTGCGTGTTTATGCGTGTGTGTTTGCGATTGTGTGATCTGAAATGGACAATTCTAAATGGTCGAGAAGGAGAATAGTTTCCTAGAAATTGTGTTCGGACAGATAATCACCAGCTAAAAAGCATTTAATGCATTTCAAGAGCGACTTATTTCTCCGCAAGAATTTTCAACACGTAAAAAAAAGCATCGTAAATGGTGTTTTAGCATCATCACTTCCATTCATCTGAATTATTCCCATTTTTTCTTTTATTGAAAAGTAGTGGAAGCCAATCGGTATAGGTGTACGAGATTCACTCGCTCGTCGCATTTGCTCACACCATTTGAAACTCATTTAATTCTATATCTTCCAGGGCGCATTTCCCATAAGTATAATAAAATCGACATTTCTATACATAAATTCTCCGTTTACATTTGCGCAGACATACCAACCGTCGACACTTCATGCACATTTATTGTGTCGACATTTACTTTTAGATGCTAAGAAATACTTAAATTTAAAAAAAAGCTAGCTTTAAAAATATATTTAGTATTGCTTTCAGACAGGAAAAATATGTTGTTATTTTTGTAGTTTTGAATATGTCTTAAGCACATTTAAACTAGCTAGATTCGAGTTAATATTTAAATGTTAATTTTTATTTATTGCGGGGCCTGTGGTGCAGTTTATGAAGACGTTCAATATTTACCGTTCCAAGTGAGAATTGTCTGAAGATAGCAGTTTCAATCCTACCAAAAGCCGGTGAAACAACTAAGGAAAGATGAGGATAATAGTTCGCAATAAATAAAAATTTAAAAAAATAAATAATAAATAATACTCATCTCAATAATGAATTCCAATTAAAAATAATATTTCATGAACTAACTAAAGTATCCCAGTTTACTATAGCTGAAATCAACGCGTATATATATATATATATATATATATATATATATATATATATATATATATATATACCAGGTTATAAATGTTCAAAAGTGATAACTAATAAATTTAATGAAGTTATTAATAACGCCCAATTAAAGAAGAACAAGATATATTTTTTATTAATATCAACAAGTTTACAAGGTTGCGACACTGAACATGCTAATATGTAGGACAGGTGGTCGGTTAAGACTACAAGTCCTTGTCAGATGCTTAATAAATGGTTACTTTCCAGAGAAGAAACCAGTTTTCACGAATATATATATATATATATATATATATATATATATATATATATAGTGATGTGTGTGTGTGGGGGGTGTTTGTGTGTGTGTGATGTATATACACACGTAATAATATAAGTGATATAATATGATATATTATATTGTGTGTATTACATTTCTACTGTATTATTATAGTGACGTTATTTTAAAAATAGAAGAAGTATTTAGATACCATCAGCTAGAATCGTAATCGAAAGCAAAACTTTAGCATTCAAAGCCGTTGATGTTATCTCATGTGAACTAATTAAAAATAAAAAAATAAAAATCAACCGTGCTGGATGGACAAAATGCCTATCGATTTTATTTAATTTGACCTATTTTTGACCCTTTAAAAATTATTTTAACCTGCTAAAGACCCATAAAAAGAACAGTCCGTGAATAGTCAATCATTTCAGGCCCCGAGCGCCGCTCTGCGACTTTTAGCTTCGGAAGTGATGGAGTTTGAAAATATGGAGACAGACAAAAACACATATAGGCAGACAAAAACACATATAGGCTTTTATATATTAGATTTATTATTACTCATCTATATGTTTATACGATAGCGTGTGTATTATTTATTTTGTGTGCGACGCTTACATCCGAGTGACTATCGTTTAATTGTTATGGACTTCCATTTCTTGTAATAAATAATTTTACCCAGATTTTTCATAAGTTTTGATTGCGCTTTCGATTATTAGTCATCTATTTTTAAAATATAAATAATTTTGTCAAGAATTCTTCATAAGTTTTGGACCCGGTTTCGATTATTGCTGAAGAAACTCAAGTTATATATATATATATATATATATATATATATATATATATATATATATATATATATATATATATATATATATATTACCGCTATTTTTATCATTATTATTATTACTAAATTTGTAACTATCATTACTAAGATTGTTATGATTATTATTGTTTTTACTGTTATTATTATTATTATTATTATTATATTATTATTATTATTATTATTACACATGATTAGTGACTTTATCATTATTATTATTAATTTATCGCTTTTATCAGTGATAACATTATTAATATTATAATATTAATTATTATTATTATCATCAACATTATTATTATCATAAACATTATTATGATAATTAACATTATTATTACTATTATTAGTATTGCATTACATTTATTATTATTCTTAATATTATCATATACATGAATTTGTCATTATTATCATCATAATGATGACTATTTGATAGCCTTATAATTACTAATAAGCTAAGATTTTTCCACGCTGAAAACTTTTCAAACTTTACTCCCGCCCTTTTGATATTGTCATCGAATTGTGACACCTTGCAGGAAGAATTGTTTCGGTCTGTCTAGACAATTTCTGGTTGAAGTGATACTTCTTAAGTTGATTAAATAAAAAAATAAATTAAAAAAATGTAATTAAGTAAATAAACAGAAAGAAGGGGCAAAAATAGGATGAGAAACAGAATTAACGGGCGACGTCCTCAGCGAAATATTCTCAGACCTAGCATGGCAAAGAGCATCACGTTTGTTAACTCTTTCTATATGTCCCAAATCAGACGGCATGCCAGCGACTTCTCGCTATGATTTATGAAGTTGTCGACGACGAAAAATTTGTTATGGTAATTAACAGCCAATCAGAGGAAATCGTCTCTAAAACGTCAATGTTAACAAAAGTTGCTATGGTAACCAACAGCCAATCAGAAGAAACCGTCTTTTGAACAACAGTAATTTTATTACACCTTTTGTTTTAATGAACGAAAATTGAAAATTTTATTTCAAAATATAGTTGAGAAGTGACCTCTGGAACTATACAAATTGTTGGAAATTTGGTCGCAAAATGACTGAGAGGTGAAGCTTTAAAACAGTTCGAAATGAGTAAAACTAACACTTTAGCATATATTAAAAAAACTACCGTGTTTGGATGATAATGCCTTACTTCACCAGAAGCAGAAATACATTTTTATGTTTATTTTTAAGAATTAGAGTTTTATTAGCAATATTCGCGTACAATTCTTTCGCCCATTACTTGTTTTTACTCTGAAATAGTTCTCAATTATAACTACACCGGCTCAGCGCAGAGAAATGTTGCATAAAACCAAAGTCCATATGGGTCGCAATAGCCTATAAACAGCTATTCAACATCAGCAATCCGATATATTCACAGTTTGGGAATTTTTTTTGTAACTGTGAACACCTTTTACACACGGGAACTACACGTTATGGAAGTTTACGTGGCAAAGGAGACAAAGAGAAAGAATAACAGGAACTCATTTTCTCGTGCAACGACATTTATTTCCTTATTCTCTTACCATGCGTGACTTCTCTCGTTACGGGTGTAACATATGTAACATGATCGTTTTCTATAACGTGATCTCTCGTTTTTATAATCTTTTTCATTACAGTGACGTTATTTCGCAAATCCTGTGTATTTGGATACGCACGTCTGCGCTCTATTAGAAGATTACGTATCATATATGTATAAATGTTTATCCTTTATCAAGATTTTACGTATCGATATTGGATCAATGTATAGTCTTGTAGTTGGTCTATTACAAAATGCACTTGTCTTTGCTGTTTCTGATATCGCTTTATATTGACGCTTGTGCCGACAGAACCTTTATTATACGTTTATTTCAGTTTCATCTTAATGTATTTCCTCTTACACAAAACTGCTGATTAAAGTGTGGTTAGTACAGGGGCTAACATAAATTATACCCTAAAATTTCAAATAAAAATAATTTCTGGAAATGAATACAAAAATATATGTTTGAATAGAATAATTCAATATACATCATGTATATAGCCATCCATAGACAGCAGATTGCACCACAGCTTTTGACTGCATCGAACCTACAACTATATAGTTGCAAGTCGGCAGTTCTTCTCTTTGGTTTGCGATCTGTGTCCACATGTCTTTTTATATAACTATTTTACTGTTATTTTCAAATACTCGATTTGTTTCATTATATATATACTAGCATGAGTTCCGTCTGAAACACACCTGTATACTAATCATTTTCGTCATGGGCAACGTGGATATCCCCACACCAAAAATAAAAGAACGGATGAAAATATATAAATGTAATCGCCCTCCAAAATAAGAAGCATGTGATACCCTCTTCACTAGATAGTTCGGCAGAAGGGCTAAAAGAGAAGAAACTATTCTCCGGATATTGAGTATTGCAAAACCCCTCCCCCACAAAAAAATAATTTAAAATAAATCATTACAATTTTTGTTTCAATAAAAATAGCAGCGAATGCCCATTCAATCGAAGCAAAAAAAGATCTATCAAAAATTAATTCCAAAAACAATTAAATAAAATTTTTCGTCATTTTACATTTCTAATGTAATCCTTCTCCCCCTCCAAAAAAATTGAATTTGTCATATTTTGGGGTTCATTCGTTTTATAAAATTGTTAAGTGAAAGGTCGCATAAAAATTAATTAAATGTATCGTTATTTTATGTTTTAAACATGATTCCCAGCCCCACCACAAAAAAACAAAAAAAATTGTATTTGTCATGTTTTGGCCCACCCCCTATATCGCCAAACTTGAAAAAATGCTAAAGATGACATGTCTGGTTGAACGCTTTGTGGCCAAAAAGTGGGTGCTCATTTTACGTTAAATTTATATAAAAGTGATCGCCCACGCTATAATGTTAATTTTTTTATTTTTCAAAATTTCTTCTTTCATATTATTTATAAATGGTTACTTTCCAGGGAAGAAACCAGTTCTCACGAATATATATATATATATTTTGACTCTTTAAAATTTATTTTAACCTGCTAAAAACCCATAAAAAGAACAGTCTGTGAATAGTTCAATCATTTCAGACTGCTTAAATGTATTAGGCCCCCAAAAGACAGGTTTTAATTTTTTTAGGAGTTAATCGACGCTGAGTCACGTCGTAAAATGTGACCATTTTTAATTTAAGATATAAAATAAATTATAAAGAAAATCTGTTTCACAGGCAATTAAACATACTTGCTATGGTATAATTATTTGTGACCAAAAAGGGGGTGCTCATTTTACGTTAAATTTATATAGAAAAGTTATACCCACGCTAAAATTTTAATTTTTTTTCAAAATTTCTTTTTTCGTATTATTTATAAAGACTGCTTAAACTTATTAGGCCACAAAAAGCAAGTCTTAATTTTTTAGGGGTTAAACGACGTTGAGTCACGTCGTAAAAATTGACCATTTTTAATTTAAGATATTAAATAAATTATAAAGAAAATCTGTTTCGCAGGCAATTAAACACACTTGCTATGGTATAATTATTATTATAAATCCTAGGCAACACCGATTAAATTTTATAAACAAAAAAAGGAGCAGATAATTTTTGGGATGATGGATTTTGCTCACATGGAAAATTGGCCCTGTGTTTGACTAACTCTGCCCTCGTGAGGATGCAAGTAAATTAGGACATTAGTTTTAATTATTTTTCTCTAACAAATAAAAAAGGTTACATAAAAATTAAGAATAAGCGAATTAAAAATAAAAATAATAATTCAGTTTAGAAGAATATTTTGAAATGAAAGCAAATCTATTACAGAAAATATTTAATAACGTGCTCCGTTTAAAACAATTTTTCAATAAAATTATCGCAGTTATTTCCCCTTTGGATTACTGGTTTAAAAATAAAACGGTTTCAGATTTCAGATAAAATAAGTTAAATCAAATATAAATTGAAATTTAAATAAACTAAATAATTTAAAAAAATAATTAGTACAGTTAAAACCAAGCTATTATGTCGAATAAGTAATATCATCGAGCTAATTATTTAAATAGATTTAATTTAATGTGACATGACCGTAACTAATTCATGTAGATTTGGCTTGAAGAATGCTATATATAGAAATTACGTATAAAATATAATGTTTCCGTTGACAGAAGTATCCTATCATTGGCGTTAATATTTCTTGACCAGGAGAGGTTAATACACATATGGCCTTTATATTTCTTTGGTCATTGGGAGTTGCACACACACACACACAAACGCTACTACTTTATATATATATATATATAGAGAGAGAGAGAGATAAGATATGTGTGTATGTCTTTTTTTTACACAGGCATCACCACATTATCAAGGCCAAGAGGCCACTCAAGGATAAGGGTTAAAGAGTGTACAGTAGAAATTGGATAATATAGTAATCATTAGTAATGAAAATTCGGTAAATGTGATAACTTATATGGAACGGCTCATCAAGAATTTATTTACGTTAGACTTGAGGACAACCATATTGTAGTCAGACGGAAAACAGGAAAACGGAAGACACTTCCAGAGGCGTGCAGTTCTAAGAAAGAAGCTTTGTTCATGGAATCTACGTTTAGGTTTAGGCACAGATAAAGAGTGGGGGGAATTATTGATAGGGTTTTCAGATAGACGAGTGTATCTTGTGAAAGTTTATCGAGGGGGGGGGACCATAGACTGAAGCTCAGTCGAACACTTTCCATGAAAATAACGATACATCAGAGATTGTAGAATAAATGCACATGTGTTAAATTCTCGACGAACAAAACCTCCAAGAAATGTTATAGGAATGCTTTTGGAACTATTTTTGTACAATTTATTTCAAATTTCGAGCGTTCTTCGTATCTCTGATTTATTTTGCGTAAATAAGGAAACTAACGATGTCTGTAAATTGATCAGAAATATATTGTATTCTGACGATGCTGGACCAGTCATTCGCACCTAACATACTTTCGGAATCTTGTAACCTCGTTTACTTGACTGCTGACGATATTGTGCCGACCATCGATCAGCAAAAGTTGCACTGAACTGAAAAAATGTGCCTACATTAAAAATGGTGGCTGTGTCAAATGGCAATACAATTTCTTATCTTTCTCCTGTCAACCATACTTTATAAGTAAGCGATGCCGGCAACATTCAATTGAAACATTCGACCTCTTTCATCAGAAATGTCAGATTCAGACTGTGTAAAGATATTGGAAGTTTTATGGTCATTGTGTTATATATAAAGTTTAAGTGGTTGCTTGGTTGTGAGTAGCTGAAGTGTTACTCCACATTTTCAATATCTCCCAAATCGGAACTTGACCAGCGCTAGTATTTTTCATACCTAACGTGGTTAGAAGGAGAGCTTCAGTGTTTGATTAGGTTGGAAAATAAGTTAAGCAGAACAATAGACTGAGAAAGATAAATCCGGTGTGATGAGGTTCTTCCAGTTCAATGATAAAAAATATTATGAGAGGATTGAAGATAATGAATTGCAATTAATAAAGTTTAATCATTTGAGGTAATTTTAGGACCTTTTCCTTTTCAAAGGGAAATTCAAAATGTTCTACATTGTTTATGTATATATGTTTGCTTTTTTCTTTTAAACTATAACAAGGAATTCGTTATTTTGTGTTCATAATAGCAATTCACGACAATACATTTATATATATATATATATATATATATCTTCCTCAATTTCATTTAATATTTATATATCTTTTCCACAATATTAAAGTATATTTGTAAGAAAGCCATAATAAAAATACTTGATACATAAATAGGCCCATTAAAACATTTTTCCAAATAAATTAGCTGTGTTAGTACAATCCCAATACCTAACTTCTACCGCTTTGTAGTTAGTATAAAAAATAGAAAAGTAATTGTGAAGTTTCGTAGAATAAACACGCTAATTATTTGTATGAGAGAGTAAGTAACTATGATGAATGCTTTTACGTCTTATTTATAAAACATTACAAATAACACTTTTCGCATTATCAAAAGAAAAAATATATTTCTTTTACATTATTCTAGCCGGTTGTTCAGCATTGTCCAGTTGTGAAATATGCTTAAATATTATATTTTAATTTATGCAGACTTCGTATTTATTATTATAGAGCCAAACCTCTATTAAATATTATGTAGTAACTATTATATTGTAGTAAGTTATAAATCTTTTTTAAAAATGACTTGGGTGTCATCGACTGGAATCGAAAGGAAACATTTAGCTCTCCAGTGGTATTCATTACGGTCTGAACTAAGATCGCGTGCTTTACGAATTAATCGATTTCATCGTGTAGATGTACATTTGCACATGTGCAAAAGATACATATACGTTCAACTTACGCCTATTAAATTCCAGTTTCTAAATTTTTACAACTCAGTATCTTTCTACCGGCTAAAAACAAATCGAGTTTGTTTCACGGTTCCAAATAGCCCATATATCAAACCTCAAATCTGTAGACTAAATCTTGACAGGCTAGTTGAATTGAGATTGTTTCACACACACACACACACGCGCCTATAGACACACACGTGCACATACACAAACAAGGTAACTTTTATGTATAGAAAAAGATTTATGTAAGCTGTCTATGTTGTATATTAATATACTTAAAAACATAAAACACATATGTAGTTTGTTTTTTTTAAATACGTGAGATTGGAACTCAGTTATTCCTACCGAAAAGACTAATTACTGTGAGAAAAGATTATTCTGTTCACTGTTTTGACTCTTATATGTTTTTTATATAGACTGGTCCTCGGTTAATTATCTTTGTCTAACTGTATCGGATATATACTCGAGAGTCAGAAGAATGAAAAGAATATGATGCTATTACAGCCCTACTAATTACTTTTATAATATCTGACGAAATCTGACGTTGCTTGGGATTGAATGATGATCAACGTAGATTTCAGACTTCAATATTTTTATTGTAATCGAAATCAGTGAAATCACCCATTTTTCAATTAAATCGATTCTTTAATCGAGTTATTAAGATTAGCGATACTTATCGAAAATATTCCGATAAAAAAACTATATAAGAGAACTACCGGACATATTGATCTCTAAAATTTTACAAAATGGATTATCTTAATTTAAAGTAATGTTTTTTTTTCTTTTTTATCTAATGATATATAAATATATTTTGTTCATGAGAATTAAAATCCTAAAAAAAAACATCATAGGATTAGGTAATATATCCTGCGAAAACATAATGCTCTTATCTTTTTTATAATTTATTTATTTACTAGCAGGGCCCGTTTCTCGGCGTTGTGCGAGGAGATAAAAAAGAATGTTAAGTAACAAAAATATTGTTACTTAAAATTCTTTTTTAATTTCAAAATAATTGCGTACCAGCGTTTCGCACCAGATATATGACACATAGTTAGAACACATTCGATAAGAGAACACCCGCAATGAAACTTTGATTATTTGGTGCATCACCATACGTGAGTTACGTCAAATAGTGACTGCGAATAAACTAAAATAAATAATGATAATGATAAAAAAAATGAGCATGGATTATTATTATTTATGAGATGATTGAAAAAGGGACTTAATGACTTGTTTTTGACATTTATTAATCAGAGTATATAGTATTTGAAAAAATACTTGCAATTTCTCGACTGAATCGTTTTAGCGAAACACCTGAAAACAAATATAAATACGATTATCTGGTGCGAACAAATGTATGCATTTTTTAAAGGAAGTTATTCTTTCCAGTAAAATTGTGTTGTAGTTTAGGTGACCGAAGTAGGATTTTTTAAATTTTGATTTCATGAAGTAAAGGCAAATGTAATATGTACAGAAGTAAACATTTAGGTGAAATATTATTAATCAATAGTGTTCGTTAGTTAATTATTAATCTGATGTCATATTAGTAGAAGTAGTAGAATTCGTTTTTAGGAATATGGTCTGGAATAGTGGATTTGATCAATGTTTTTGAAAACAGTTCCCTATAAAGGACGTTGGCTATTCATGCCTGGTGGTGGTTTTGCGTTCGTTCGAGTGAAATCAACATCCAAGTATATATAAAAAAAAGTAATGATATAAGTTAAATAGTTTCTTATTAGCGAACGGGATTGTGGGATGAGGCATTGAGTCTTATAATTGTATAAAGCTCTTGGATACAGATTATTTGATGTACTTTCTGGTCCTCTCTCTCTCTCTCTCTCTCTCTCTCTCTCTCTATATATATATATATATATATATATATATATATATATATATATATATATACATTGTGGGGGGTCTACCCGTGAACATCCTACATAAAACGGTCCACCATTAAAGCAAGGTGAAATAAGTCGAAGCCAGCCACAACGAAAGGTTGTCATTGAGATTTGTTTATTATCATATTAATCATAAATTGGAACTGTAGCGTTTTAAATAAAATTGCGGAATCTGATGGAATAATGGTCATTATTGGAAGCAATGTCAATTCGCCCTTAACTACACTAATTAATATGGCATAAGGGAGCATGCGTTCAACACACGATCTTGTCTCATTAAATAGTCGTGGAACACCAAGATTCTGGCCTCACATATTTTGGTATCAACACTTAAGCTTAAATTTGTGGGGTGGCATACCAGGAAATTTTAATGAATTATAAATTCATGTAAGATATTGTTCATTATAGTCATCATCAAGAGAAGAAACTACAAAACTGAAATTTTATTCCTGATCTGGAATTTGATTAACTATTTGCTGATTGATGGCATGTATCATGTCATTTTAGGGTCTAGAGTTGCTTCTGTAAGCCATTTAGGATTCACATAGTTTTCAGTTATTTATGGAAAAATTTTGTAACTAAGTTCTGTGAGTGATGAAAAAAAATTCATCCAATACCTGAGGTAATAACAATCTTGCTATGTTTGCCCTTACAACCGCCCATAAAAAAGAACTTGCGATATGTATGCAGAGAAGTTACCGTGCTAAAATAATGACGTTATTATTTAGAAACTTATTCAAAACATGCGAAAAAAAGTGGGTTTTTGTAACTATTCCATACTTTCACCTAACAATTTAATAAACAAAAGACACTGTAAAACTTCACGTTAACTTGAAAATACCATCAAAAACTGTATAGTCTGTTCTCTGCATAAGTACTAAATCTATTCTGTATTTTCTTTTTAATAATTGAATTGTAAGGTAATTATTTATCAAGTGTTAATTTGTAGCAGAAAATTTTTAAAAAGTCCACTGAGCTCTTTATTTTATGAAAGAGACGAAATTATTTAGAAA
The DNA here is from genome assembly GCF_053919585.1 of Euprymna scolopes. Lineage (NCBI taxonomy): Eukaryota > Metazoa > Mollusca > Cephalopoda > Sepiida > Sepiolidae > Euprymna > Euprymna scolopes. The sequence goes on from NC_136497.1 coordinate 10,746,268, forward strand.
AGTTTAACTTAATTTCCTGTATATGTGTGAAGAACGTCACCAGGTAGGAATTGTACAGTTTAATGTTTTTATTGTTGCAAAGTAGCACAGATTATTTGGAGTACATATTAGCAGAACAAGAAACGTTTAGTCAACATTTTTAATTAGAAGCCATGTTTACTTTCAAAAGAGTTTTCAATGGATAGCTAATCTGTATAAGTCTTGGAGATAAAAAATATGTTATTTGTAAGTCTTAGAATTTCAAATTTTGCAAGCAAAAAGTAAAGATCTTTTTCATGTGAGTACGAAAAATTATTATGGAGCAATTCCGGTTTCTGACGGCTCCATTCGTTTGATCAGGTCGTATCGTCAATGTTTATAAGTAGAACCTTCCAATTTTCTTTAATCATGCCTTCATTACATAAAAATATTGCAACACAAAGGTAAATGGAAAAGAATGAATGAATACTTTAATAGCAGAATATAAGAAAACAGGCATTAAATCGCCGGAAAGTCAGGAGAGTAAGGAAGAGAGCGAGTATTTTTTTCCGAAATTAGAAATGAGGAGTAGAGAAAAAAAAAGAAAAAGATTAAATCGAAGTAATAACAGTTGTGTACTATAATTTAATACTCTGAAATATTTGAACCGGTGAATTATAGGATATTAAGAAAGGAAATCATATGTGAGTAAGTAGCCTCCTACTACCTGTAAGTATGATTTGTTTAAGAGAGTGAATTTTCTCGGAAATATAGGAATTAACGATATTGAACGAAATGGATTGATAATACCGGGAAAACATGCAGGTAGTAGGATTTTATTGAATTTATACTTGGTTGTATTGTGATAATGTTTTTCGAGAGAAAAATCGACTTCTTTTCATTTATTAAAAAGATGAATGGAATTCTTCATTTTAACAATAAAACTAACCTAATGGAATATTCATGTGTCTTGCTTCTAATGGTATTAATTTGTCTGAAACAGAAAAGACAAAAAATTATATCTCTTTAATATTGTGTCAATGGTAAAACTAGAAATAAGGAATTTTAAATATATTTACAGTCCTTTAAATATGTCTCAAATTTATTTTATAAAGTTTACGGATTGTCTACAACCTACCTTCAACGGGATGTCACCAAGCATCTTCGTACTAGTTGTCTATCTCGTACTAACCAGGTTCAACGTTGCTTAACTTCAGTGTATAAGCGTGATTATGCGATATATTTTATTCAGGTGTGCAAACAAGCAAGTTTTTTTCTTGGATATTTTTTTAATTAAAAAAGATTGTTTACAAAGATTAAGGACTTTTTATTATATTGCTTAGAAGTTTTACATTTTTAATGTAATCTCCAACCATCTTCAGGCGCATCTTATCGAACTCGAGAATCTGTTTGTCGAACTCGAGAATTTACACAAAATTTAGAACTGAAACCTGTATTTAATTCACAAGTGCAGCATGTTCTTGTTTCGTCAGCCATGACTGGATACAAGTTGTAATTATATTTTCGATCGTCAACATTAAGGAGCGAATCTTCAATCTTCATAACAAAATGTGTTCAAGTATTCTAAGCACTTCGTCACAGGTCCTTGCGGATAATTCTATTATAAATTTAGGAAGCTTAAATCTAGTTTACTTCTAGTTGTAAATGTCACTATTTATTATTACATATTATTACTATCTCGTATGTGTATCTATATATGTATTATACATATTTATGTATGTATATACTAGGTAATAGCCTTCTTTTTATAAGAATTTGCGCTTTCCTAGATAATTGGACCATTAAGTTGTTATTGATGGACGTACATCCAAACAGCATAACATTAACGCAGTAGGACCTCAGGAGTCGATCCGTAAATCACTAATATTCCTGATATTCATAAACGACTTCTCTGATAATATTGTGCCTGAGATTAGTATATTTGCTGATTATTAAACGCTTTATAACATGCACGAGGGAAAAACCGATGTACATAAATGTAAGACAATGGCAGAATCGTTAGAAAATAACCCCTAGACCCTAGAGGAACGGGGCCGCAAATGGATGGTAGCATTTACTGCTAGTAAGACTAAGCTGCTCTCCTTTAACAATGACAAGACGCCTCTCCAACCACCGATATCCATGAAAAATAACACCCAACCTGAGAATCCTTTCCTCAAACTTTTAACTTAGTATTTACGGGCAATATGAACTCATAAGTTCATATTGCCTAATTGTACTAATACATTGAGGGCATTGTGAAGGCTGTTACAAAGAAGGTGGGTTCCCTCTTTCGAGCTAGAAGACTACTCACACCTGAGGGTATCCTGTACTTATACAAGGCCACCATTTGTCCATGCATGTAGTATTGTTGCCACATATTGGTTAATGCGGCTACCATTAGCCCTCTCTCTCTCTCTCTCTCTCTCTCTCTCTCTCTCTCTCTCTCTCTCTCTCTCTCTCTATCTCTCTCTCTCTCTCATATAGGGTCCAAAAAGTAGTTTAGTTTCATTTTCTCAAATAAGCTCCAACCCGTCCCATCGCCGCAATATTGCATCCCTGTTCCTGTTTTACAAATATTTTAATGGAATGTGCTCTGATGAACTCGTTGCACTTGTGTCCCCTCGACGTACATATCCCCGACAAACCTACTTAGCAAGAAAATCTCACACTTCACTGTTGAGGTCCCTAAATGGCAGAAACCTTTTTATTCTAATATTTCATTTCCTCGGACAGCTAGTCTTTGGAAACCCTTCCTTCTACCTGCTCTCCTTACTGTAGTTATATGCCGAAGTTTAAATGTAACGTAAACCAACATCTTGTTAATTTTTCCTAAGCATGGTCCCAAATAGTAGCTCCCTACGCCCAACTGGCGATATGCATTGTTAGGGCAAAAAAATCCTCTATTGATTAGTATATATTAGGAGGACTAATTTGATCGGTGCACTAATCTGCAAAAGAAAATAAAAAATAATAATGATAATGTCGTTCATAGAATTCCGTCTGTATTTGTTTACATTATCACGTCAGCTGATATTTGGGCTCGACGATGAATGATCTGGAAAATTCACTTGTAATTAATTTTTAGTTTTAAAATATGCGAATTAAGAAATAGTTTGTAGCGATTTTAAATGGTACATCTTCTTTTATTGTAAATTGAACTCATTAATAAGAAAAAATTAAAATAAGATTGTAAGGTGCATCTGGACTTCAACAGGGATCATTTGATCTATAGTTGAATGCTCTACCAACAAGTTTCATATCTCCAGATTACAATAAATCTGTTTTTAAGAAGAAATGATTTCTGAAAATTCATTATCTTCCTCGCCGGGGTAACGTACAACATACCCCTGTAAAAATTATTATTTTTTTTATCTATAAGAGAGGAAAGCTAATTTAAGATCGGATTTTTTCGATTTTCGGATGAACTTTTGTATAAGACATATCTAGGAACATTGTCGCACATATAAATTAGCTTTGTGTGAAATTTGCAAAGGATAAGCTCATCCGTTTCGGGACCTATTAGAAAGGAACTCACAAACACATAAAGAGATGTTTATAATATATATATATATATATATATATATATATATATATATATATATATATATATATATATATATTTGGTTGGTTGTTTTACGGCATATAAACCCTTTTCAGGTTATTTAATGCCGAATCCAGTTATTTTGAAGAACGATTTTTAATGGAGTATATTTTTTAATGGAGTATATTTTTTAAGTCGGTTTGTTGTTTTTGTTTTACGGCATATGAACCCTTTTCAGGTTATTTAATGCTGAATCCGGTGATTTTGAAGAAACATGTTTTTAATAGAATCTATTTGTTTTTTGCAAGTCAGTTTCTATTTAAACCATAGAGTGGACCTGGGACCAATGGGAATTAAAGGGTGGCGTTACACTCCCCAAAGCCCGCAAGCTGGGGCCTCACCATCGGATATAGTTTAAGGTCATATCCAGGACCCCCATTGAGGGACTTTTACCCTCTGCAGGGAGGCAGTCGGTGTATTCTAATGCTCCACCGACAGGGCCGAATATATATATATATATAGAGAGAGAGAGAGAGAGAGATAGATAGATAGATAGATAGATAGATAGATAGATAGATATATTACCATCTACTAATTACTTTTTATATTATTTTATTTATAAATATATCCATATGGTGTTAAATTTAATATTAGGTCTATTTAGTAGTTGATCGTTACCCAACATATGCGCTGCTATTTTGAGTCGTGTTACTCTTTACCATCCTTTTCTGTTTATAATTTTACTTCATCTCATGAAGAGAGATGGTCTCATTTCTCCCTCCTTATGTTACGAACTATACATGGCTTTTCAATCTCACCACGTATTACGATTTTTCTATATTTTTCTTATCTTACTTTTAGAGGAAGACATGTCTCACTTTCGTATAGTTTTCCACATTTTCATGGAATCTCATACACAATTCTTAGTCATGACTTTTTCTTTTTTTCTCGGTGGAGGTTTTCTCTTATACTGTCCATCCCCTCTTGATATACAAGTACATGTTGCTTTTGTTTAGTATTGTAGGCAACAGACCATTCCTTTCCTTACATTATATGAATGGTGGGAGTTGAAGATTAGGTATTGTCTAGTGAGAGTTGGCGTTCATTATACAAATTGACATAAGCCCCTGACCAGTGAAAGTTATCACAACTTGAAACAATAATTTGTTACTAAGTTGTTTTTTATATTGTGAACAAAAAGACTGATAGAGTTCAGATGGTGCAGTAATTTCTGAACATCTTCCTAATGAGGCTTGAATGTGTCGTCTACACATCGCAAACACATTGTTGGGTTTACTGGTGTTGGCCCTTACGCTATTTCACTAAAGTATTTCATATGTACATTGGTTGGTTAGTACTCACGACAATGGTGATCCCATCGTCACAAATTCTCCCTCTTGATATATATTAGACCCATCACAAAGTATGAAGTTTCTACACAAAATGTCAGCATTTCTATTATACCATCAATTGGGATGCAAATGCCTTTCTTCAGTGGAGTATCTGACGTCAACTTATCCTGTATCATGATCAGAATTTTGCCAGTGGATACTTTCGTGGACAGACTCACTACATTTAGGCTCACTGTCTCGTTAGATTGAACGGGAGTATTGTTGATTATTTCCACAAAGTGAGATGAGTTCTTGATGTACGATGGAAATTTGCCGATGATTAGGGTGATTATATCTACCAGGAATCAGCTCAATATATGTCATCCTGAATTTCGAACGCTGACAATGGGCATAATGGAATACTGTCTTTATGAATCTCAGAAAGGCCATATAGGTGTGGTAGCTTGGTGTAATACTGAATTCGCTAACTGTATTTTGTGAGTGGTATTGAGTCCTTGTTCTTCCTAAGGATCTGTGATAGTCGGATTTTTTTTTTGCGAATATTCCGTTCTATCCATTGACACTGTACCAATTCCTTTGTCTGCTGGCGTTAACATCATCATCATTGCGTAGTGACTTCTTCCGAATACTTATTCTCTGGAGAGAATTGGATTCGGAAGCTTGAAATTTTCCGCCTGAACTCATTCCCTTTTGCCTTGGGTTTATTTAAAGCTGTCTCTTATTGAAGCTATCATATATAAGTATGACACCCACTTGATGGCGAAGTTCAAGCCCTTCTTTTGCACTGATTCTTAAGAGGGAGTTAGCTGACATTTACTTTTGTTGACAATAGTTCTTACTGGAGCGTAATGGACATGGAGTCTTACATCTTTAGTTTTTCGATTTTTCAAATTCTTGACTTATTAAATTATGTCTTATATGATATAACCAGGGACTCTGGGGGCGGGTTTTGTCATCAGTCCCTGATATACTTTCCAGGAATGAGTTTCTAGGTCGGTTGCTGCTTTTAATGAATATTCTGAGATTTAAAAGCCTCTCATCATATTCGACGCCATTAAGCTGTCAATTTTACTAATATCTATTCTCTAGTTATTTTGTGACAAATTAGTAAAAAGAATTAGATTAATTTGTTGATGTCAACTTTTAACAAATCCGTACATGTATTTTACACACATATACAAACATACAAGCTTCTCTTATTCTTTAATTTTGTTTATAAAGTTTGAGGCATTTTTATTGCACTGCCTAGATATTTAAATTTGTTTAGCTTGTATAATATATTTAGGAAATTTGCTTTACAGAATTCTAAATCAATTAACGTAACTGTAAATAAAAATATAATGAGTTCAGTATATAAAGTTTTTTTTCTTTTAAACTCTCACAGGCAAACGCATTTATCCCAAGTTTCCTAATAAACATACAATCAATACACCCGCCATTTTAAATGAGTACATGCTATAAATTTTAATCAGATAATTCTTTAATTCGAGGAAATTATTAAAAATCTCGAACTAGCCATTTTAGCTGTATTGGTCTCAAACGCATATATTTATTTGTCGATGCGTCATATAAAAGCTATCGTCCTTGTGAGCATAATAACCAAGCTAACAGTGAGAAGACATACTGAAAGGAAACTGAAATGACAAGGCGATTTCAGTAATCGAGATTGGCTTGATAATAGACGTACTAGTTATATTCGTAATGGTAATTGATGATGAAGTGTCTCCCTGTTTGATAGAAGTGCAAACGACCTCAGTTAAATCCTGGTTTGATTTCTTTACGCGTGGGTGAATGATGCGCCAATCAGAAAATGGCGCCGGAAAAGAGAGTGGAAAAGGCGCGTTAATTGTAGTTTGGTTTGTGGTCGCTTCTATAATCGAAAAACATTTCTCTGACCAGAATATATAACGAAATCTAGGAAGAAAACGGAAGAGATGGAAAGAAACAACAAAAAAAGTTTTAGAAAGAACAAAAAAGAAAGTAACCGAATGGGAGAGATGACGATGATGATGATGATGATGATGATGATGATGATGATGATGGTGGTGGTGGTGGTGGTGGTGGTGGTGGTGGTGGTGGTGGTGGTGGTGGTGGTGACGACGACGACGACGACGACGACGACGACGACGACGACGACGACGACGATGACGATGATGATGATGATGATGATGATGATGATGATGATGATGATGATGATGGAAAGAAAAACGAAATAAATCAACGTGTTCATGTCGTAACCAAAGAGAAGAAACGAGCTTTGGAGGAGCTGCATAATTATGGCAGAAATGAAGAGAAAAACGAATTAAAAATCGTGAAAAAATGACAAACGTTGAAAAGAATAGAATTAAAGAAAATAATAGAATGAATTAATAAAAAACTAAAAAGAGACCGATTAGAAAGGAAGAAAGAACATGAAATAATGAAAAATAAAGGGAAGAGAAGGAATACATTTAAAAGCAAAGAAGAAACAAAAAAAGAGATTTCAAATTAATAGTAAATTGCAAACTGCATAAAAATTAAGGTTTAATTAATTTTTTTACCAAAAAAAGAAAAAACGAAAATATACTACATGAATTTCATTCTCAAGTCACAACCAAATAAAATACGAGGATGTTCAAAAATAATTCTCGTGTCTCCTACATTCAACTGTAACACTCCTTAGTCGTTCCACGATCGCCTTCAGAGGTAAATTCTCGATTATAACAATACAAAAAAAGGAGGATTATTTTCAAGACCTTTTATTCGACTGTTGTCGTTGTATTCCGTTTTTTTTTTGTTTTTGTTTTTTTTTGCTTTTTTCATCGGCGTAGGTGTACTACAGCTACTGACTCATTTATACATGCGACCAAAGACTGCTTGTGAACTTGATATTTCCATAAAACAGTGAATGCTGTCAGCGCCAACAACCGCGTCTCTTTTTTTTCCATTTTCCCCCCAAACAAGACACAGTGCCACTTTGATGGAGCGGGCTACTATTAGGAGCATATGTTGCAGGGAGTTGAGTAGCAAGATGTCTGTTCACGTTACATTTGTAATTTCTTCATGTCAGTACAGTTTAGAAAGCAGGGACCTGGAAGGGAGTTCCAAAGTCTAGCAGTTCTGGGGAAGAAACTATTAGAGTATAAGGCCTTCTTACATCTAGGGATCTTTACTGTGGAGGGGTGGGATTTTGCTGCTTGTCGCGTTTGTCGGGAGTATTTATGTCGAAAGTGTACACAGGTTTGTAGTTCGTCGGTGCATCAACCATTGAAATACTTGTAGAACTGTTTATCCTTGATTTTAAGTTTCTACCCGTGCAATTCGCTCTTAGCTATACAACTAACTGTTTACCTCTTTAATTATCACCTCATGTGATGTCACGTCTTATTCTATGAACATTAGGCCGGGTAGACTAATTTAACCCCAACCGAACCATATTCCATATTATTCTCAACTAAGAAAATTGTATTTGCTCAATATTTGATATTAATATTAAAATGTAGAAAGAACTCAACAATTAAGGAAGGGGGAGTAGATGACATCACAGGAAAGAAAGAATTGCAAAAGAAGGTTAGCGTGTTGGATGCTATCATCCTAGCGAGTATAAAATTCCTATTTGTGAGACATCGACTAGGGTTATTGTTGGTTGGATTACCACATCTCTTGTTCGAGACGAAGTAGGTTCATTACATAGTCGGGTTTCCCCGTAGCTTGCTTGATCTGTGTTAGTAGACTTTCTTGTGTGTGGCTCATGTTGAAGAGTACTCGTTTCGCGTGCAAGTAACTCAAGTTTCGAATCCCGAGTTCGAATATGTCTAGTTGATGAGCTCAAATTCGCCTCTCAGGCTTCCGGTTTTCGGCTGTCATGGCTCTTCTGAGCTGCGACGTTGTTTGACTGTAGAACTAATTATGATGGCAATGCATATCCACTTTGTCTAGCATCCCTCACCCAAAACTATAAAAAATGATAGCTCAATCCAAAATAACGATCAAACCAGACACACACTCCAACAACGCTTGCCCTCCCCCCTGGGAGGCTTTAATTTACAAATAACCGTGAACTTAGAACTAACTTAGACGAGGTAGAATCATTTCTTTTAGCAAACTCCTCGGATATCTTAGCGCTAAGTGAAAATTATTCGCAGTCATCCACTCCTTATCACTTTAACATGTCTGGTTATCTTCCACTTTGTCGTAAGGACTCAGACAGACACATGCACGGACTTGGAGTCTATATTCGTATAACCCTCCTCATGACTAGGGAATTTTAACTAGAATCAGACGACAAGGCCTTCGTGTGCTTTAGACTAGTTTTACAAGATAGCGTTAGCCACTTATATTTTTATCGCTCTCCCTCAACCCAAGACTGTACTCTAATCAATCATGTCTCTCACAGTATAGATGTAGAACTTTCTCTAGATACTAGCACCCAAATACATGCATTTGGTGACGTTAATGTCAACCACAGTAGTTTATTTGGCTTCTCTAGCTACAATGACACGGCGGGTAGTATCACACATAACTTTTCTATATCCATTCCCTGACACAGACAGTAACGTTCTTGGCTCGTCTCCTAGATCGTCAGGACAAGCAGGCCTAACTTTTTGACTTATTTCTGACTACAGTTCCTACGAATTGCGTAACAAATGCCTATGCCCTCGAGGGAATGCTGATCATGTTGATAATCACCTTAAACTCTCGACCACAATTTGAAGAGCCACTGCTCAAAATGAAAATTTACTACAATAGATGCCATCAATGATCACATTAGAGATGCTTCATCGGGGAGATATAATTTCTCTCGCTGCTGAACAGTGCGCGAATGAGACCACTGAATGATTTAAAGCGGCAACTTAATCGAAAAGAAAACCTGGACTCGATTCTAAGCGACACTCTCCGCTCTAACCAGGTTCCATCCGGTTCTCGAGAACTCAACGGCTCGACTCTCTCAAACATCTTAACTCCCGGCCTTATATTAGCTCATTTATGCAAATTAATGCGCAATCGAACCTGCTGATTCGTCGCCTTCTCGTCTCCCATCGCTCGGGTTTCGAGTTCGCACATGCAGCCCACCTCCGTGGCTGCAGTCACACTCAATTTTCACCAGACGCCTCCCCTTGATCTCATAATCATAAACTGGGTAGGGAAGCAGTATCCGTCTTTGCTAGACACAGGTAACGCTCAACACTCCGCTAGACACAGCTAGCGCTCAACACTCCGCTAGACACAGCTAGCGCTCAACACTCCGTTAGACACACCTAGCGCTCAACACTCCGCTAGACACACCTAGCGCTCAACACTCTGCTAGACACATCTAGCGCTCACTACTCCACTAAACACACCTTGCGCTCACTACTCCGCTAAACACAGCTAGATCTCACTACTCTCCGACAAAGACAGACACTACTTAGCAAAAGTGGGGCTACACGGCTAGACACAGAAATGAATTTTTAAATTTCTCATTTAAAACGACTTTACATACAAATCGACTCAATCGCATTGTAATTCTTTTTAACGGCGATTACTTTTTCTTCAAAAACAAAATCGATTTGAATTGTACTCTCACCAAAATGAATATCGTTCAAAAACGACACCTTTTTCTCCCCTTCAGCATGACACGATTTCATAGTAAATTCCGTATTTAAAAATAACTTTTTTCAAACAATAAAATCCGACTCGAATTGTACTTTTATAACATAAATCCATCGTTTAAAAACGACACCCTTTTTCCTTGTCAGCACAACAGGATTATATTTTAAATTCCGCATTGAAATATGACTTCTATACATACAAGTCATCCGAATCGCATTTCAAGTTCTTTTAACAACGATGACTTTTTCAAACATTGTAAAATCTGACTCGAATTGTACTCGAGTAAAATATTTTTCGTTTAAAAACGATAACTTTTTTCTTTTCAATACAACAGGATTTCCCTCTAAATTCCTCGGTGAAAAGCGACAACTTTAATACACACAGGTGGTTCGAATCGAATCTTTAAGTTCTGTTAACTGCGACGACTTTTGTTTTAACAAATATAAGCGAATTTCATTCCAAATTCCACGTTTAAAAACGACGACTTTAATACAAACAAGTAGACCGAACTGCATTCCAACACGTTCACTCTCTCACTCTTTCAACTAGCTCGGCTGTTCGCTTCTTGGGACGTCCCGAGTGGCTTATACGTTTATCTCTGGCAGCGTTGAGGTTCTCCACGGTCCCATACTTCTCGAAGTGGCCCACCCAGTTCTGAATTCTGCTTTTCACATTCGAACTGACGCATGAAACTGCCCTGGGTTTTCTTAAACGAGCCTGTCTTGTAGTAAAGTTTTACACAGTGTATTCTTTGTCCCAGATCCCACTGGGTTCTTAGTGTACTCACGGTCGTTGATCCTGCCATGTCCTGTAAAATAAGGGCAATCGGTGAATATATAATGGAGATATCACATAAAGTGTACACGGGGCCCGGTTTTTTTTGTCACCCTGTATATATATCTCATCTCACGAAAAGACTTGGGGGGGGGGGTTCTGTCGAAAATAAATGTTACATGTGAATTTTTTTATAGTTTTCAGTTGTGCTTCTTATATATATATATATATATATATATATATATATATATATATATATATGTGTGTGTGTGTATATATATATATATATATATATATATATATATATATATATATATATATATATATATCCAAAACCTTTGGTCTTGATTGAGAGGAGACCAAAAGTTGCTGCTCTGGTTTCAAATAATCTGAAATAACAATATTTCTCATATGTTATATCTCCCTTTCTTCGGAAATAAGGTAAGATTATGAATATCTCCAGTATCAAGAATCTTTATACACTGTGAAATTTAGTTTACGTATGGAAAATAAAGAGGACTGATATCACATAAAATATGTGGAATCAAATCTCCCCTTGCTGTTATTTCAGATCATTTGAAACCATATCAACAAGTTTTAGTGTCCATCAAGACCAGGCGCTTTGTGAAAATATATTTTGTAATTCATATGTAGAACAAAGAAAAGAAATAGTTATGACCGAAACATTTTATGAATGTAAAAAGTGTCAAAAATATGCACTGTGCACTAAACAGTTCAGGCCATAAACTTTCTAGCAAGCATTAATTTGTTACATTCTGAGCAATAGTTGCTGAGACTTGGAACTTGTAAAATTGCCAAAATCTTCGAATCTGGGGGTATCAAAAGCTTTGAATCTGGGGGTATCAAACCAAAGCAAAATAAAAAAAATTAAATCGATAAACCACATAATTTATTATACCATACCTGTTCACACTGAAACACTTATCACAATATTCTGTGGATCTATATTAACAAAACCTTCTTAAACTTTGTGACATATTTCCATTCTATGGAGGTCAGGCGCGAAAGAACACCCCATAATTTTATTATATCATATTTCTTCAAACTGAAACATAATTATCAAAGTATACTTACGTAGATAGATATGAAAAGTCTTTATTAAAGTTTGTGCCTATTTCCATTCGATGGAGGCCAGGCGCCAACCCAGACCCCACAATTTTATCATACCATCCCTATTTAAGTTAAAACATACTTATCAAAGTATTATTATGTACGTCTATATCAAAAGAACTTGTAAACTTTTTTTTTTATTTTTTATTTCCATACTTTGTGGACCAGGACCCCACAATTTTAATGAATCATCATTATGCCAGATCAAACATACCCATTCCTGTGTCTCGATACATCTTCTATCATTATATGTGCTCAGTTTTCTATAATAGTCAACCATATAGGAGCCTATTCGTGACCAGGCACACACACAGTCGTTCAGCTTTATATTATAGATATGTATGTATGTATGTATGTATGTATGCATGTTTGTATGTATGTGTGTGTAAGTATATACATATAAGTATATATATATATATATATATATATATATATATATATATGATCTCGTAACCAAATTGCATATTGAAATGCTCATATCTTTAGTTCTGTGGAACAAAACTGCATGAAAATTTGCAAGCTTTTTGTAGATTATTATACTATTCTATGGTTAAAATTTCATGACAATTGTTAAACAAGAACCTATATTTACAAACCAATAAAATATGCCAAAATTTGTCTACATTTGTATATATAATCTCCTGCGGGCCAGTTTCAGTTTTGATGCATAGGTTGTCTCCACTGTGGCCTTGCCAGGCAACTAGTATGCATTCCATTCCGTGTTCACTCTAAAATAAGCTATGTTATTCTGTGCACTGTGCGCAATGGATACTGCTAGATTTTTTGTAGTCTTAGAAGAACCAGAGTATCTCGGATTCGACTAAAAAGTTGATCTTGTTGGTGGGTTTCATGCTTTTCCTAGGGTCGTTCTCTTTGAATTTAGTTGTCAGGAGACAGTTTATGATATTTCTAAGTGGCAAAGATCTTTGCCAGACGTTTTCTTTATGGTCGTCTCTCAGACTTCCATATTTTTTCACCAAAATCATAATTTACGAACACTGCTTTCTACATCGTCCTCGATATTGTTGTAAACTCACATCTCAGTTTTCAAAGCATCTAAAGATCTTGTGTTGTACCTAACATTTCTTTATCCGGCGTGAATCACCGTAACGGTTTCAATATTCAAGTGCTTTTCAATCGTTTATGATCTCCAACTCTCAATAGTACGCAGAATGTGGTATATGCTGCATTTTACCACTATTTCAATAATTTGGTTCTGAAATTAAAGAGTATAAAAAAAATGAAACTTATAAAATTTATCCTGAACATATGTGTATCGTATACCTGACTGCGTGTGCAAAAGGAATTCAAGGAAAACAGTATAAAAAAAAATGATTTTATCTTTTCAAACGCCAGTATGTGCACTAAATATATACTAGATGTTTTTTACTTCCGGTGCAAATCATACACATCACTGAATCATTCGCATTTTACTTTCGTCACAAGAAAAAAAATTGTTTTTATTTTTATTTTTATTTTGTTTTGATAAATATTTTTTTCAGTCGTTAAACTAGAACAACATTAGTGGATTCAGTTTAAATATTATTAATTAAAAAATGTGATTCGATCGCTGATTATAGTAGATATAGGTGTGGTCTATATACTTAGCGTCTCGGATTCAAGATCTCTCGTACTTATTGCATTGCTTTAAACAACAGAGTTGGTAAAGTTATGAGTTTGTCTCTGGTTGTAGTTTCTGTTTTCTGTAGGGATTTATCTGTTCATCGCAACATGTTTGTTGTACTTATACGAAGATGCGTGCTGTTAAATAAATATATACAGTCTAGATTATTCTGGTCGTTTGACAATCAAACACAAAGACGGGTTTATAACCATGCTGCTTTTCATTTAAATATTACTAGCAAGACCTGTCGAAAGTCCACCGTGGTCTCTTTTATATGTAATGTATTCATGTTGGCATTCTATTAATGGTCAATGTAAATTAAGACGCCCTATTGTAGCTCTTTTGTTAAACCTGCAAAAGTATTTTTCTAAGCTAGCAGGGTCGCCCGGCGGAGCCCGGTCGTAAAATACGCTTAAATATATTTTAAATTATGAATATTTCTTATACATTATTATAGAGTCAATTTTCTATCGATTCATATATATTATAAAATTTTGATGGCATAACAAAAAATCTATCCATATTGGGAGCAAGAAATTGAATCGAAACCCAAACCTAAAATTATCAGGAAAAAGTATATATATATATATATATATATATATATATATATATATATATATATATATATATATATATATATAAAATTTATTTATACAAACATTGATGGATGCATATTTGCAGACATGTTTCTGTAATCACCCGCTTTGGGGGATTATGTCTTCAGGCCAAGAATTATCGTCGAGAACTGATATTTCAAACAAAAACATTTTCTTATTTCGTTTACACAGTTAGAATGTAACATGGGTGGGTGTTATGAGCGGAGAGAGTACAAGTGAGGTTTTTGAAGATAATAAACATCTTTTTTTTATTTCCCCCCCCCCCATTTTTTTAATATATTCCCTTTTTAAGTTTATCTATTCCATCTATTGGTTTTTATGACATAAGTTACTTGAGAATTTAGTATTTTTGTCTTGTGGTCCGTAAATTAAAACCATCCTTATGGCCATTGAGTACTGACCGGTGTCTTTCAATCCACACACACACACACACACACACACACACACACACACACACACACACACACATACTAGAAGCAAACATACGCTTATACCTATACTCAGGAGCGAATATACACTGTTCGTTGTATTTTACTCACACACACGCACTGAAACAGGCCATAACTATAACAACACAAGAATAAAATTAAAAATTAAATTAAATTAAATAAATAAATAAAATAAAATAAAAATAAAATAAAAAATAAATAAACAAATAAACAAACAAAAATAAAAATAAACATAAAACCCCGGAAGTTATCAAACTCCTCATGCATACATATATATAAATACACGTATAAACACCCACACTTTGATACAACCGTGTATATATACACACATATAGACATAATTTGACATATAATGCTCACATACAGTTATAACATGTTTATAGTTATACTTACATACGTAGTTATATCAATGCACGGACCCTCAAACACATACATCCATGTACACACCTGGATACCATATATTATGACTTTTATTATATCAAAACTAATATTAATCCCACTAACAATCCTAATAATAATAATTCTAATAATATTGATAATATTAATGGCACCACCAATATCAATAATAATAACAATAATAAGACTGTCGATTGGGAACTTTAAAACCTGTGGACCCTAACCGGATACACGTCTCAATAAAATACACACACATATATATATATATGTATAAATACATACACACACATATACACACATACATACACATATACATATCCATACATACAGACATATACATATACATGCACATATATACCAGCATACACACAATATATACGCACAGTCAGATTATCTGCAGACGCAGACACACATCCCCATCCATACGTGTCCCCAAATATCGACAGAAGTATACGGGACACATATACATAGAGATATCAATATAGACTTACGTATATACCTACATATATATACACATATGGACACACAGATACCCGCTCACTCACAACGCATAAAAACACAGCAATACATGCACAAATACAAAAACATTTTTTTTAATAATAAGGTGCCTTTTTACCTTCGGTAATGTGGTAACCCCATTATATATGAAACAGCGTATTATTATAGTTTACACGGGCGTATATATACATACATAACATACATACATATACCTAGACACCCATGCATTCTTGTAATATGCATTATTACAATCATCGTATACGAGACAGCCTCTTTCAATAGTTCAGATATATATATATACATATATATACATACATATATATACATACACATACACATATATACATACACACATACACATATAGTAATATATATATATATATTACTATACTGTTTTTGTACATTACTTTTCTCTCTTTATTGACTTATATATATATATAAGTCATTAAAGAGAGAAAAGTGAAGTACAAAAACAATATAGTAATATATATATATATATATATATATATATATATATATATATATATATATATATTACGATATATAAGAGCAAATAGTTAATAAAGCATGTTAAAAATACTTTGAAAAAGAACTAAAAACATATTTAATCTGAAAAGGAAACACTTAATAAGTGGATAGTCCTTAATCCGCAGAGTTTCGAAGAAATACTTTCCTTCTTATCAGAGCGTAGCAATTAGCAAAATGCGGGATCGGATTTTGAATACAAAAGTATTTGATGAAACTGCAAGTAAGTCAAAGATTTTACTTGATAACAAAGAGTGAAGGAGAGGGAACATGGTGAAGAAAAAGGTGATTTCACGTGAATAGACAGCCAGGTAAAATCCAAAAATGTAAGTCCAAGATAGTTAATTTAATTTTGTATGCAAAATCCGATCCCGCATTTTGCTAATTCCTACCCTCTAATGAGAAGGAAAGTATTTCTTCAAAACTCCGCGGAATAAGGACTATCCACTTATTAAGTGTTTTCTTTTCAGATTAAATATGTTTTTAACTCTTTTTCAAAGTGTTTTTTAACTGTTTTATTAAGTATTTGATCTTATTATAAGCTCTATCGCCTATTTAGTTTTATTGAGCTTTTACATCTGGTTCAGATTACTTTATAAATATTAATTCTTTAATATTTATAATATATTTTAGTTTTACCATCTTGGATCATTTTGGTAAATTTAATTGTAATTTTTATTTTATTTTATATATATATATATATATATATATATATATATATATATATATATATAGATAGATAGATAGATAGATAGATAGATAGATAGATAGATAGATTTATTCATTTATTTAATAAGGGTCCATATCAATTAGAGGTGTTGAGTAGGTGAGAACCATTTATACCATAGTATTTCGAAAGCTAATACTTATCAGAAGAGTAGAGATGTTAGGTAACATGATAGGGATGCAACGTTTACGATAGTTACATTAGGAGCAAAATAAATTATTGAGGCTGAATTATGGAACTATATTTATCTCTGTTATAAAGGATGAGTGTAGTTTTTAATATATATTGCAGGCATATAGCATATCTGTCATAGTGAGATTAATGTATGGGGAAAGTGTGTGTGTTTAAACTCTCAGGGAAAATATAGGTAAGTTACCTGAAAGAAGTTTCCTATTTAAACATATATGTAGATGTGTTGTAGCTATGGCGAGGGTTTATATGAGATAGGGAATTTATGCTATCTCGGTATATTTTTAGATGGGTATCTGAGATTATTACAGCACTAAAAGAGATAAAAGTTATTAGGAGTAATGGTATTATAATTAATGTGGGTGAATGAATTATACGGGATGCAGTGTACAAAGATTTTAATCAAGTAAAATAGAGGATAAATGTTACATGATAAGGGCTGTCCCCTTTCCATGTAAGTATAAAAATAGAGAGATTACTTAAAATGAAGATAAAAAGAGAGAAAGCAGAAATCGAACCTTGGATATAAGTTTTAAAGAACAATAGGTTTAAATGGAATGTCCAGTAAATTGTTAATTCTGATGAAATAAATAATAAATAAACTATTCAATTGTTAGAAAGAATGTGGATAATAAAATATGGGTTAAATAAATTAGATATGTAGGTTGAATTCCTTTGTAAAAACATCAAAGAAAAAATAGGTTATTGGGAAATCATAATTTCGGAAACGTGAAAAGTCGCGCATGTTGGTGGCACGTGAATTTTGTTCACGTGGCCAGACATACATGGATGTCTCAATATAGGAAGTGAGAGTTAGTTAGAGAAACAGTCAGTGAGAAACTCAGATAGAGTCTGGAGTTTGAAATTCGAACGTCTAGGAAGCGAGACGGTCACTTTGAAACTAAAATGTGAAGCTTTGAATTCTTGATGAGAAAACCACGGCCGGTCGTGAAGAAATAAACCCATAATGTGTTTTGATAAAACGTTGTCTTGTGTTTGTGATTCTTACAAAAAGGTAAAGTGAAAATTGTATTATATGTCTATATGTCTGTGTTATAAAATGTCATTACATACACGTCCCGACATCTCATATCCACAATGTGAATCTACATCTCATATCTACACTAAGACTGTGAAAACTATCTCCTCACTCTAAGAATTTCACATATCAACACTTCTAAGAAAGAACATTCAAAATATATGAAACATCATAACACGAACACGGAACGAAAATCTCTCTCACAACATCCCTCTCTAGAACTCTTACAACAACATATCTCTCAACAGCATCACTTGTAATAAGACTCTCTCTCAACGACAAACACTCTAATAAGACTCAAAGACTGTCTCCTAAGACTCTTACACTTCTTAACATGTAAACAAAAGAACATTCATCATCATAAGTATAATTAGAGACACGTTAAAATATAACATATCTCTTTACAACATCTCTCCCTAGGCATGACTTATAATAAGACTCTCTCTCAAGACAAACTCTCACTAAGACTCGTATCTTTACTAATAAGAACTCACGTAACATACGCGCACAAGTGGTACCTTCGTCTAATAATAATAACAATATAATATACATAATTTGGTGTACGTGACTAGTCCACTCATGCAAGGGTGGGTTAAAAAAAAGAAAGAAACTGGCGTTACCACGAAAAAAAAACACAACGTTTACTAGACGATCACAAAATGCGAAACAAAAAAGAAAAATAAATTCAAAACGAAATAAAATAACAATTAAAAAAAGAGAACATGCACACATACGCAGTATTAAAAAATAGAAGAAAAAAATGAACACACAAAAGAACAAAAGATACAAGAAATATTTAAAAAAAAAAAGAAAAGGCCGATATGCCGTAAAAGAAATCTGTAGTAATGAAAAAAAAATAATAAACAGTTGTAAAAACAAGTCACCATGCGTAATTCATTGATAAATGAATTGGTTTGTTAAAGACACACACACACACACATACACGCAAATGCAGAGATTGTGGTCACCCATTATTGTTTTGAAATTTGTATGGAGTGTCAATTAGAAAATTTGTGTCAATATGAAATCGTTTGGACGAATTGTTGAATTTAATCTGTCAATCAAACAGGAATTTTTCAAAGGTCGCATGTAGTCTCTGAAACAGCGTGTAAATTCTGTTTGGAAATGCATTTTTGTGTTCATAGTTGAACTTTTCGGCTTTTTGTGTGTTTCATTTGTTTTGTTTTTGAAAAAAGGGGCAATTGTTTTGGACAGACTTTGTTGAATTGTTGTTTGTTACAGATAACTTTTTTTGTTGAAAAAAGTTATAACTGTTGATCATAGTTTTGTGTAAATCATAGTTAAATGTATTAAGGTATTTTTTTGAAAATGTTTTTATGAAGTTGAACAAATATTGTAAATTGTCTTAAATGTATGTAAATGTTATTGATTTTCACAGCAAGAATTCAAAGTCAGCAGTAAATATACATTAGATTTAAACAGTCTAGTAGAAAATAAAACTAGTTAAGACGAATGGTTTGCTTAGAAATCAGTTATACTTTTAAGAGTGGGACAAAATAAATTACGTAAATGGGTATTTAGAGAGTTTTTAGATGTGATAAGCCGTAAGAAAGATGTTTTTTTTTAGCATTTGGTTTTTGTTGTTTTTTTAGAGATCCTATAATTTTTCTCCAAGAAAAGTGACTTGGTAGGGATTGATAAGCACAAGATGTGCCCCTATTCGAAATATTTGGGAACCTGGTTAATTAAGTGCTTAAAATAAGCTGCTTGCACGTAACGACTCCAAGCAAGTGGTAAGACTGGGCTTAATTAATAAACAGGCGTTGGAAAGAATACGAAAATTCTTAAGGGGACCAGTAAACCGATGATAGGTAGTCCCGAGGCAATCACGCATAGCTTAATGAAGTAAGAGATAGGCAAAAATATGCCGTAGATTACGTAAGAAAGATATAAACTTGTATTTTTTAGAGACGCATGAATGTGGGATATATCTGCTGGATCTTGGAGGCTCTGGTGAGAGGAAAGAAAAATCACAAAACAAATCGGGCAATTAGATAGAATTTAGGCGCAATTAAGGTGTTGGGCGCGAAAGGTGTTAGTTAGTTAGGGGTGATATTTCTAAATCCTCGTCGAAGTTTCAAGAATCCAAACAAGGAAATCCGAGTGAATCCGTATGAGAGAAAAAAGGTATATCTTGATAGTTAAAGCCAACCAAGAAGATTGGTTATGAGCTTTGGTATGTCTCGTATAAAATAGTTATAGAACAAAAAAAACAAAGCCATACTTGATAAGACTAACCATGCAGAAAGAGTTGATCAGGACACTAGGGACGAAGGAAGTCATCCATTTCGAGAGAGGTGGAAACCTCTAGTTTGCGGCATATGGGTGGCTGGAAAGTAGCTGATGTGAATCATAGGTAAAGACCCTACACCCAAAAAGTAAATGCCAAGAAGATCAGAAAGGTTCTGATCTTATAAAAATAAATAATTGTGAAGTCGGTCGTGGAGGGCTGACTGAAAGAGCTTTTTTTTTGTTTTTTTAGCCTGATCTTTCTAGCCGTGTGGTTGTGTAGATGAAAAATAAAAAATGTACTAAATTTAAAAATGCATACATTTTTTTGTGAAATATGGAAGGGATGGATGTTACATGATAAGGGCTGTCCCCTTTTCATGTAAGTATAAAAATAGAGAGATTACTTAAAATGAAGATAAAAAGAGAGAAAGCAGAAATCGAACCTTGGATATAAGTTTTAAAGAACAATAGGTTTAAATAGAATGTCCAGTGAATTGTTAATTCTGATGAAATAAATAATAAATAAACTATTCAATTGTTAGAAAGAATGTGGATAATAAAATATGGGTTAAATAAATTAGATATGTAGGTTGAATTCCTTTGTAAAAACATCAAAGAAAAAATAAATTGGGAAATCATAATGTCGGAAACGTGAAAAGTCGCGCATGTTGGTGACACGTGAATTTTGCTCACGTGGCCAAACATGCATGGATGTCTCAATAAAATAAGATGTCTCAATAAAATAGGAAGTGGGAGTTAGTTAGTTAGAGAAACAGTCAGTGAGAAACTCAGAGAGAGTCTGGAGTTAGAAATTCGAACGTCTAGGAAGCGAGACGGTCACTTTGAAACTAAAATGTGAAGCTTTGAATTCTTGATGAAAACCACGGCCGGTCGTGAAGAAATAAACCCATCATGTGTTTTGATAAAACGTCGTCTTGTGTTTGTGATTCTTACAAAAAGGTAAAGTGAAAATTGTATTATATGTCTATATATGTTTATAAAAAAAAGGAAAATAAAAAATTACAGGAGAATAAAAAATTATAAGAGAATAAAAAATTATAGGAACATAAAAAATAAAAGTAGGGGAATAAAATGGATGTTTTTTTTTTTTTTTTTTTTTTTTAATTACATTTTCACCCCAAACAAGGCAAATTGCCACTTTGGTGTAGGGGGCTACTATCAGGGGCAACAACTACTGGGGTACTATGTAGGGATTTGGGCAGCAAGGTGTCGGTTCACGTTACACTTGAACGTCTGCACGTCAGTACTGTTGGGGAAGCAGGGACCTGGAATGGAATTCCAGAGTCTTGCGGTTCTGGGGAAGAAACTATTGGAGTAAAAAGATCTTTTACATCTAGGGACCTCTACAGTGTGGGGGTGGGATCTAGTAGCCTGTCGGGTTTGTCGGGGGTGCTCGCGTCGTGGGGGCACAAGTGATTGCAGTTGTTAAAGCAAAGATATATGTATATATAGAGTTAAGTGACAGAAAGGAAGAAGTAAAAGAAATAAAAGAAATAGAATATAAAAATAAAGATAGAAAAATAGAAAAATATATAAAAGAATATGAGATAAAATTAAAGTTCGATAAATGAGGAAATATCACCTTGGGAGAAAGTTCTTTAAGGCCTGTGGTGGAAACGTAATACCAAACCATTATTTAGGTCCTTGCTGGATGCAAAGCAAGCAACGAAATATTTTTATCAAATCAAAACAGATAAATAAATATAAGTTTTTTTTGTGGGGAAACTGTCTTCTTCCAGTTGAAATAGTGATTCAAAGAAGCGTGTTACTGTTGCAATTTTTTTGGATATTTGATCTTTGAGGAAAATATATTGAAAAGGCTTTACCTTTCTGTTTAGGAAGACAGAAGATTAGTAATGACTATAAACTCCCGGATGTAGTTTTGTGTTTCTGCGTTTATCATTCCTGGAATGAAAACTATGTTTTCCTTGATAGATGATGCAGATAGTTCCTGTGTTTCTTTTACGTACGCAAAACGATCAAAGATTCTTTTACAATGTGGTCACCACTTATCAAGGCCGGGAAGCCACTCGGGATAAAGGTTATTGCGTGTACAGTACGTTAGTGTTGAGATTTGATAAAGTGTCTTACTTAAATGGACGGTTCATCAGGAATTTTTTGCAGGAATAATTCTTAGTTGTACACAGATAGAGCCGAGCAGTGAAAAAATGAGGACGTTTCTTTGCAGACAGGACTAAAAAAGTCAAAAGCTGACAAGAATAGGCATAAATAGCTGAGTGGGGTGGGGTTAAGAGAGTGCGCTAGAAGTCACTGGACAAGGGAGGCGATGGACCTTAATGCTAGGGTATGTTTTTGTTAGGGGAGGGGGATAGTTATCAATACATTATATATATATATATATATATATATATATGTGTGTGTGTGTGTGTGTGTGTGTGTGTGCGTGTGTGTATAACTTAAGTTCCTTCAGTTATAATCGAAACCGAATCCAAAACTTATAAAGAATTCTTGGTAAAAGTATTATTAAAAAAATAGATGACTTGAGTGCCATCAGCTATAATCGAAGCCGAAACCAAAACTTATGAATGGTTCTTATTATTTATTACAGGAAATGGAAGGTCTTACAATTAAACGATAGTAAATCGGAAAAAAATGTAAACGTGACACAAAAATAACACAAACGCTATCGAATTAATATATATTTTTTGCTTTCCGTGGTTGTCGAACATATCGAGGAAGGGTTTGGCGAGTTAATAACGAAACGATCGTGCTTCTCTCTCCGTCTCTCATTCTCTGCCTCTTTGTTTGTCGAACCTTTTGCTTTTATTGACAAATTCTTTCATTGTTCCTTCAGTGGTCAATATATGTGTTAAAGTCCGACATTGTATTTTCTTGTTTTATCAGAAGTCAATTTCTATGCCAAAGTGCAACATGGTGTTTTCTTTTTTTCTCTGCTAACATGGTGTTTGTGCGTGTATGTGCAATGTCCAAGTTTTTTTATCCTACACTCTTATATCTAAGTTATGACAAAAATAAAATAGTCATAGGTCATGGGTGGGGGTCTCTAAAAGAATACTTACCTTGAAGGGAGGGTAGGCATTTTTACAAAATTTATGATGGTGTGTATGTTTATTCATAGATAATTTGAACTGATGTTATTGAGACCAATCTTCACAAATTGTCAAGAAAATTATTCTATCATTCTTATATAAAAAATAAATTTACAAGCTGAGCAAATTCTAACAATTCATTATACTTGAAAATGTATATATCTTCCAACCTTTGAACTGATATAATTAGTTAACTTGCAAATTATTTCTCCATGTTGGTATAATGTTTTGAAAAATACGATAAGCTAACCATAATTACTGTATAATCGTATACACAAAATTTACAAACTCTTTAAGTTTGAAACGCATGGGATGCTGAGATGTTTACGTTCTCCGCATCCGTATCCCTTATAGAGTTTATTAGATTAAATAATATCGTTGAAAGTATTTAATTCTCAGGTTTAAGCATTCGTTTATTACACAACTATATTTTATATTTTATATCTGGTAGAAATCATATTACAATCATTGCTGTACATGTTTAAATATGTATATTTAGTCAGCATGCATTCTTTTTTAGCATGACTCATTAAATAGGCAATTCCTGTCTACATATTATTTTGATCCTTTCTAATTTTCTTATTAACCATCTTGCGTCAGGAAAAAAACTGACTGATGTAACTAATAGTTCCATCGATTACATAGTGTGGGACTGTAAGTGTCCAGAAGAAAAAAACAATTCCGTAGATAGCGGAAACAGAATATATTGAACAGAAAAGAAAATGAGGAGTGTGCGTATACGTCAGTCCGACTACAATGAGTGCAAACTCAATGATAATCTGTCTGTTCACACTGAGAGACATATCCCCTCAGTCTTTATAAGTGAAAAAGTTAATTATTATCTTTAGAGTGAACATATCACAATCCGATGATTCTTTCAATAATACACACTTTCAGATATTCACTCCAAATGCTCTTTAGATATTTATAAGGGGAGACGACTCAATAAAATCGCACCATGTGTTTTTTTTTTGTTGTTTTTTTTTAGTTTGGATACTTTTTTGACAAGGGGGTCGCCATGATGTAGGTCCGAATGCAACTCAGGGTTTAGGGTTAATGGTAGTTTAGTAATCGTTAATGGTCTAGATTGAGTTAAATCTGGATTATTTAAGCGTACGGCTCCACAAGACCTTGTTTACATTGGAGTTGAATGCTACAATATTGTAGTCGGACAGAAAACAGGTGAATGGAGCAGTGTTCCATATACGGGCAGTTCTAGCAAAGAAACTTTGTTTATGGAATCTGCGTTTAGATTTAGGCAAAGCTAGAGAGTGGGGAAATTTATTATAGTATTTGTAGCTAGCCGAGAGCTTTTTGTGAAAATTTGGCAACGGGGACCATAGATTGGGGCTCAGACGAGCACTTGCCATGAAAATAACGATAGAGCAGAGACAGGCTCTGCAAATTGCGTACAGAATCTGTTCGCTGTTTAAATACACCTTTTCTTGTATTTGTTTTTTTCATTCGCTTTTAAATGATTTCTTTATTCAAAAAAGTGAAAGAGATACAGATATACTGTAATATGGAGTAAGACGGAAAGAAAACGATACGAAAATAGACACTTTTCATGCTAGCCGTACAACGAGTTACTTGATATATTTTAGCAGCAAAAGCAGTAACGCTGGTTTTATTTTTCGCTCTGAAATCAAACAGACAGCGAGTGCGGTAAATGGATCTACTTCTAGTACATTCTACAATTTTCGCAACTTAAACAGAAAGTATCGCATACTTTCTGTTAAACATTGCTACCTACTTGCAGGTAGTATGTTTTAGCATCTGTTTCTTGGTAAAACGGGTACCGTGTCGATATTGATAAAACCCCAGTCTGTGAAGACACAATTCTCTTGCCAGCAATCTTTCGACATGACCCAAAGAGGAGGGAATGAAAAAGAAGGCACATGCAACATGAATGGTTGATATATGTGCATTTATGGCGCGCTTGTTTAATGTGTAGCATTTAGAGTCAGAGGTTCGCGCATCATCCAGATTGTACTTATATTTTACCCTAATTTTGCATATAATTAACATCAGTCATTTAAACTCACAGTAATAGGAGACATGTTTGTAACGTTGCACACGTTTTACACACGTAGATCCAACATGTTGTACACACAGTACGTCGTAATGAACATGGGACAAGTAATAACACGACTCCTTTTCTGTAACAACATTTATATCCTCATTCTCCCACCACGCGTGACTTCACATTACGACCGTGACTTCACCCACGCCGCTAACATGCTTGTCCTCTCTTCCTCCTTTTTATATCATTTTTTTACTTTATAGTGACGTCATTCGCACACGAGTCGCCGCCATACGCGTTCTGTTACATGTTTACATTTGTAGTGCTGCTCTTGCCTATATATAATATAATTTGGTGATAATATGTCTTTGGAAGGTGTCAAGAACTTCGCTCACAATGAATATGTATGTAGTTCATCTGAAAGATATGGATAAAAACATGATTGGTGTGAATAAGTCACCAGTTAGCAAGAGCTAACTCAACAACCGGAATTTAGAATAAAAGAAAGAAAACATGAATTAACAAAGAAAATAGATTTATATATTAATAATTTTACAGAAGTGTGAAATATACTTTGAAAGACTGAAGTTCGTTGAAAAGTTTTAAATTTCTTTAATAAGAAGTAGGCAGAAAGGTAAGAAAGTTTTTTACAGTTCGGTTCTGGGAATTGTGTGTGTGTGAGTTTACCTTCTGGGTGGTTGTATTCACTGGAGATAGAGCAGTAGACTTAAAGAAAGTTCAGCGCTGAGCCTTCCAAACATTTTGGATATGTTGAGAATCGAGGCCTCAATAGTGTTCCCGAAAAAAAAAACTGAATTTCTGTTTTGTAGTTTTTTGTTTGTTTTTTTTAATTTCACAAAGGATTCTTAGTTTGGCAGTTTTAAGCGATTTTTATTTGTTGGGAAATATTTTCAGTTCAGTGAAAACCAGCTTTCTTTTAAAGTGAGGAAGAGAGCTAATCAAAACGGAGGAAAAAAAGGCTAGCAATTAGAACTATTTGCCTTTCAACATTGGTCCGAATCGCATATCAATGTAAAATGCAAGAATAAAAGAAGTAGAATGAAAAGAGAAAAGACGATTATATCAAACGAACAAATGAAAAAATAGATTACTAATACGTCTCGTGCATCAATTTCTAATCAACCTTTTTTTACTTTTTTTGTTTTTGTCGGATACAGTTATTTATTTATTTTGCTATTGCTTTAATATTTTTTGTAATAAAATATATCTTATTTATATTTTTGGTAATATAATATGTCTTATTTATTTATTGTTATATAATATGTATTATTTTTTCTCTGCTCTTATTTTTATATATAGTATGGCTTTATAAGAAAGAAAAGAAAACAATGTTCTTTTCTTGTCCAAATTTGTATGATATATCTTTTGTCTTATCGAACTGACTGTCGCATTTGTCTCTGAATAGCATATATAATTCTGTTTAAAACTTACAATGAAATCTTTTTAAGCTATACGCGTAACATTGTCAGAGAAATATCGATCTTTCGGTCCGCTCATCGGGTTGACCAGCTGTGCAAGTCAGTTGAGATATACGTAGTGAATAGAGGCCATTATTTAGTTTAGTCGAGTGAATATAGGGTTTGCGGTAAAATTAGTGAAACGAAGAGAAAAAAGTCGAAAATTGTTATTTTTTTTTTACATGGGGGTCACCACTTATCAAGGCCCGGAGGCCACTCGGGGATAAGGGTTATTGCGTGTACAGTAATCAATGTGATAGTATTGTAGTAATCATTAGTATTGGGGATTTGATAGAGTGTCTAACTTACGGGGGCGGTTTGTCAGGAATTTGTTTATGTTGGATTTGAAGACATCCAAGTTGTAGTCAGGTGGGAAACAGGCGAACGGAACAGAGTTCCACAATCTTGCACTTCTGAGAAAGAAGCTCTGCTCATGGAATCTACGTTTGGATTATAGCACAGATATAGAGTGGGGAAAATTATTGACAGTAGTTTCAGTCAGACGGGTGTTTCTCGTGAAAGATTGGCGAGGGGGACCAGAGATTGGAGCTCAGACGAGCATTGCCATGGAAATAACGATAACACAAATGCAGGCTCGCAACGTCTCTTCTGTAGGAGAGATGTTGAAGGTAAGAGAAAAGGGCATCCCCCACCAAACCACGAAGTCTATTTTGTACTCTGTCAAGGCAGGATAAGCTGTTTTTAGCAGCTCCTGCCCAGATGTGGCAACAGTACTCCATCCTTGGACGTACTTGGCTTTTATACAGATAGAGAATTGCATCAGTAGTGATATATCTTCTGGAGCGGTAGAAGGATCCCACCATCTTTCCAGCGTCCTCGGCAACAGATTTTGTGTACGTGTTCTATTTCAGATCAGGAGTAATGGTCAAACCCAGAAGCTTGTCAAAAGATGGAGCCTCCTCAAGACGAGAGCCATCCATTTCAATTGATACCAGATGGGGATCAGAGCGTTGATGATGTAAAGATAGAAGCTTGGTCTTGGATGAATTAAAAGTGACCAGTCACCTCTTCACCCATTGTACCACGCGCTCAAGATCAGAGGAGAGAAAATTAGAAAGAACTTTGTCATTTACAGCCTTTGATGTGTTGTCATAGATGGTCGTGTCATCAGCATAGATGTCAACGAATGATTTATGTATGTGTTTTGGGAGATCATTGATGTAGATCATGAAGAGAGTTGGGCCCAGGATGGACCCCTGAGAAACTCCAGCATTAATACTGTGGGCCTCTGATTTCAGCCTATGAACCACTACTCTTATGAACCTATCAGAGAGAAATGATTTAATAATTGAGAAAACATTTCCACTAATACCGTAGCTGGAAATCTTGTGAAGTATGCCCTTATGCCATACCTTATCGAAGGCCTTCGATATGTCAAGAGCAATTGCCCTGGAAAGGAAACCTTTGTCAAGAGATTCACTAATCCTATGTGATATACCGTTAGCATATCTTCTGTAGATCTTGCAGAGCAGAAACTATATTGCATGTTACTAAAAGGGTTGTTTCTGCTGAGGTGGTTGACTACTTCTTTATTTAATATGGATTCCAACAACTTAATCATGACACAGAGGAGTCTTATTGGTATGCACTGAGAGGGAGATGACTTTTCACCTGTATTCTTAAATACAGAGAATACTGATGATGTTTTCCAGGGTGTTGGAAAGCACTTCTCCTTAAGGCAACGCTTAAGCAGTTTTGTAAGTATGGAGGCAAGTTCTGGTTTGAGCTTTTTCAGCACTATAATTAGAATACCGTCACGGCCAGTTGCTTTACTGGAATCAAGGTTCTTGATTAGCTTTACGACCTCACGCATAGATATTTTTATGTTGACAGGCGTGTTGTCTGTTATAGGAGGAAATACAGGGAGTTGATGGCCATAGTCGCATGGGGTAGAATTAGCTGCAAAGTTATTTGCAAATAGTCTTGCCTTGTCTGAAGCTGACGAGATGACCTCAGGTCCATTGATGATAGTTGGGATAGAACGCACGCTTCTGTTCAAGATCCTGTTTCTTATTTGCCAGAACTGGTGGGAACCAAGCCGCTGCTCAGCTACTTTGGATTTAACAGACTGAGCATATAGCTCTCTTGCATTTTATTACTCTTTTACAGTGGTTGCTGGCAGTCCTGAAAGCAGCTTTAGTCTCAGTACATCTATTACTTTGGTAGCTATGGAAAAAGGGTTTTCTGTGCGCGATGGCACCAGCACGTTCAGGGGAGAACCATAACTGTTTGTTAGGTTTTTGTTGGAATTTTTTAGATGGTATGAATCGGTCTATGCCTACAATTAACTATTTGGTCAGGTCTGATACTATAGAGGACACATCCTTTTTAAACATGGAATTCAGAGGTAGATCAGATATGAATGTGCGGAAGCTATCCCAGTCAGCCATACCGTGGAGAAGTACGCCTGAAGACTTATTATATTTCATTTTTATCTTAGTTTTCCCAGTTGACTCGTTGATTTTCTCCCCTTCGCCGAAAGATGATTTGATGTCGGATCAAATACGTTGGTGAATATTACGGAACGAATATTCACTTTGTTTTTATTTTTCACACTAAAAAGATTTTTAAAATTTAACAAAATAAAACTTACTGGTACTTTAACTCATATTTGTTAAATACACACACACACACACACACACACACACACATATATATATATATATATATATATATATATATATATATATATAATAGTACAGAAGTCCATAAAAACATTGGTACCGTCTGTTTCAACCCCAACATAAAGGGGACCAGTTAATGGTAAAACGTACATGATGTTAGGCTCTCGTCAGCCATGTTATTTGAATTATTTTAAGATGACTAATAATTTTTTATTATTGGGATTACTCCTCCGACTATTCTTATCTATTCTATTCTAAAAGTGTCATGTAACGTCGCAGTTAAAACAGTTGGTTTACGATCAGCTTCAAGTGACGACCTCCTGTACTTGAGTGGTTCAATACTTACCAACAAGCATAATAACTAATAATGATATAAAATTAACAGTTCTATTCGGTGTTGATTATATGTAAACAGCCTCGAAAATATGCGGAAAATGGATTTTTATTTAAATGAAATTTTGCAAATTTTAGAGTTAAGGAATATTTTCCTATATAAATTAAACAGTTATCACCCAATTAACCCATGAATGCAAACATATAGCCATTTTTTTCTTCATTTATTTGGTGGTCAAAAATGAGAGGACGGGAATTTTTTAATGCATTTAATGAAACCAAGTGATTTATTTTTCTTTCATTGAAATGTTTGTTTAATGTTGATGGGATAAGAACAATGAAACCTCATGGATAAAAGAGTTCAGCTCAGAACTGCATAAAGTTGCACGTGTTTTGCAGTAAAATTTCCATATTCAAGTAAAGGTCATTTTAAGTCCAACATCACAAATCAGCAGTGGTTTGATCGGTCCAAACTTGTGAACTTATATCGTCTATCTATATATAACACAGAAACTGTTTTGCGTTGTTGTTTTTTTTCTGGCTGTTATCGAGATAGTTATTGTAACGGTAAATGCAATTGTTTGTAAATTCTCTTTTTAATTTATTTATGTTCCTTGTGAAGATTTACTCTGTATTTGAAGTGTGTTTCTATAGAATAGAATGTAAGAACATAATAATTTAAAATAGGTTGTCTTCTAGAGTCTAACATAATTTTATGTTGGAGTTATTTAAAGTGGCGTAGACTTTAGGTAGAGCTTGGAAAAGACGCGTATGATTAGATCAGTCAGACAGACGCAGTCAGAGTCGAGTGAGAGAGAGAGAGAGAAAGACAAGTCGAGCGAGGGAGAAAGACGGTTGTAATTTTTGTAAAAATATAGTATTAAAACATCTAAATATAAATAATTTTATCTATAAATATTTATTTTGTTATTATAACATTCTTTTTTAACAAATATTACAACCATAATAACAATCGTCGACTAGCATACTTTCGTCGATGCCCTGATAATATCTAACAAAATCAGTAAATTTATTATTTTATTAAACTGTAGATTAAAAACAAAGACTATTAGAAAGTAAACTTCGTTCGGGTAAAAATTCCAGTCAGCATATCCCCTACCCGACAATTTATTTATTTACGAGATAAAATTGAACCATAATGAATTTTGCTTAATTAGTACAGAAATAAGTCATTTAGTCCGTTTGATATTTTGTATAATAAAATTTAAGCCATGTGCCAAATATGTAAGCTGTTGTACATTATGAACCCATAGTATATTAACGGATTCGCGAAATTAAGAACGTTACACTTATAATTACATTGTATTTTGGGTTTGCCTGTACATAAGTTGAATTATTTGTGATTTGCAAATTCCATATTGAAAAGGCCCTCCAGTTTTATTAATATAGACGAGTGCACTTATCGATTGCTTAAAGGATCTGAAGATATTACACAGTTTTGCCGGAAAGTGCAATATTGAAAATGAGTGAAACATTCGTCATGTAGAAATGTTCAAATTGACAACAGCAGCCATTTTAAATGTAAATATATGGCCACTATCCCTCTTTCACAAGAATTCTTAGAAATTTCCGATCCTAATAACACTTTCAGCATTTGTTTAAAAGTGTTATCTTTCATAATTATATGATTCTGGAAGAACCTTCCTAAAATGCTGGAAACGGTATAGAGAAGAATACAGTATTGTTTGGATTCTTCGGGCTACTATTCTCATCGTGGAAAAAGAACGACAGTAATTCATGTCGATGTACCCTCAAGTGCTTCTTGACGAACTCGGAAATTTTCCTGTAAAACTCAAGAATCTGCACGGTAATTTAAAATGGAATACTTTATTTCATACACGGGTATATCATTCTTTCCTTCTGTTACCAATGACTGAATATAAGTCTTAATTAATTGTATTTTGAGTGTTGTCTGCATTTAGGATTGCACTCCAGAAGAGTTTAACATTAGAACTGAAGTTTACCAAGTACATTATGCGCTACGATGTGAACAATGGTCGTATTTTAGGTGTATTAAACCCATCTTATACTTACATGTACATCCTTACTATTTATCATTATATATTACTATTTATTACTACAGATTCTTACTATATATATATATATATATATATATATATAATTATTTACTATAATAATTAAATACCTACAGACTAGTGTTTACTCCTTTCGGGAATCTGCTGTGCAGTGTCACGATTAACACCAGTTGATAGATTCGAACCCGGTAACACTAGCCATTCGGCTACCATTAACTGCGTGAAATAATGTTGAATTTAAACATTTTTTTATTTTTTAAAAGACTTTTTTCCTCATAAATCTATAGCATTGAAATAATATTAATGACGAAACACAGGGCAATGGGGGAGGCGAAAGGCCTCTTGAGAGATTTCCGCTTGTTTTCAAAGGTATTTATGAATTTCATACCTCAAAACATTGATATATATATATATATATATATATATATATACTAGCATTTCGGCCCGGCGTTGCCCGGGTGTTTGGAGGTGTATGTTGAGCAAAAAAAAAAAGCGGTCAATTTTTTTCACTTTGTCCCCTAATGTGAGCCCTTAAAATTTATTGTTTTGGGCTCACATCAAGTTATTAAGTAAGATCCATGTCCAATGAACCTATATCCAAAATTTCAAGTGTTTAGACCCAAAATTGGCAGAGGAGTTTGGTAAAGTTCTCAAAGGTCACAGCCAAATTTCAATTACAGCGAAACTGCGCACGTCTAAACAACAGTTCCACACATATCTAAGGAAAGTATTTTCAATGATATAAATTATGGAACTTTCATTTAACCATACTGACAACCAGTATATTTTGAATGCATAATATTGTATAAAATAAAATACGCTTCAGTGCGCTTGAAATCCAGATCACAACTCAATATTAGGAAAATAATTTTACTTTCTTGAAAGTTATAATTTAAATATATATATCAGAGTAAAACTCCATCAACATTTCAAAATACAACCGCTGAGAAACAACGCGCGGATCTTTACAAACAGACTTTTCTTTCTCCAATTTTACAACATGGAAAGAAAGAAAAAGGAAAAAATGAGAGAAAACAACATACTGAGGATGAAGTTTTACTCCGAAATATATTTAAATTATAAATTTCAAGCAAGCATTGTGTTGTGATTTGGCTTGCAAGCGCACTTGATACCTATTTTATTTTATTCAAATTAAATCAATGCTTCCATAATAAAAATCCCCACCCTTGACATAATATTGTATTAATGTGTGTGAATGTGCATACTTTATTTCAGCGTTATATGTCTTTATTTTGCTTCAGTTTTGGTTTATTTATTACATCTCTGCATGTATTGTCTTCTATGAATTTAGTTTATATACACACTAGACAGGGCTTCCATCAAACTACATTAAGCGCTTATGAATAGGCATGATTTAAGATTTTGTTTTAGAAATATAGGCTTGTACAGGGTGGAATGATAAAGTTGTTTGCCTAAAAGAAAACAGCACTACAGTTTTATTTTAAAATTTTTATTGAAATCAATGTAGCTGCCTTCAGCCGAAATCCCAGCCTCGAGACGGGTCAGAGACTAGAAGCATATTTATTTTTTTCCACAAGCGCCGGTAGGAGTTCGGCGAATACTCAGCGAATACTCGGCGAGTGGTGGCGATCAGGCTGGCTTTAGTGTTGTAAGAGATCATGTTGGTAATATTTTCGACGTATGATCTAACGACGTACTCCACCGGGTTCAGGTCAGAGGAGGACAGGGTCACTAAGAGAAGGGTACAGAGTCGTAGCACTCCTTCTGAAGCCAAGCTTGGGTCTCTTTGGACTTTTAAGCCGGCGCTGAGTTCTGCTGCCACACCCAGGGTCTGCTAACGGCCACATGATTACACTAGAGGATCGCCCGCTGTTCAGCACATCTGGATTCACTTTGGTGTTGAGTTTGAAGATGATGCAGTCCATGATAATAAGGAGAAATACATATGGAAGAGAGACTAAGAGACACGTATATGCTAATAGAGAGTGAAAAACTATTTATTTTAATAATAAAAGTGTGTTCGCTTATCACGATGTTGGTTTGTTTGTCACATTATTTGAGTACATACTTCATTTCTAAAAAAGAGATAAGGTTGTTAGAAAGTGTGTTTTATTAGTACAATAGAGGCCTCTTTCTTTAGATTGGTGAGCTTTTAACCAAAGTATTTCAGATGAAAGCATTGTCACCTTTTACGTGTCAATGTCAAAATGAGTTACTTTTCTATTGGTATGGATAAGTTTTGTGTGTTAACTTATTTAAAGTGTGCCCCTTTCAATAAAAGTAGTGTATAACAGATTATAGTTACAAAACCAACTTGAACAAAATTCTACCCATATGAAAAACAAACAAAATCTTACCAGTGACGGAACGAAAGTTAGTACAACAAAAATCACGTAAAATCATCGAGTTTTTAAATAAGATATAAGGTACTTGTACAGTTTCTACCCATATGAAAATGAAAACCATAATGTGGCGGAATAAAGTCCGTACAACAAAAAGTCACGTAAAATCATCGAGTAGTTTTACTTTTAAATAAACAATAAGGAACTTTTTACAGAATTCTACCCTTTTAAAAAAACAAACAAAACCTTACACGTAACGGGAAAAATACTCGTACAAAAAATATCACATAAAATAATCATGTAATTTTATTTTTAAGCTAGCAGGGGGTCCGGCGTTGCCTGGTCGTAAAATACAATTAAATATAATATTTTAATTTATGCAGATTTCGTATTCGTACTTATCGGTCTAATTCGCTACTAATTATCTATGTATTTATAAAAGTGAAAATGGCTGTCTGTGTGTCTGTGTGTGTACATTTCCCTACCTAATTACTCTGTCAATTTTCAGTCTGGAGACTCGAGATTCAATATGGAGATTTGAGAACATCTTTTTAGTTGCTTTTCGGATATAATTTTGGCTGTCAAAGGGGTCAAAGTTCAACGATTTGACTTTTGAAACTTCTACCAATCTCCCCGCCAATGTTGAGTCTAAACACTTGAAATTTAAAATGTACGTTACTTGGACATGGATCAAACTTTTAATTTTATTTGAGCCCCAAAAAATAAATGTTAAGGAGCCAAATTGGGGTCAAAGATTTTTAAAAATTGGCCTCTGTGGTCTCTGCCAAATTATTCAGCCAATTTCTGGTCTAAATACTTGAAACTTTACATAAAGCGTATTCAGAGATAGGGAAAGTTTTATAATCGGTTTGGATCGAAAATTTGAGCTGCAAAGATTTGATCTCTACGGTGTCTAGGAAACTACTTTTTTTTATATCTAAACATTTGAAATACATAACGGGTATTCGCACATGCGACAAGCGTTTTAATCAGTTTTAGGATTGGTAATTTGGCTGCCAAATGTGTTGTGTAGTGAGCGTTTCATATTCAAAGGATGACGGGGATTTCATGCAATACAGACATAACGTAATAATAATAGTGATGATGAGGGAGACATATATACTACAGTTTTTGTAACACATATTGAGAGAAGAGGGTGACGCATAACTTGAAAGGGTTTTCATAATGTTCATTATAATTGATAAACACATTACCTTTTTCGGGATAAAGGATGACCCAAGACAACAGTTACAAATAATGATGACTTCTTTATTCATCTGATCGACTGGTCGATGAACGTCGGGAATTCATTTGTATCTACATGGTTAATCTTCTACCCATCACTTCCAAAGGGTACACTGACCAACTGACTGGCTCTCTTGCTGACTGACTTCTTCTCAGCTAAACTTGGTTGACTAACTAACTCTTAGATCCTATATTGAGAATCTCCTTTGGTCAGAAGTGTGTTTTTCAAACGTGACTAATTTCACGTGGCTATGCACATGTTTGTCCAAAACACACCTTTGACAAACAAAAGAATCCTCAATTCTAAAATAATGTATTTTTAACAATATAATTTAATTTGCATTGTTCATTCTTTTACTGACATATTTAATATTCAGATTCCTAAAAGAATTAACAATAGACTTACTTTCTAACATTCCATTTCTTAACTTAGCCTACAGAGTTCGATTCTAGGCTTATCCTAATCTCATTTTTACTTAGCTAATATTCTTTTTATTTACATAGGAAGGGGCAGCCCTTCCCTGTAACAAAAGGTCAAAGTTTACAGATTCGACCTTTGGAGATTCTACCAAACTCCTCCGCCAATTTTGGGTTTAAACACTTGATATTTTAGATGTAGGTAACTTGGACATGTGTAAAACTTTTTATTTTGATTTGAGACCAAAATGTAAAGGGTCAAAATTGGGGTCAAAGTTTTAAAGAATTTACCTCTGCGATCTCTACGAAATTACTCAGACAATTTTTGGTCTAAATATTTGAAATCTTGCATAAAGTGTATTCACACGTAGGGCAAGTTATGAACAGTACAGAGGGCCCGAGCAAAGTTGGTCTGAACTGCTAGTTATCTATATTATTTTAGTAATATAGATAATATAATATTATAGTATATATAGTAGTAATTTCAATGTATATATATATATATATATATATATATATATATATATATATATATATATATATATATATATGACATTAGTGACATTAACTAGAATGGCAACAAACATTTAGCGGTCTAGCCTTATTCGTTACCATCTTAGCTAACTACAGATCGGTGAGATAACTTCAAAAAATTAACTGCCTTTAACGTAGCTATTTTAAACAGCTAACAGTCAAGATCAATTCAGTTTTACAGGTTTTATATATCAAATTTAATGTATGTAGATAAACCATTGATATAATAGTTTCGTAAAGACCGATCCGCACGAGCCAGTGATGTCTCGTGTTGCCGAGTTCGAATCGTGACACCCTGCACTGAAGATTCCCGAAAGGATGAAACACTAGTGTCTGTAGGTATTTAATTATCATAGTAAAAAAAAATATTATGACAGCCCCTTTAAGAAATTCGTTTCTTATCGTTGAGCACTTTCAGTTGAATTAAAGTCGGTCAATTTAGCTCTTATGCATAGATTATCGTATAACGATTAGATCACTCTCTGACGTACGTAAAGAACATTTAAAATCAAAATGTTTAAATCCAACGTTATTTTACGCGGTTAATGGTAGCCGAATGGAAACGGTCTTTGCTAATCGAGCCAGAGATGCCTTTTGTTTCCGAGTTCGAGTGTTAATCGTGACACTGAAGATTCCCGAAAGGATGAAATACTAGTGTCTGTAGGTATTTAATTATCATAGTAAAAAAATAATTAAATATATTTATATATTTATATATATATATATATATATATATATATATATATATATATATATATTCCGTATTAAAAAAGATTAATATATATAAAAAATAATATTTCTGTCCATTCCTATTTATTTCGTGGGTGAAACAACTTGTATTCCCTCAGTAGTCTACACTCATAACTGATCCTTGTATTGCGAATCTTTGCATGCTTTTATAGCAACTTTTTATTCAATGATTTTATCATGTAAAGCGGCTCTCCAACGAAGACTAGTAACAAGTAGCAGTCTCACTTAAACATAGATGTCACAATTCTGTCTAGATCTAGATATACTGGATGCGAAAACTAAAAATTGCTTAAATTGCGTATTATGCTCCGTAAGGTTTCCCTTGATCGAAAATAGCATCATCAAACGGAAATTAAATATAACGGAAAGTTTTTCGTAGAATCTTTGGCGAGTTGACATCATGCGAAAACCACGACAGACGATTTTCACTTAAAGTTTTCAATTTATTTTCACGTCGAAAATAGAAGCAGAATAAAATGTAACACGAACTACCTAAACGAGTCATGTTTTTATTAATATAGAGTTACATTTTTTTAAGGTTGATGAGGTTACACCGTAATTATCTGAATATGCGTAAAAGTTATTTTTTAGGAAGCAGTTCAAAAAGAATTTGTTTACGTTGGACTTGAAGAGAAGATTAA
Organism: Euprymna scolopes; assembly: GCF_053919585.1. Classification (NCBI taxonomy): domain Eukaryota; kingdom Metazoa; phylum Mollusca; class Cephalopoda; order Sepiida; family Sepiolidae; genus Euprymna; species Euprymna scolopes. The sequence continues at coordinate 10,784,454 of NC_136497.1, forward strand.
GTAAAGATTTGAATTGTAAAGTGAAGTACAACCGTTAGTCCGCGTGCAAATTATTTTTTTATTGAAAATATAGCTGCTTTTGGAGCAAGGACTATTGGGGAAAACTCTGTAAACTCAAAATATGATATTATGACAGATTAATATCTGGCTTATGATTAGTTTTACTGTTAATAAATGCCTTGTTCGAATGCTTTCAACGGAAAGACTAACTGAAAACCTTAGTTCTCCCTCCCTCGAAAACCTGAAACAGTCTCATTATTCAACTTTTAGCTCTTACTTCTCGTTTCAACTTACGTCACCCGTTTCTGGATACATTTCATTTTTTACTCACGTTCACCCCTAACAAGGCACGTCGCTCTTGGATGTAAGGGGCTATTATTTGGAACCATGCCTAGGAAAGATTTACAAGATGCTGTTTACGTTGCATTTAAATTTATGTATATCAGTACAGTAAAGAAAGCAGGTAGCAGGAAAGGAATTCCAAAGATCAGTTGTTGGGGGAAGAAACTATTATTTGGGAACCTCAATAGTGAATGGGTGTAGTTTTGATGCTAAGCGGGTTTGTCGGAGATGTGTACGTCGAGGAGACACAAGTGTCACGAGTTCATCAGAGTACATTTAATGAAAATGTTTTTAAAACAGGCACAGATATGCAATATTACGGCGATGGGACAGGGTTGGAGCTTAGTTGACAAAGTGGGATCTATTAGGTTGGAGACTTTTGGAGCCTATCCAAGAGGGAGAAACTTGTGGAAGATGCACCAGTCCAGATATAGAAAGAATACTTCATGTATGGGCGAACTTTATAGAGGTAGAGAAATTAGGACTTTGCAGCAAGCACTTAAGCTGTCTTTGACCAAAATTCACTCTAGCTAACTTAACTGCTACTTACTAGTGCAGGGTCCCTCCTACGTAACAATGATTCGTAATTGTTTCAGAAAGCGGATCCTAAAAGATTAGAATAAGTATCTTACCTGTAAATTCTGAATGTTTGAGAAATTGGTTTGTATTATTTGGATTAATCGAACTAATTTTCTCATTTTGAGTGTTATTTGCATAACATTTCGATTGATGTAGAATCCAACCAATTTTCAAGTGTTGCATAAGTCGCATTGTTTGATAAAGAAGAGACGGGTTAATTCTACACTTCCGAGGTTTTGTATTTAGATATATTCGCTGCGGCCAGTCGTCAAATGTGTTCTTCAGTCTATATAATGTCTAAAAAAATCAACTTTTATTCTCCCGATATATACACTTAGCAGCGAAATAAAACACACAAAGCTGGTTATAAAATATTTTATTAATAATAACCTTTTCGATTTCAGAATGATGGTTATGACATTAGTGACAGCATGCGTGGTGAGGTTAGTGTTTTTTGGGCTATGGAGAAATATGTGTCGCTTAGCTTGCTGTCTCATCGATCTCCTGTGTTGTTGTCTGCTCTACTATTTTATTGGCACAGACGGCGTCAAACATTCCACCACGCATAGTCTTTAAATGTCGGTCAAGCTTGCTGACCTTATCTCCGGGTATTCTATGTTCTCTATTTTTAATTCTTTGGCGTCATTCCCGTCAGCACCTTCATCCAATATCTGACAGTCATTTCTGTGCACCTAGACATCCAACACTAGTTGAAAATAAATTTGCAAAAAATATAAAATCAAGAAAAATATAAGGTAAATTACTAACGGAATGTTACTTATAAATTATTTCTCAGAAAATAACGCTAAAGTTTATGTTTTATAAAAACTAAATTTATGAAACCAGAAGAGTGCCGATAAAACATAATTGTCAAATCACGTGTTGTAATTTTTTAATTTCCATTTAAAGTTTATTTTAATATATTATCTAGCGAATGAATTGAGATAAAAATAGTAAAGAAAGACGGGAATAGGGAGGGATCTTTTGATTAAAGTCTAAATTATTCCAAGTTAACACACGTTAAAAACACTATAAAGGTGAGGCAACTCTGATAAAGTAATCTAAGATAATTTTCCTTGAATATTAATAGGCCATTCTCTAAAACGTCACGAAAACAAAATTCTAATATCATTACATTATTGCTAGTTGCTTTGCTGCGAAGTTTTCTGATGATGTCACGTGGATTCTCGTTGCCGCTGTCTATGCTCCTCGCATCAATAAATTAGAATATTATCAGCTATTATTTCCCTCGGGGTTTTGGGAGTGATTACATCTGAGCCTCCACGTGTTGAGTAGTTTTGAATAGGCATTTTCGTTTTCTCTTTCCATGTTGCTTTTTTTAATGATATGCTTCCCTTTTTTTCGTTTAAAGTTTTGTTTTTGTTTTATTCACAGTAAAAAAACGGATATTGCCACGGAGACCTCATAGCTAATATAAACTAGGGGTCATAATTATAGGTGACATTTTACGTAGTATTGTGTATCTGTTCACATTGCATTTAAATTTCTGAGGTTTGTACAGCAAGATGAGGAAAGAAGCTATTAGAGTAGAAACTTTTCCGACATCTGAGTACCTCTACTGTGAAGGGGTGAGATTGTCTTGCTTGTCGAATTAGTCGATGGTATTTACGTTGAGGTATAATTACATTAGGTTCGTCGGAGTAAATTCCATTGAGTTTGACGATGTGACAGCAAATGGAGTTTGACAGACCTTGCAAAACTTAATAGGTTAAAGACTATTTTTGCAAGAGGCAAGGGCAAAATGCGGCAACAGTGCTCCACACATGGGGAAATGGTACCTTTATAGAGTACTGAGCAATGCGAGAACTGTTCTAGTCCGATTAACTACTTAGTAGTAGACTCGACATAGCTCTTTGTAATTATTCCGATTCGTGTCGCCTGGAAAAGACAGTCGCTATCATCTATGAAGCTTAAAAGATTTATACTAATTGTAGATGGAAAGGAATTTTGTTTTCGTACGATTGAATTCAGCTATCAATTTTTTTGACCCATTCGTTTACGGATTTGAAATCATTGGCTTACCACATATATATATATATATATATATATATATATATATATATATATATATATATAAAATAAAAATTACAATTAAATTTACCAAAATGATCCAAGATGGTAAAATTAAAGTATATTATAAATATTAAAGAATTAATATTTATAAAGTTATCTCAGCCAGATGTAAAAGCTCGATAAAACCAAATAGGATATAGAGCTTATAATACGAGCAAACAGTTAATAAAACATGTTAAAAAACACTTTGAAATGAGTTTATTTAATCTGAAAAGGAAACATTAGATAAGTGGATAGTCCTTAATCCGCGGAGTTTCGAAGAAATACTTTCCTTCTCATCAGAGTGTAGGAATTAGCAAAATGCGGGATCGGATTTTGCATGCAAAAGTATTTGATGAAACAACAAGTAAGTTAAAGATCTTACTTGATCACAAAAAAGTGAAGCAGAGGGAATATGTTGAGGAAATAGGTGATTACACGTGAATGGATAGTCTGGTTGAAGATAAATAATCCAGTGACGGTAAAATCCAAATATATAACTTCAAGAAAGTTAATTGAATTTCCATTTGCACAAGTAAAATCCAATAAATAAATAAAGGATTATTAAATTTTAAAGTAGTTAGAAGTATGTAGAAAAACACGATAATTTTTTTTTTAAAAATTATATATCTATATAAAAGGTTAAAGTAATAACTATGTAATTTCAAAATCGGCATAATTAAATTTGGATTTATGTTTACAGAAAGAGATCAGTTCATTTTTAGAATTTATTATATTTTTACTTTGAGGGGAAGTAATTATAGTTATAGCTTCGGTTGTTCAAAGGCGACATGACTTAGAGCCTGTAGTATAAGACTAACTTTTGTTATGATAGTCCATTTGATTGAGAAGGGGGTATTGTTAGAGTTAAGTTTTTGAATTAAAGGGGTTTTGCTTGGTTATTATTAGAATTATTATTATTAGACCTTGCAAAACTTAATAGGTTAGAGACTATTTTTGCAAGAGGCAAGGGCAAAATGCGGCAACAGTGCTCCACATATGGGGAAATGGTACCTTTATAGAGTACTAAGCAATGCGAGAACTGTTCTAGTCCGATTAACTACTTAGTAGTACACTCGGCATAGCTCTTTGTAATTATTCCGATTCGTGTCGCCTGGAAAAGACAGTTGCTATCAGCTATGAAGCTTAAAAGATTTATACTAATTGTAGATGGAAAGGAATTTTGTTTTCGTACCATTGAATTCAGCTATCAATTTTTTGACCCATTCGGTTACGGATTTGAAATCATTGGCTTACCGCATCAATCAGTGATAAGTTGGAATGATATAAATAATCTAATTTCATTTAACTCAATCACTGTTATATACATTTAACTTATATACATTTAACTTACAAACGGTTATCTACGGACACGTATCCAGAGTTTACCAGCGTAGTTGAATGTACCAGGGATCGAACTTCAAACCACAGGGACTATGATCGGGTGCGGATGCCGTTACGCGACGACGCACTAGTTGAAATGGCCTGCTATTTTTATCAGTTTTAATATTATGTTGATTTTTGTTAATTTTAATGACAGTTAAATTTGGTATGGAGTGTCTCCAGCTAGAATAATTGGAGATAATGTTCATGAACGATCGCTTATATTTGGGGGACGTAAACCAAAATAAATGCATATATTTCTCTGTCTCTCTCTCAATATATATATATATATATATATATATATATATATATATATATATATATATATATATATATACATAAAGAAAGAGATAAAAACATATTTTTAATACAAATATATTATTTAAAACCAACGGACACATATGTAATGTACTTTTGTTTTCATCAGTGTAGCAAATGAGAATTATTACCAGTTTGTAGATTAGAACTTTGTTACAAAATAATCCTTGAATTCTTAGGCTGCTATCTAACACTCTGTCCGCAAAAAAATAGCATGTTAATAAATTTATATTAATATCGATTATACCGGTATACAGTGTAAACAGTCTGATAGTATTCAACGAAGGATGACGAAGGATGACGAAGTAATATATTGCTCATTTAGTTTTAGTACATTAATGAAAACTTTTAACACAAATATTTTTATAAAGATCAATATATACTTTTTAATTTATAGACACGTGTTGTTCGAAATTATTCTCTTATCAGTGAAGGGCATGATAATCACTGCAAAAGAATTCGAACGTAGTAAGGGAACCATCCTTTATTTCTGTATTCACCTTCCATGCCACCGACAAGAAGCCGAGGGAGGAAAGTTATAAAGTTTAATTAATACTAATTGGGTAGACACAAATAGTAAACAGTTTGAGAGTATTCAACAACAATGATGGTTCGGTGCAAAGAAAGAGCCTGTTTTAAAAATCTTACACCGGTCTGACTCTCAAAATCATTTAAAGATTTTGGGAGTCGCACTCGATTATTTCACGAAGGCCCTCTCTTTGCTGACAGAAGGAATGTAATAAATTATTGACTTGCTTGGGGATATATATTTTAATTGTTCCTATGCCTCTTCATCTTATTTGTACAAATAGTTTATTTTATTGTATATTTATTATTTTACACGAATTCCCATTCTTTTTTTATTCGTATATCCCTGAGTATTTGTTCTTTCGTGATTATTTAATTGTTTTTTTTTTGTGTATGTTATACTAACAATTAATTCCAGATGAGTTTATTGGCGAAAAGGATCCAAGGGGTTTTCCGTGTATTATTTTTAAAGCATTATATAAGTGTTGTACTGTTAAAAAGTTATATATATATATATATATATACATACTAAAAGTTATATATTCATTAAATATATATGTATATATATACATATATATATACATGCATATATATATATATATACATGTAAAAAGGGTTTTAGTGGTACAAAGTTTGGTAAAGTTTTAAAAAGGATAAGTGAGGTCATTATTAAAATCATGAGGAAAATCGATGGGAGAATATGTATGCATGTATGTGTGCGTACGTGCGTATATATGTATATGTGTGTGTGCGTACGTATATATATATATGTATGTATGTATGTATGTATGTATGTATGTATGTGTATATTGAAATGAATGCCTTTCGTCTTTAGGAGGCCTCATGTTTTAACAAGCTCCTGGGCTTCACCTTTACTCCTGATCTGAAATGGAACACGTACATAAAATCTGTTGCCAATCGATCCAGTAGATATCTCACTGTTGATGCAATTCTCTATATCTGTATAAGAGCCAGGTACGTCCAAGGATGGAGTACTGTTCCCACATCTGGGCAGGAGCTGCTAGAAAGGGCTTGTTTAAAATAGATTTGTAGCCTCGTAGGGGATGTCCTTTTCTCTTCCCTGCAATCTCTTTCTCACACAAGAGATGCTGCGAGTTGTCTTTGCTTTATCCTTATTTTCATGGCAAGTACTCGATTGAGCTTCAATCTATGATCTCCCTCGCCAAACTTTCACAAGAAACACCCGTTTAGATGAAAACACTATCAATGTTTCCGCCCACTCTTTATATGTGCCTATACCTAAACATAGATTCCATGAGCAAAGCTTCTTTCTTAAAACCGCACGCCTATGGAATTGTCTTCCGTTTTCCTGCTTTCCGGCTGACTATAATCTGATAGTCTTCAAGTCCAACGTAAACAAGTTCGTGATGAGCCGTTCCATTTAAGTTAAAAAAATTTACCGAATTTCCATTACTATCGATTATTATATTGTCCAATTGACTACTGTACACTTTTAACCCTTATACTCGAGTGGTATCTTGGTCTTGATAAGTGATGATGCCTATGTAAAAAAAAATGTATAAAATAAATACGGAACTGAGTTACGTAGGTTTTTTATAAATAACGGATAAATCCATATCAATAATAAATTATAATAAATTTTACTTGGATTAACACATTAACATATTCTAAGTGTATGACATTGCAGGTCGTCTGTTACTCGACATTGTGTCACGCTAAGAAGCAGAATCGCTGTTTGGGGTTTATAAGGGTAATAAATAGCGTTACTTAATCGGGTTCGCTTTTCTAGCTATGATGCAAAAGTTGAAGGTGGAGATTATATGCAGTTTTTCTATAAGTATTTCTCTCATGTCAATATCTTATAAACATACTGATTCTAATTTACAAGGAACATGAAAACGTGCGTTTACGCTGTACATATATATGCGTGTGTGTGTGTTGTCGTCGATTCGCTAATCAGAGTTTCTATTCATGTCTTATCGCTAGTCTGAAATTATGAATATATGTATGTATATTACAAATTGAGATTAGCGAAAAAAACGTGAATAGAAGCTCGAATTAGAAATACGGGGATCAGATTATAATTTATACTTATAGCACTTGCCATTCAATGAACAAGAAAAGATGTGATACATCGAATTAGTTCGATGGTAAATGAATAAAAACAAACTGAGCACTGTTAATAGCGGTACTCGAATGTTTGAATAAATAGACATTTTGGGAGTCCGTTTGCGGGCACCGATTCGTAGGTCAGAATATATAACCGCCGACTATCAACTTGATAGATCTAGGTCAAAACTCTGGTTCGAGATAAGTGCTAGTCTAACTGCACTGAAAATTTGTGATACAGCGAAATAGCTTGTCTGTAGATAATTGATATATATGTATATATATATATATATATAATCACAATAACAATAGTTTTCATGATTCATAAGTCTATATCCTAACAGATAGAAATGTTCACAACAGTTCTTGTATAATATTACTAATACATTATAATTAGCTATCCTAAGATATTTTACCTGCTGCTGTGATATACAAGTAATTTTTTAAATAAGTATTTTAATATTTCTTTCAAATACAATTGTTTAGAATCTGAAATAATGAGATCGGTGTAGAATATTAGTAATACTGTCGTCAGCTGCTGTCATTACGATTGAATTTCTTTCCACTTCTTAATACAAAATACCACCTTTTTATTCGGAAAAGTTGTGTGTAATTTCAGTAAAGGACTTTAGTAGAAAGACATAGACACTACGCATATAATATATTACTATTCAGCAGAGGGTATTTTGGTTTTAATTTTTGTTTCGCTTTGTTTAATCGCATTAGTAGTTTTGATTTTTCAATTCTTAAATTTATAAGTATCGAAAATCCAAGGACTACGAAATAAACAAAAATGCTGATAACGAGACGTGGTTTATACTAGGACGAATGCAGAGATGCAGAAACTAGTAGTGTAATGATTCCTTTGAGAACGGAATAAGAGTGCATTGTAATTAGACATTCTCTCTCTCCCTCTCCCTCTCTCTCTCTCTCTCTTTATCTCTCTCTCTTTATCTCTCTTTATTATATGGGTGTCAGCCCTTTTCTTTTATCCTCGTCTCATTTCATAACGTTGTATTAATGTTTGTGATTAACACTTTTCAATTTCTTTTAGAATTTTACGCTGCCATTCTTTTTATTCAATAAGTAAGGGACTACTATTTGAGACTATGTTCACAGAGGCACTATATAGGGAGTTGAACAACATAAGGCCTGTTCGCGTTACATTTAAACTTTTGCACGCAAAAACAATCAAGAAAACAACACGCTAGAAGGAAATCCCAAAGTCTAACAGTTCGAGGGAATAAGCTATTAGAGTATAATGCTTTCCGGCATCTAAGAACAAACAGTGAACAGGTGGGATTTTGTTGATTGTCGAGTTAGTCGGGGGTATTTATAACAAAAGCGCACAAGTGCTGCGTGTTCGTTAGATCACATTCTATTAAAGTACTTGTAAAATAATCACAGGGATTTATTACTTTGTCGATGAGACAGAGGTTGGAGTTTGGTTGATAGCGTGAGACATATTAGACTGGAGACTTTTTTTTACCCTGTCTAAGAACGAAAGATGCTTGGTTCTTACACCAGTCCAAAATGTGGCAAGACTGCATTAAGCATAATAATAATGTTTATTACAATGTGCGTTGTGTTATTGTAATTGTCTCCCTTTATTGAGACATTTACTTGGTTTTATTACTTGCAAATATTATCGGGTTTTTTTCATTACAATATATTTGATTGTCATTTCTTCATATTTTCACTATTTTATTATTTATCGGGTAGCTATAGCTAGTATTAAATTAAAATGAAGCAATGTGTACATCAATTTAAGATCTAGTCAAAAATTGATAGACAATTTAAAGTATTGAAGGTTTTAGTTTATTTTGTAATTTTTATCAAAACACAAACGCTTCAGTGAAAAAAGAAATAATTCTATTGTTGATAGAGTGGAAACTCTTTTTTGTGACCCTCTCTAAATAGGAGAGACTACTGGTTGATGCACCCGCAATTATATGGCAACAATACTTCACGCATGCGTAAATGCTAAGTTACGTAATTGCGAGAAAAACATACACTGAAAAGCGTATACGAAATTTTATTAATATAAATATGATTTTGCTGATGTGATGTTGACTTCTAGTTGTGAAAATATGCCAGACATTTGTAATTTATTTCATGTTTGACCCGGATGAAGTAACGAGGAGAATAAAATAAACATAATTTGTTTGCGTCAAATGCGTTTCGGGATTTTCCTATCAGTCGTTGCAGCTTTTCAAGCAAACATTGCCCGTCACTAATGAATATAAAATCAGCAACGTTTTTCATCATTTAGTAAACGATGAAAAAAAACGTATAAAATAAAGACGATGAAAAGAACAAAAAAACGAACCAGAAAAAAACGGCATCTGAGGCAATATATGCCTCTGATTAATTGGCGAAGCGTGTACTTATTTGAATAAAGAGTAATTTTCCCGGCTTCAAACTCTGCTTTCGAAGATGTTTATTCATTTTCTTATTTCCGTCTTTCTTCGATAGCCGATTTAATTATTCCTATTTAATTGCTTTAAAGTCGTTTTTAATGTGGCGGAAAACCAATCCCCTAAAAAGAGACAGTCGGAAAGTGGGCAAAAGTAAAAATTGCCTTACTATAAAAGTGGTTCCCCTACATTGAGTAAGGATAAATTAAATGAAATGTAGCATCAGAACAGATGCTACACTTTTAAAAATATTTATTTCTGAAAACAAAATAACGCATTAGGTCATTCAAAGTGTTGAGGAAGGGAGTCAATAGTCATTCTTATCAGTAACTTATATATGTTTATCATTTTCCAAGTTAGACTCTTCAATCACCATAATACTACATTCACTCCAGGAGTCGTCCTACTTCCCAAATCGATTTTGGTCCCTGGACAAAAGGGGGGGACCTGTAAATCCACCATTGTCCGTTCATCCGTTTGTCCGTTCGTCTGTCCGAACTTTTATCAATAACTATGACTTGGAATTTTTGAAATTTTGCACAAACATTAAACATGATATGAATAAGAAAGTAACAGAACGGATTTTTCGGGGAAAATTTGTTTGCCCCCCCCCCCCCCTAGGGGTGCCTTTCTGGTTTAAATGGTCAATATAGACACTTTTGAGCTTATTAAAAAAATTGATGCCTTAGGTTTTTATAAAACTTTCTGAAAATTGTAACTAACTGATTTCTATATAATTGTGTGTGTCTTTACTTCGCGATAACTCTTTGGTGTGGCCCAGGGGCTCTTTTAGGGCTAATAAAAACACTCAATTATTTTTAACTATTCTACCATATTTGTTCAAGATTTTCTCTGTGTGTCTATTTAGCAGTTTTGCATGGTGCTGAACTGAAATTTAAATAAGTTAAGGTCTTGGTGATTTGGGGGCATAATGGACTTAGTTATTTCTTTTTTTTTTTTGCATGGTGCAGAACTCAAATTTACATCTGCTAAGGCCTAAAACTGCACCGTTTGTTCATTTTCACCAGGATTTGACGTCTCCTGGGGACTTTGGGGGCTAAATCAGGAAGGGACAGATGCTGAACTTAGCCATTTTTCTTTATGAATCGTTCATTTTGCTCTCACGGAGGCCCATGCAAGCTTCAAATGTTTTTGTTTGCTTTACACGGTGGTCATCACTTATCAAGGCCCGGAAGCCACTCAGGGATCAGGGTTATTGCACGTACAGTACGTTAGTGTCGAGATTTGATGAAGTGTTTACTTAAGGGGGCGGTTCATTAGGAATTTGTTAACGTTGGACTTGAAGACATCCAAGTTGTAGTCAGGTGGGAAGCAAGCAGACGGAACAGACTTCCACAGGCGTGCAGTTCTAAGTTTTTTAATAAATATTAACATAAATAAATGGTTTAAGGCAACATGTAACAGATTTACCTATTCCTGTCTATTAAACTTACCGCTCTCTACCTAATAGGATACTTTTTCGAAAAAACTTCTTCCAAACAATTAGGTGGCCTCGTTTTAGTTGTGTGAGACAATGGATATTCCTCGTGAAATGTTATCAAGAGGAATTTCTAGTGAAGCAAGAGTTGTAGAGTCCCAATCTGGTTTTGCTTAAGCTCACTGACTTGGATAAATATTTCTGTTATTTTGCCTTTTTTGTGCGTTTCATCCCCGTAGGAAATTGTCACAAAAATGAAGCGCTGAAGACTCTGTGTAGCTTAATTACCATATATACTATCATAACTGGTTTTCACGTATTGAGTACTATTGAAAAAAAATACTGAAAATCCACACATAATAGATTTCTTTATAACATTTTACTTGGATATATAAAACATAAATAAGTATATATGTGTGCATGTGCGTGTGCATCGAACAGATACCAAGATAAGTAGTTCACAGAACCTTTTTTATGATGAGGTGTAGCGAATTATGTATCTTGGTATCTGTTCGATGCACATTTAGGGATATCTAGGAATTAACCGATATTAGTTTATAAGCTCTACTTTTGTCGGTTAATCTGGCGAAAAGTTTGTATGCAGCTTTATGATATGGTTCAACGAAATAAGTAATACAACATCCGTTCGATGCAGAATTAGGGATTAATAAGGATTAATATTTATTACAAAAATTAGTATAATTTCAATCATATTCAACCATCAAATTGGCATACAGCACTCATTCAAATTCAACGGTCTAGAACTTTTTCACATTTCTAATGGAATAAAACCTCTAGTATATATATATATATATATATATATATATATATATATATATATATAAATATATATATATATATATTTATATATATATGTGTATATATATGTATATATATATGTGTGTGTGTGTTTATGTATGTATCGTTTTTTTGTTATTGATTGTTTTCTTCCTACAGAAAATACTTCTTTCTTGTTCGTAGCATCTTTTTCAGAAGAATAATGTAATTCGATTTAATTCCTTATAGAAAATACTTTGTCTGGGTAGAAATTATTTTTTAATTGAATTTATTTTCAAATTGAGGCTCTATATTCGTAAATACAGAATTAACTCCCTTTTGTTGGAATTAAATTTGTAGATAGTTACAAAGAATAGCAATGGGCATCGCTGTGTATGTACATATATCGCACAACGTACGGCCACTCTGTTAATTTGTGTCATCAATAACTGAATTCATACAAATTAAATATTTAAATCTGTTTTGATGCAAATATCTCGTATACGGTGTTATTGTGTTTTTAATAGCTTTTATTTGCCAATACATATCACTGATTTCCATCTTTAGTTTAATTTGCATTTCATTTTGAAAAATACAATATTTATATTCTCATATCAGATAATTACTTTTAAACTTCTTAATATATTTATTCTTATTTACTCTTAAAAATCTATAAATAATTCAATTCATATAGTGATTGAAATGTAAAGTTCGCTAATAGATCAGCAGTTTCAAGTTCGCACTTAGAAAGCAACAAGTGAAGCGTGCTTGGTCCCCCGTGAGTGCACAGTGAACGAGGCATAATAAAATGGTTCAGCATTTGCTCCCCCCCCCATTTAGCCCAAAAATTCTTGGGCGACGTCAAATCTTGGTGAAAATAAACAAAAGGTAATGAACCGCCCCCTTAAGTAAATACTTCATCAAATCTCCACACTAACGTAATGTACTTGCAATAACCCTTATCCCTGAGTGGCTTCCGGGTCTTGATAAGTGGTGATCACTGTGTAAAAAAAGGGGCAGTTTTAGTCCTTAGCAGATGTAAATTTGAGTTCTGTGCCAATGAAAAAGAAATGACGAAGTCTATCATTTGTCCCCCACCCGCATTTAGCCCCAAAATCCCCAAGGCTTTTACATATTTAAATTTGAGTTCAGTTCCAGGCAAAACTGCTAAACAGACATACACAGAAAATTTTAGACAAATATTGTAAAATAGTCCCAAAAATTGAGTGTTTTTATTAGCCCTAAAAGAGCCCTTGGGTCACAACCAAGAGTTATCGCGAAGTATAGACAAACAAAATTATACAGAAATCAGTTAGTTACAATTTTTCAGAAAGTTTTATAAAAACCTAAGGCATCAATTTTTTAATAAGCTCAAAAGTGTCTATATTAACTATTTAAACCGGAAAGGCACTCCTAGGGGGGGAACAAATTTTCCCCGGAAAATCCGTTCTGTTACTTTTTTACTCATATCATGTTTAATGTTTGCGAAATTTTTCAAAAATTTCAAGGTGTAGTTATTGACAAATGTGCGGACAGACGAACGGGCGAACGGACAATGGTGAATTTACAGTCCACCCTCCTTTTGTCGGGGGACGAAAAAGAGAAAATGTGTAAAGGGGAAAATTGAGATGTCTGGAAATTATTGATAAGCGTGAGAGAGGATCATGTTTTTGCGGCATTGAAACAGCTGCCTGTTACCTTTGGAGAATTGTCTGAAGAGTTTCGTATACAAATTTGTGGTCGGGCTTGTAGTTCGAATGAAGTAACTCCTTGGGGAATCCATAAGCGTAGAGGCGACGTTTATTAAACAGTTACGTGAGCGCACACTGACCATCATGAGGGATAAAGCAAACTTTGGGAGCCTATTTTGATGATCATGCAATAGAACTAGTAAAATGCAGAGATCAAAACTGCAATCCAAAATGGATTGTTTCCGTTGTGGTTGGAATAGTAACATTGTAAAAATTGGATGGACGCAAGATAAAGATCATATTATGCTTCTAATGTAGGGGGATCTGACATATGACTTTGAACGGGAAACGAGTCAGCGACCACGATATCAGCACCACTATGCTCCCGGGACAATATCTAAACGCGTCGCAACGAAACCTCCGAGTACATATCGAACAAACACATTCTCCACCACTCCTTAGTTCAGGCTGCTTCTACACTCTAGTTAGCGCAAGGTTATGTCATACTTAGAGCAGGAGGGACGGTAAAATACCAACCATAAATGACAAAATACAGATGTGCTATGGGATAGGTTTGGTAACGATTAGTCCGAATAGGTGGATTTGCTGATGCCAATATCCTGGTGACACAGAAACATATTGATCTTCGATCGGCTGACAGGATATGAGGCTATCAAGGTACCGTTGGTGTTTTCATTACACCAGCTAAAAAAGTAAAATTCCCGAAGGCACTGGTGTGTGTTGCACTTTGCATAGATCTGCCAGAATTTAACGTAGAGTTCGATCAATTTTTTAGTGTTTTATCGAGGATTGTGGAGCCTAGAAAGATTCTTTCCCTAGTGAACGAGGTTATGACAAATATCCATAAAGAGGGTACTTTTAAGAAGCATATTAATATTTTAGATTTAGGAGGTCTCCTTCCCCCTCCTAAATAAAATCAAACTTGAATTTTAGGGACGATTAATTGTAAACAGCATGAGAATATCTACAAAGAAGAACGTAAAACTACTAATCAATTTCTTGCCAGTTGAAATATGAAGCTATTGTCTGCAAGGGAGAGAAAACTTGCCGTGTTCGAGTCATAAAACGTTTATGTGACGACTTTAACGTCTTGGCATGGCAACCAAATCCCCTACTATTAACCACGATAAAAATGAAACACACACACTTTGTGTCTAGGCACGTGTGGAGTTCTCGGTATCATTATTGATAGGGATTTTATCTTGACTGAGATGCTTAGTGCTGTAAACTGACTGTTGTAGAAAATAAGCAAACGGAACATCCTTTTTATATAAATTTAAATTATTTTATTTTAGAGATTTCAAATGAGGAATTGTTAACGCTATAGTTGTTTGGTATGCAATCGAAGAACTGGAGAAAAATTTTCACCAACTTGCATAAAAACGACAGTTAACCACGGGAATGAAGGGATAATGGCATGGGAAACTTTTACTGCAGCAAAAGTTGGGGAACTTATTAGATGTGAGAAGTCAAAGGAATACATTCGAATATTAGACACAGATGCAGAAGCTAGGAATATCCCATAACATTATTTTTCAACATGATAATGCCCCCCTGCACCCACTGCTAAAGTCACAAAATTGTGTTTTTCTTATAATTCAATTGATGTGATATTTTGTCCAGTTAAAAGCCCCGATTTAAACCTAATCGAGAATATTTGGTCCATAATATCTCGTGCATTCGCCGGAAGAACTTTTTCGAAGAATGACAAACTGTGGAAATGTGTAAAGCGAATAGAATAGCATCTCCTATTCACAGTGTTCCACTTTGGTTGAGAGCATGTCTAAAATGCTTGATCTTTTAAAGAAATCAAAAGATAATGTCATGTCATCTTAAGCATTTATTAAAGTAAATGTCTTGTTCTGTGTTATTAGTCTCGTTTAAGTTTCCTTGTTCAATTGTTCTTTGTTTAATATATCTTTTAGTGCAATAAAATGCATAAAATTTGTTTGGCTCATTTTTTTCTTTTTTTTTTTTGCCTACGGGGGTAGGCTTCAGACTGGGGAAACTCGGAGTTTCTATTGCACTTTTCTGGTTGTTTTTTAAAATTGGTATCGTTGGGTCTTCGTTTGTGACAATCATACTCAGCAAATAATTGAACAGTTCAAGAGTATAGAATCTCTGTAGTTATTTCCTAACAACTCAAGATTCGGGTAAGCTAATTGTAGAATATGATTTGTTAGATCATTGATGGAGATCATAGACAGAGTTTGACCCCGAGTTGATATTTGAAGGACGCAAACGTTAATACTGTGTTGGTATTCGACGACTATTTTAATAAACCTATAAGGGAGAAAATAATTTGGTCAATGAAAGCGACAATTCCAGCAGTACTGTAGCTGAAAATCTTGTGAAGTATCGTTTTATCCCAAAACATACCAAATGCCTTAGATATGTACAGGCTTATTGTTATAGAAACGAAGTTAGTATCAATAGATTCACTGATCCAGTGTGATATTACCGTCAGCAAATCAGCGACTGATCTCTCAGAAAGAAAATTATTGCATGTCGCTTGATAGGTTATTTTTGCTGTTCTGGTTAACAAATTCTCTATTTATGACAACCACAAGCAAATTATTCATGGCACACAGGAAGCTGGTCGGCCTGTTCAGATGAAGAAGATCTATTCTTCGTATTTTAAAATACTAGGTAGACTGTAGAGGTTTTTCAAGGTGTTGTGAATACCTCCCATTAAGACGAGATTTAACCAACTTTGTACGTATAGGAGTTAGTTCCAGTTGCATCTTTATAAGAACTATCGTTGGCATGTTTTCAAAGCCAGTTGCTTCGCCGGAATTAAGGATCTTCATGCGTCTGAAAATATCTCGGACATATATATTGATGTCACTCAGAGTATTTTCAGTAATGGGGGGGGGATTGAAGGGGGGAAACAGCTGTTGTCACAAATAGTAGAGTTCGATGCGAAGTTTTTGGCGAAAATTTTGGTATTGTCAGATGATATGTTTTTTTATGCGCCCAAACTCGTGAGAACTTATCGTCTGACCAGCTATTTTAGAATTGACAGTCCGGACAAAAGATTCTCTCGCGCTTTCTATAATCTTTCTGTTACTGGTAGTCATAAAGTAAGCGTTAGTTTCTGAACATCTGTTTCGTTTAATGCAATGAAAAGTATGATTTCTATGTGCTATTGCAGCTGCACGTTCGAGATGTATCACGGCTGTAAGTTGGAAATTTTTAAGGGTAGCTGTAAGCTGTCTATGCCGATGGTTGGTCAGTCGATTATATCATCCTTTTTTTAAGATGAAGTATCGGTGTATTGCTTGTATGAACGTACAGAAACTGTCACTGTTGACCATCCACTAGCGAGACACAGTGCGATAGGGATGGACATCTGGAGTCTTGTTGCTTGAATCTTAATTGAGATAATCGAGTGATCGGAGACAGAACGGAGAATAAGCAAATTTCAAGGCAGGTGGTGAGTATAAAGATGTTCACTTTTTCTTGCAATACTCTCAAATATTGTGTCACCATCGTCGTGGGGATGGTATGAGACAGCACATGTAATGTAGTTTAGGAACTTCTTTAGACATGTTCCTGCATAATAGAAGCGATCCATTATGTTAGCACATATTCCGTGTGTTAGCGGCGATTTTGAGGGTCATATTTGGAGGTTAAGTTAGTTTAATCGAGAAATTATCTAAGGAAAAAATTGATTTAATTTCAGTTTCACAAGGGATAAACAATTCAGGTTTTGTTCTCCCGTAATTGGATTTCAACCTCTGGAAGGTTGAAATGTAGATCACTGATGTTTATGAAGGAGACATGATAGTAGAGATCGACGTTGGGAATTGGGGTTCTGTGCTTAATCTTTTTAAAATTGTTTTTCTTGTTCATTGTGGGGTTAGGACGTCCTGTGAAAAAGGCAAGTAGAATTGTTTAGAGGATGGCATGGAAAGAAAACGTGAAAGGGAGAAAGTACCGATTTTATTGAGGATTGACAAAGGGAAAACTGTAAAAGTTCATACTAATATGTTATAAGAAGATATATATATATATATATATATATATATATATATATATATATATATATATATTTGCTTTCAGTGTTTACTTCAATAGTTCTCTATACGTGAGTAGAGCTAAGTAGTAAATTATAAAAATATGAATGAACAAGGAATTTTCCGCGCATATATCCCGAAGCCTAAAGACATCGATTCGGAAAACAGGGTTGATACGCCGTTAAATGCAATTAAATAAGCATGCAATTTTAACTTATGAAAACATTTTCGTTTTAAGTAAAATAAAATAAATTTCATTTGCAAAATTCAACCGGGAATAAACAAATAGAACACAACATAGAGGAAGTTTAGGTTTATAGCTTCGACCCTGGCGTCCTGACGTTATTTATCGCCCCCTTTCTGTTAGCACAAACATCAGGACAGTTTTTATATTCAAGTGCTGATTACATTGACGTTAAAATATGTGTGCGCCGTAGCCTCCTCCCACGCCTTGGACGTTCGGTCGATAAATCCGACAAAATCCGTCGGCTCTATCGGAATGAGGATCGGCGCATCTGTCGCTCGTATCTGTTCGCAAGTGCACACTTACACCAATTTATGCGCATACAATTCTGGGATAATTACATACATGCCTGCAGATAAATATCCAGTTACTTCGGGAAAAAAGGCGCAAAGCTCACACGATGAAATAATGCACACACACATACACTCGACGAACAAGCATAGACACTTGTAGTAAAATGCTAAGTTAAGAAAGATATAGAGAAGAGGAGGGTTTATATCTAATGCAGACATCAATAAAAGAATCGGGATTCTTTTATTTTTCAATCGTAATAAGGACTGCCAGAAACCACTGTAAAAGAGTGCTGAAGAGCGTGAGAGAGTTGTATGCTCAGTTCGTTGTCTAAACTAGCGGAGCAGTACCTGGTTCCCACCAGTTTTGGCAAATAACAATCGGAGTCCTGAATAGAAGCGTGTGTTATATCTTAACCATTATGAATGGACTTGAGGTACTTTCGTCAGCATCGGACAAAGCCAAACTCTTTGCCAAGAATTTGCAGCTAATTTTATCCTATGCGATCAAGGTCGCTTAGCCCCCATATGTCTTCCTATGTCTGAAAACACGCTATACGACATAGAAATATATGTACATGATGTTGCCAAGCTAATCAAAAACTCAATTCCAGTAAAGCAACTGGTCCTGACGACATTTCTATTATAGTGCTGAAAAAGCTTCAACCAGAATTAGCTCCAATATTTACAAAGCTGTTTAAGCGTTTTCGTAGAGAGAATTCCTCCCCAGCACCCTGGTAAACCTCACCAGTATGTCTCGTATTTAAAAATTCGTATTTAAAAATTCAGGTGATAAGTCTTCTCTCTCTCTCTCTCTCTCTCTCTCTCTCTCTCTCTCTCTCTCTCTCTCTCTCTCTCTCTCAGTACAGACCAATCAGTCTCCTGTGCATAATGTTTACATTGAAGGAACTCGTGTTAAATAGGGAAAAAGTCAACCACCTCAGCAAAAATAACCTTCTTAGTGACATGCAATATGGTTCCCGTTCTGCTGGCTCTAGAGTTGAGGTGCTAATAGTTATATCTCATAGGATTAGCTAATTATTCGATGGAGGTTCCATTTCTAAGGCGATTGCTCTTAATATATACAAGGCCTTTGATAGGGTATGACATAAAGGTCTACTCCACAAAATCTCCATCTACGGTATAGCTGGAAATGTATTTTCAATTATTAAACCATTTGTATCTGATAGGTTCATAAAAGTAGTGGTTAAGCGGCAGAAATCAGAAGCTCACAGTATTAATGCTGGAGTCCCTCAGGGAGCCATCCTTGGCCTAACTCTCTTCCTGATCTACATCAATGATTTCCCAAATCACATCCTAAGATCATTTGTAGACATTTATGATGACGAATTTACCATCTATGGCAATACTTCAAAGGCCGTAAACGACTAAGTTCTCTCCCCTCTGATATTGAGCACGTGGTGTAATGGGGAAAGAGGTGGCTGGTTACTTTTAATGCATCTAAAACCGAGCTTCTACCTTTACATAACCAATGCTCTGATCCCCGTACGACATCAAAAAAGTGGTAGTAGGCCGGTAGGCTCGAACCCGTACCGCGAAGGAGGAAAAGAAGATCTGAAAAAAAAACGTGACGTCTTTATCGTTGCGCCCATCTCCAAACCGGGAATGGCGAAGGTTTAAATTGAGGGTAGTTAATCGAAAAGAGGGGATGACTAGATGAAAATATCGGTGAAAAAAGCGACCCCTTCCTGTATAAAAGTGCCCAGTTGAGGATGAAGGAATTAATATTTTTAGCCAATTTGTCAATATTTATCGTTCGGAGAGTCGCTCTTCAGAACGACACCGATTTCGTGAAAATCTGTCGCCTCTATCGAAAATTTTAGACATGCATACATACATACATTTAAACAGACATGTTAGATTTATATAATTGAAGATAACAAAAGTCTATATTCCAAATTTCAAGATATACACAATTTCTAACAGCACCTGTTTCGTAGGGCAAAATCAATCATGTAATTTTTATATTAATGATTGATTTTATTTCGTCCTTAACTCACCAGAAGAAAATGCACTTATCAATTTTAGATGAAAATCAAGGCATATAATCATGATTTCAAATCCGAATATTGGAAGAACAGTTGCAATTATTTTTTCATTTCGTTACGCCATCTTTGAATTTTCATGTAAAGTCACCAACTTTAAATTTTCCTATTAATAACTTGTATCATTTATCTTGATATAAATTAACATAAAAATATTTTATTTAATATTTTGTTAATCTATTAGTAATAATCCATCCAAGTGAGAATGTGTGTGTCAGGACTCAGCATATATATACTCAACGAATTTTTAATCTATAGACGTCGTGAAATCTGGTATATATATATATATATATATATATATATATATATATATATATATATATATATAGTGTATTCAGACATCAGAAAATATTTTTAATCGTCGGTTTTCATCCGAAAAAAGGGGTTGCTAAGGAATTAAAATAAAAAAAAATGTATTTGGGTGTCATTGGATTTTTATCTGTTTGTCAAAAGTTTTACGAGGTTTGATTCTAAAGATCGTGTCAAGTTGGTTTAATGGTCACCGTACTTAACTTACTGTCTTTATGTTTTGGTTTTGATCTCAGCTCGGGTTTTTTTTTTACTTACAAGAACTGTTTAGAAAAGGCATAATACTCGCATGCATATGTCTTTCTGTTTTTTTCTTTACTTTATTTTTAAATGAATTTTACGTTACGTTTAATACAAGACAATGTACGTACTTATATTTATTTTATACGAAACTAATTACCTAATCTATTGATTTGTTTAAAGTAATAATCTTTGATTGTTAGACCTAAATTTTACATAACTATAAATCTTATTTTATACATATATCTACATATATACTAGCAGTTCAGCCCGGCTGTGCTCGGGCCCTATGTACTCTTCATAAGTTTATGTGCATATGTATATATACAGGGTGTCCGTAAAGTTACTATACAGTCTTATTGTTTTATTGTATTATACTTGTATTAATAGTTAATATTTATTTTTGTGTAGCTGTAGGGTGTCTGTATAGTAACTTGTAAGACTGTATAGTAACTTTACGGACACCCTGCATATTAAAAAGTTTGATATATCCAGGTAACCTACATCTTAAATGTTTAGACCCAAATTTTGCGGAGAAGTTTAGTAGAGTTTGCAAAGATTAACTCTTTCAACTTTACCATCTTGGCAGCCAAATTTTCGCCTAAAAACTCATTGAAAAGCTTACTGCATGTTAAAATACCCTTTATGTAAAATTCCAAAAGTTTACACTCAGAATTGGTTGAATAGTTTGCTATAGACCTCAATGGATCAAATCTTTTGTACTTTGATTCTTTGTTCGGCCGAAAACTGATTAAAAAGCTTGCCCTACGTCTGAATACACTTTATATAACATTTTAAATGTTTAGACCAAATATTGGCTGAGAGGTCAAATTTCTTTAAACATTGTCTCCAATTTTCACCCTTTAACATTTATTATGTTGGACTCGAATCAAGTTAAAAAGTTTGATCTATGTCCGAGAAACGTACTAATAAAATTTCAAAGACCCAAAATTAGCGGAGGAAATTGGTAGAGTTTTCAAAGATCAAATCGTTGAACTTTGACCCCTTGACAGCCAAATTTCTGGCCGGAATGGATTAAGAAGGTTTTCCCATATCTCACTGCCCCGTATGTCAAATCTCGAGTCTGTAGACTGAAAATTGACAGAGTAATTTTAAGGGAAATGTACACACAACGACAGACACACAGATAATTTCACTGTTATATATATGTATTAGCAGTTCAGCCAGTCTTTGCTCGGGCCTTATGTACTGTTCATAACTTGCCCTACGTATGAATACACTTTATGTAAGATTTCAAATATTTAGACCAAAATATGTCTGAGTAATTTCGTAGAGACCACAGTGGTCAATTTTTCAAACTTTGACCGCAATAGTGACCCCTTCGCATATATTGTTTTGGTCTCAAATCAAAATAAAAAAAGTTTTAGTTATGTCCAAGTTACCCACATATAAAATCTCAAGTGTTTACACCTAATATTAACGGAGGAATTTGGTAGAGTCTGCAAAGGTCAACTCTTTACACTTTGACCTTTTGGCAGTCAATTTTTTACTGTCAAACTGATTAAAATGCTTGTCGCATGTTTGAATACTCTTTATTAATTTCAAATGTTTATACCCAAAATTGGCTGAGTAGTTTGGTAGCAAGGTCAAATCCTTTAAACTTTGACCCATTCGCAGCTTAAATTTTCGACATCAACCTATTGAAAAGCTTGCCCTATCTCTGAATACACTTTAGGTAAAATTTCAAATGTTTAGACCTGAAATTGTCCCAGTGATTTGGTAGAGACCGCAAAGGTCAAATTTTTTAAACTTTGACCACAATTTTTGCAATTTAACATTTATTTCTTTAGGCTTAAATAAAATTAACAAGTTTGACCCATGCCCAATAACCTACCTTTAAAATTTCAAGTGTTAAGACCCAGAATTAGCGGAAGAGTTTGGTAGAGTTTTCAAAAGTCAAATTTTTGGCAGCTAAGTTTAAAACCAAAAATCGATTAAAAAGATTTTCACAAATCTCAATATTCCTTATGTTCAATCTTGAGTATGTAGATCGGAAATTGACAGAGTACTTTGGTAGGGAAATGTACACACACACACATTTCCACTTTTCGATTTCTTTAAAAGATCAATCCTTTTAGACATGCTCTCAACCAAGGTGAAACACTGTGAAGATGAGATGCTATTCCATTCGCTTTGCACAGCTTCCCACAGTTTGTCATTGTTCTCAAAAGTACTTCCATCCAATGCACGAGATATTATGAACCAAATATTCTAGATTGGGTTTAAATCGGGCCTTTCACCTAGCCAAAATATCACATCAGTTGAATTATCAGAAAAACATTTTTTGTGACATTAGCAGTATGTGCAGGGACATTATCATGTTGAAAAATAATGTTCTGAGATATTCCCAGCTTCTGGATACTTGGTAACAGTCCTGTTTCTAATATTCGAATGTATTCCTTTGTATTGATTGACTTCTCACATCTAGTAAGTTCTCCAACTCCTGCTGCAGTACAAATTTCCCATACCATTATCACTCCATTCCCGTGTTTAACTGTCGTTTTATACAAGTTGGCGAAAATCTTTCTCCAGTTCTTCGATTGCACCATTCGGGAGCATCAGGAGCATCACTAACAAGACAAAATATTGATTCATCTGACCAGAAAACATTCCTGAGACAGTCTGTATCTTTCTTGCCATAACACGAGAAAAATCTCTTTCAATCATTGATGTTTTTCTTACATAAAAATGGCTTCTTTGCATAACTTTTAGAAGAAAATCCCATTTCTTGTATTCGTCTAGATATTGTATATCTAGAAAGAGAATTTCCAGCCCCTGTTTTGAATTCTTTGCTTTGGTCAACATAAGTTTTCTTTCAATCCTTCCAAACAGTTAATTTAAGCCTGTGGGTGTACTTCAAAATGAATGCTCTCGGTCGACCAGATCCAGATTTCCCTTTTACCAAGCATTCGATTTCGAACCTTTGACTAATTCGCTTCACTACAGAAAGAGATGTTTTCACTTTTTCTTTCCTTAAAATATCAAAAATCTGCTTGTAAGTCATCTTGGACTGCTTAATCCTGCAATTCGGTTTTTCATATCTTCACCAAGTTGCGGTCTTAGCATTTTTAGGATTAACTTATCCACTTATTATTATATGCTATAATAATAATGATCTACAAAATAGAAATTTTCAGTTAAAATTAACAAAAATTAATGAAAAATATTGAAAATCCATTTCTTCCTTCTTTTCACTCTTGGCCCATATTTTTGATCATGAGTTTATATATATATATATATATATATATATATATATATATATATATATATATATATAAAAATTAGCACAAAGAATCTTAACATCTAATAACAAAATATTAACTCAGCCCAAAAATCCCTACCCCAATTAAAACCAAAACTAACTGTAATTGTAAGAACAAACATCCTTGTCCGTTCAATAATGATTGCATCAATAAAGATGTTATATATTCATGCACAAGTACTGAGCTCCCACGCAATCCTCCCATAACAGACACTAATGTTTCGTCTTCAAGTTATCCTTCTTCCCATCCTCCATCTGATATAGTTACTAATCCAATATACCACTCGAGCAGCCCCTCCATATACAACCATACAACTAGCAATAATAATAATAATAATAATATTAACGAAAATAATAGTATTTTTCCTAACAGCTATCCTAACACTAACAACACTCACTATCCACTCCAAAATAGTCCTCATACAGATATTGCCCCACCATTTTTTGAACACTATGAACAAAATTCAAACTATTTAACTAATACAAATCACCAAATTAATATTAATATCAGACCTCGAGCTTTTAATAAAGTACATGCATATATCGGCGCTACTTCAACATTAATTAAGAAAAGAATATAAAACCACATTTCTTTTTTTAGCAACCATAATTCTAATAATAACCAAAGAACTTTTCTAACAACTTTAATTAAAAAACTTAACTCTAATAATACCCCCTTCTCAATCAAATGGACTATCATAAAAAAGTTAAGTCTTATGCTCCAGACTCTAAGTTATGTCGCCTCTGTACAACCGAAGCTATAACTATAATTACCTCCCCTCAAAGTAACAATATAATAAATTCTAAAAACGAACTGATCTCTTTCTGTAAACATAATTCCAAATTTAATTATGGTAATTTTGAAATTAAATAGTTATTCCTATATATCTAATATATCAATCTACCCACACATTCATATTTACTTATATTTTACTATATGCATTTACTTACATACTTACTTGCTTTATCCTGAATTTGCAGGTACCGGCAATCCTCTCCCCTTAATTTTTTTAATTTTTTTATTTTATATTTTATTTTTTTATTTATTTATTTATTATTATTTCTTTTTTATTTCTTTTTTAATTTATTTATTTATTCCATTTAGTGTCTTTTAACAACTCTTGCTGACATTTTCTTAAGTAATAACCTGTGCATTTCAGTTGACCTATTTTTGTTCTATATTTTTTTCGCGCCTTTTAACATCTTTTTGTCTAGGTCACTTTGACATTTGCTTTTCTATTTTATATTTAATTCTATCACCATTAATTTTTTCCTCTTTTTCTTCCCTGATCTTTCTTATTTACATTATGTCTCGGTAGCCGTATGAAAAGCATATCTTATTTTTCTTTTGCTAATATTATTGGATTTTTCCCCTTTTCCTTGTACATATTTTTGGATTATTCCATGGATTTCGGCCTTTTGGGTTATTTTGGACCATCTTCCAATTACGTGATTTCCTTGGATTTTACTTGTGCAAATGGAAATTCAATTAATTTTCTTGGAGTTATATTTTTGGATTTTACCGTCATTGGTTTATTTACCTTTCACCAGACTATCCATTCACGTGTAATTACCCTTTTCTTTACCATATTCCCTCTGCTTCA
The DNA here is from genome assembly GCF_053919585.1 of Euprymna scolopes. Classification (NCBI taxonomy): domain Eukaryota; kingdom Metazoa; phylum Mollusca; class Cephalopoda; order Sepiida; family Sepiolidae; genus Euprymna; species Euprymna scolopes. The sequence continues at coordinate 10,810,167 of NC_136497.1, forward strand.
CTTTTTGTTATCAAGTAATATCTTTGACTTACTTGCAGTTTCATCAAATGCTCTTGTATGCAAAATCTTATCCCGCAATTTGCTAATTCCTACCGTCTGATGAGAAGGAAAATATTTCTTCGAAACTCCGCGGGTATATATATATATATATATATATATATATATATATATATATATATATATATATATTATTGAAATACTACCGTTAGTGTTAGTTTTAATCATTTTGAACTGCCTTAAAGCTTCACTCATTTCGTGACCAAATTTCCAACAATTTTTAGTTCAAAGTCACCTTCTCAGCTACATTTCGAAATAAAAATGTTCAGTTTTCGTTTAATAAACAAAAGTTATAATAACATTGCTGGTGTTCAAAAGTCTTCAGAAGAAGTAAGAGAACGTGAGAGACGGTGTTTTTCTGATTGGCAGTTGATTATCATAAAAAAATTTCAACATTGACGATTCAGGGAATATTTATTCTGATTGGTTGTTAGTTACCATAGCAACTTTTTTGTCGACGCCACCTTCATAAATCAAAACGGGAATGTCCCTCGCATGCCATCATATTTTGGTTATATAGAGAGAGTTAACAAAAGTGATGCTCTTTGCCGCTTTCGCTTAATTCTGTTTCTTTTGCTATATTTGATAATTTATAATCTTGTTGCGCGCAAATTCTGCTTATCTCTTTTTTGTGCCTTCTTTCTGTTTATTTACTCAATTACAACTTCTATTGGAGTTAATTAAATAAGTTGGTAATAATTTTTTATGGATTATTCACAATTGACAATGCGTATGATATGGAACACAGAAAAGAAAATATTATTTCAAAGCAAAACCTGGAAACATCATGGATTACATAGAAAAATGCAAGCATGAAATGTAATATTGTTAAGATGAAATTTAGAAAAGTAAAAGGACTAGTTGTTAAAACTGGAAAAGAAAAAGACCAGATATTCTACAAAAAGATATACTAAATTTATATCTTAAAAAATTGCAGCAGTAAGATTTTAAACAAATCAGTTTAACATTAAAACTACATTCTTAATGCTGCAGTACTCTAAGTTATAAATTAATTATATTTTTACTAGAATATCTTGTCTTTTTCAGTTTTAACAACTAGTCCTTTTACTTTTCAAAGTTTAATCTTAACCATATTATTTTTCATTCTAGCATTTTCTATGTAATATATATATATATGTATATATATATATATATATACTAGCATGGGTGCCCGGCGTTTCCCAGGTGTTTGAGAGTGTGTGTTGAGCAAAACAAAGTGGTAGTAGTAAGGTAGACTCGAACCTGTACCGTGGAGGAGGAAAAGAACGGGAAAACGTGATGTCTTTGCTGTTACGACCACCGGCAAACAGGAAGTGACGTAGGTTTAAATTAAGGCTAGAAAATTGAAAAGAGGGGATGACTCTCGAAAATGTCGGCGAAAACAGCAGCCCTTCCCTGTAGAAAGTGCCCAGTTAAGGGTGAAGAAATGGTCTTAGCCAATTTTTCAGTATTTGTCGTCTGAACGATCGAGCTTCAAAATGATACTGATCTTGTGAAAATTCGCCGCCTCAGTCGAAAGTTTTAGGAAAAATTGCAAACATACATACATACATTTATATATTGGTAGCGAAAATTTTCGACCCAAACCGATTAAAAAGCTTGCCCTATCTCCGAATGTAAAATTTCAAATGTTTACACCAGAAATTGTCTTAGTAATTTGGTAGAGACCGCAGAGGTCACATTTTTTAAATTTGACCCCTATTATGACCCCCTTAACATATATTATTTTGGGCTCAAACCAAGTTCTTAAGCTAGTCCAAGGAACCTATACCTAAAATTTCAATTGTTTATACTCAAAATTAGCGGAGGAGTTTTGTAGAGTCCTCAAAAGTAAAATCGTTGAACTTTGACCCCTTAACAGCCAAATTCCTGGCTGTAAACGGATTGCAAAGATTAACCTACATCTCAATACCCTGTATATCAAATTTAGAGTCTTTTGATTGAAAATTTACAGAGTTATTGCGTAGGGAAATGTACACAGACAGACACACACACACACACACACACACACACACACACACACGCATAAACACACGGACACTTTCACTTTTAAATATATATATACTAGCATGGGTGTCTGGCGTTGCCCCAGTATTGGGAGGTGTATGTTGAGCAAAAAAAAAAGTCGTCATTTTTTTTTTAACTTTGACCCCTATTATGCCCCCTTAAAATTTATTGTTTTGGGCTCAAATTCAGTTATTAACTTAGATCCATGTAAAAGGAACGTATATATAAAATTTCAAGTGATTAGACCAAAAATTATTCGAGGACTTTGGTAGAGTTCTCAAAGGTCAAATCGTTGAACTTTGACCCCTTAATCGCCAAATTTCTAACCGAAAACCAATCACATCGATTTTCCCAAATCTTAGTACCCTGTATATCAAATTTTGAGTCTGTAGACTAAAAATTTACAGTTATTGCGTAGGGAAATGTACACACACAGACATACAGATACACAGAGTACACACACAGACAGATACTTTCACTTTTATAGATATTCTAGCATTTCGGCCCGGCGTTGCCCGGGTGTTTGGAGGTGTATGCTGAGCAAAAAAAAAACGGTAATTTTTTTAACTTTGACCCTTATTATGACCCCTTAATATTTATTGTTTGGGGCTCAACTCAAGTTATTATATTAGATCCATGTCAAAGGAACCAATATCTTAAATGTCAAGTGTTTAGACCAAAAATTGTCCGAGGAGTTTGGTAGAGTTCTCAAAGATCAAATCGTTGAACTTTGACCCCTTAACAGCGAAATTTCTGGCCGAAACCCGATCACATCGATTTTCCCAAATCTCAGTACATTGTACATCAAATTTCCAGTCTGTAGAAATGTACACAAACACACAGACACAGACACGTTAACTTTATATATATATATATATATATATATATATATATATATATATATATATATACATATATATATATATATATATATATACAGAAACCATCCCTGGACTGTTGGTTGAGTATGTGTCACACCATCAGTGGTGAGAGTTGTCGACACACCGTATAAGGTGAGATATCGTGTTTGGATAAAACCACCAAATGCTCATTGTCATACAAGGTTTGGCAGTGGACAAGTAGAAAAAACTAATAATCCTCAGACGATGTTGGTCGATGGTGTTCCTCGTCGTGTGAAAGATGTCCGCCCCCGATGTTTGTTTGTTTTTTTAAGCCACTGCTTATCAAATTCACTTGAAAATAAAATAAAATAAAATAAAAATGACGAAATAGCTTATAAAATGGACAGGGAACAAAACAAACAAACAAACGAGTTCAACAAGATAATCTGAAGAAGGTCGGCGGTTACATCGATCAAAATCTTGCGAAAATCACACTCCAGATGAGATTAATAGCCCAATGAATCCAAATAATACGGATATAGAAATATTATTGTTAGGTCGGATACATAATATATATAGATATTAATGTTAGGATGGATACATAATATATATATAACTATTACTGTTAGGTTGAGTACATAATATATATACATATTACTGCTAGGTTGGATACATAATACATATATGTATATATATATATATATATATATATATATATATATATATATATATATATGCATATATGTATTAGGTATCCAACCTAACAGTAATATTTATATATATTATGTATCCAACGTAACTGTAATAATTATATATATTATGTATCCAACCTAACAGTAATATATATATATATATATATATATATATATATATATATATACAATATGACTACAAATATATTTTAAGCCCCCTTCTTTTGGTAGAGCTCTGTCGTAAATAATCTCACCTGCTACTTAATTGGCTGAAAATGCGAAGCTCGTTGTTTGTTTGTTTACGAACAGGCGATTTGAGCACTATAAAAGTGGTGGCGGGTGTCTATTTAAATAGACATTCCGACGAGTTATTTACGGGCGTCAATTCCATGGCCGAGTGGGAGAACCGCCGACTGTCAACAAGACGGTTCTAGATTCAATCTAGTCTAGCGGCACTGATGAGTTGTGATACAACTGTATGTCGATGACTACAAATATAAATATATATATATATATATATATATATATATATATAATAAATTCCACAGCCAAACAACGCTGCAGCTCACAAGAGCCATGACAGCCAACGAATCGGAAGTCCAAGACTCGAGTTTCGCCCTCATTTGGGCTCATCAGTTAGACACATCCGCACTCAGGATTCGAAACCCGAGTCTCTTGCATGCGAGGCAAGCACTCTACCAACTGAGCAAACGCCCCGCACACAAGAATTTCTATTAACCAACACAGATCAAGTAAACCGCGCCGAAATCCGACTGTGAAATGAACCCACTTCGTCTCGACAAGGGACGCGGCCGTCCAACCAATCAATAACCCTTGCTGATGTCTCACAAGTAGGATTTTTACTCGAAGGGACGACGCCGTCCAGCAATGCTAACCCAACGAGCAACTTATAATAGGATTTTCAGAATGTGAGAGATTGTATAATAAATTCCACAGCCAAACAACGCCGCAGCTCACAAGAGCCATGACAGCCAACGAACCGGAAGTCCAAGACTCGAGTTTCACCCTCATTTGGGCTCATCAGTTAGACACATCCGCACTCAGGATTCGAAACCCGAGCCTCTTGCATACATATATATATCCAACCTAACAGTAATATATATATATATACATATATATATATATGTATATATATATATATATATATATATATATATATATATATATATATATATATATATATATATATATATATATATTACTGTTAGGTCGGATACCTAATATATATAAATATTAGTGTTAGGTTAGACATATAGTATATATAGTGTTAGGTTGTATACATATTATTTGCGTAAACGAAAAATTATAAATATGCGTAAACGGAAAGAAAAAAAGGAAGAAGGAATAAAGGAAGGGAAAGGGGATAAAGCCTTATAGAATGAAAGGGAAAAAGGGGTGTGGGATGAGAGAAATAAAAGTGAAAAGTAAAAATTAAGGAAAAAAAGAAAGAAATTGAAAACTACAGAAGAACGAAAAGAGAAAAAGATGCGTAGAATGAAAAGCGAACGAAAGAAAGGAAAGAAAAGCGCAAAACAAGTTCACACATATAACTGAAACATAAAAGCAAAATAAATAACGAGGGGATTAAAAAGAAATTTTGTAACGAGATGAAGAATTTAAAGAAAGTACTACATGATATAGGCGGATCTCAAAAGAGAGGTGACAAGATTGCAAAGCAAGAATAGGCATGAGAAAATATCATCAAACATTAGATTTGTCGTTCTGTCGCCTTTCCATCGTGCAGACATGCATTCGAGCCGCTAGCGTAGACGTGAGTTGACTATCGGAGTACTTTATTATCCGCGCTTGGTGTGAACACTAATTTTTCAACTGAAGAATACGACGTAGACTGCGACAATATCGATATTCGTGTATAGCGAATCTAAACGAACAAAACTCATAAAACGTTCTCTAAACTCGGAGTTGGCTATTATCTTCTTTGTAGGCTACATTATTGCATCACCGGATGTCATGAGCAAGTATCCCATCCAGATAGCTGAGATGGTCTCAGCTATCTGGATGGGATTCAGCGGCTATAGGGAATCACAAATCAAATGTGATATTGAAGAGAATGACTGGATATCATGCTCAAATGTTTTGAACTGAACTATAGCAAGAGACTTAGGGGATAATTGCACTAATAAACGGACGAAAATGGTATTGATTAATTAATTAGTTAATTATTAACCTTTGATTTGAGTTAATTATGAATTAAATAAAAACACGCTTTTTTGTTTCGAATAAAATTTGTACGGAAAGTCGTATCAACGGTTGACAAAAAAGATAAATTAACACGTAGCCATTTTAGTTGTACATACGCAGATAGGGAGAAGAGCTTCGTCTGCTTTATTTACATAATGAGAACAAAAAGAGAAAATACATGTAAAACACTCGACTATATACGGACAAAGAGAAGATAACTCCAAGTTACTCAAAGAGAGATAACTATTACAGTCTTCACGGTATTAACATCTGACTGACATTGACAGTTTTTTTAATGCCACTCCTCAATGTGAATAGGGTTTTAAGTCAGTTTTCCAATACTCAAGAGTTCTTTGAACTTCACAAGATGTCTGCTCACAAGTCCTTTTATTTTTCCCAGGCATTATCTACTTAGCTGTATCTCCTTGAAAGGGTTCTTTGTTTTATCAATTTATAAAATTAACAAGAAGTTTTAAGCTCCGACACGTACATCGCTATTAGTCATATTGTGTCAAGGTTAGAAGCTGGTTTTTCCTCAGCTCTGCAACCATTTGAAAACTATTCTCGCAACGTTTTACTCTCTTAGCATCTTTCTTTCTCATTCCGAATGCTGTACTTGAGATAAAATAAAATACAATTACATATTATTTACCTTCTTTCCAGGGGGTAAGATACAAGGTAACATGTGATTTTGAGAATTCAATGCGCGAGAACAAGCACATTTGGGCCTACAAATATGCCTGAATTTCTCGATTGGGTCGTTCCAGGCGATCAAATGTAGACCAAGCCTTTCTCAGAGAGATATATAAGGCGTACTCATGTTTTCGTGTTCATTTTAGCGATAATATATCCATTTTTATTCGTAAATTTTTGTATTTCATCATATTGAGTGTTGATATAGAGTCGAATCGTGTTCTCAACATCGATATCGATAGGGTGCATAAGTAAAATGAAATTAATTTGAAGTCGAATATGGCATGGAGGGATCATTCAGTTGTGTTTTAAAAAGTGATTCCGTTTTATATGTTCGAATGTATTGTAAAAATACCATTGATCAGTTATATAATGCAATATATCGTGAGAAAGAATACATGCCCATACCCCCGACATCACAGTTTCTTAATACACATCATCAGGTTTGAAGTCAAAGCGAAGCGGGTGATTCTTCCAATGTTTGTTTAGTCTGGCTTTTAAGGTAATGAGTAACTGTGCGGATACCACTTCTTCCGGCAGCTGGTTTCACACACCACACGTTGAGAAGAATGTGCTAGAACAGACCCAAACACGAGGAATGCCGACGGATCCTACAATCTCGTTTCAAAGGAAAATTCTTGTATCTCCACTCCATGCAGATTTTTGAAGACTTGGGTGGCATCCTCTCTCATTCGACGCAACATCAGAACTGGAAGATCTGGTTGCTTCAGTTGCTCCTTGTAGGACAGATCATGCAAACCTGTGACCAATTACGTAGCCCTTCCCTGCACCGCTTCTATGGTTTGGTTCCAATGTCACGCATATATCAAAGCGGCCATACTGATATGGTATATTCTAGCTTTGGACGGATCAGCCTCTTATAGAGAGACAGGAGCATTACACTGCCCATGTACGTAAACGAACAATGATATATGCCAAGCAACTTGTAAGTCGTAGTTGCTTCTTTAAAACCATGAGTCTGGAAACACAGACATGAATCAATGTGTACCCGTAGATTATTTTCTACTTCTGTAATTACTAAGGACGTTGTGCCCATCATGCACTCATACAGATCCCCCCGTTTCTTGCCGAGATGAAGTATATAACATTTGCCTGGGTGGAAAATTACTTGCACTGTTGTTTTCACTGAACTAGATTGACAATATTTTGCTGAATTGTAGGCAGTGTATTATTGAATTAATCTTGGTGTAAATTTTAGTGTCATCTGCATATATTTTCTGCATAGATTACTATTATGTATAAACAATATTATAATATGGCTTGTAACGTAGAGTGTACTCCAGTTATATTTTATGTTGTTATCATTCAACACATTTTTTCTCACTGATTTAAAAGCGTCTGTCGTGACCGACAATGCTATACAGATCAAAACTATGACGACCTCGATCGACGTATTTTGATTTTTTAGGTTTTCCGTCTCATTTCATGGTTCGCCAAGCATCCCAATCTCGGAATAATGCTGTCCATTGCTCACATTCCACACCGAAATCCCTGAGATCTCACTTTAGCACATCCTTGAATCTGAGAAGCGGACGAATAACAGGCCGAATACCCTCTTTCAAAACACCATGTAATACATTGTTAGGAAGGCCTTCACATGGCATTCGATTTAGATGGCCTGCCCACCGAATTTCCTAAACTTAAGTTTCGAGGGAAATACACCCAAACCTGTCCCTCGGAAGAGCTCTTCGGTTATCATTCTGTCCTTCCATGACACGCCAATGACTGATCGTAGATATCTTGTATCAAACGCACTAACCCTGGGCTCTTGAGGATGATATGCAGACCACGTCTCAGCCCCATAGAGAAGGAAACTCAGCACACACGCTCCATACACACGGATTCTCGTCTTGATAGTCAGATGCTTGTTCTTCCAACCGCGCTGCGTGAGGCTCCCAAATGTGGTAGACGCTAGACCAAGTCGCGTGCTAAGTTAGGGGTCAAGGGTAATGTTTTTCGGCAATAATCGAACCAAGGTATTTGAATTTATCCACATTCTCCAGGTTTGTATTATCTATTGTAAAATTAACACTGTCTGATAATTGGGAGAGGATGACGATTTTCTTAAGACTGTTAGTCCGAACTTTCTACATGAGTTTGAGAAAGAATCTAAAAGTCGTTGAATATCCTCAGCAGAACATATGCAAAGAGCAGCATCATCAGCGTAGCGGAGTTCGCGGACAACTATTTCCTGAACTTTCGACTTGGCTTTGTCTTGTGAGAGGGTAAGGAAATTCCCATCGTCACGTGTGAGAATCGAAACCTCCAACAGATTTATCGACATTATGATATGCTTATTTGCCAACAAAGGAGAAGTACATCCCGAACAAGGCTGGGGCGAGCATGCAGCCTTGTTTGACTCCTCGATTGATTGGAAACCAGTGAAACATGCTGAACTCGCCGGTGCATGTTCTTGTGAAATGCTTTGATGAGTGACAGCAGGGTATGGGACAGCCTGCTTTCTCAATGACGAGAAATAGCGCTCCACTGTCGACCAGGTCCAATGCTTTTGTCACGTTTATGAAAGCCATATGTAGTGGTTGTCGCTGTTCTCGTGCCTTCTCTTGGAGCTGTCTCATACAGAAGAGCATGTCCGTAGTTGACTGACCTACTCTAAAACCACATTGCGATTCAGAATACACAGTTTCGGCAATTTTCTGTAGACGTGAGGGGAGCAGACAGGCCATCATTTTGACAGTTACACTGAGAAGTGAGATGCTACGGTAATTGTCGCAATCTCCTCTTGAACCTCTGTTTTTGAAAAGTGTTGTAATTTTTGCATATTTGAAATATTGTGGAACAATTTTGTAGGACAGCAGTTGGATATAAGCCGATGAATGTGTTCGGTAAAAACCTCTGATCCTGCTTTGAGGAGCTCAGCGGATATTCTGTCCTCACCTACAGCTTTATTGTTGAGGAGAGCAATTATTACTTTGGCTAACTCCTACATGTGTGGTTCTTCGCCTAGTTCATTTAGGGTTGGGAAAGGATTGATTGACTGAATGACCTGGTGAGACACGTTGCTGTCACCATTATACAAGTCAGTGCAATGCTCAATCCATCAATCTAATTTCTCAGAATTATCCGTGAGTGTTGTATCATCTTTACGTTGAAGGATACCGAGTGATTGCTTGGAGGGCCCTAATGCAGACTTTATTCCAGTGTACATTCCTCGAATGTCTCCTACATCACGGGCTGTTTCAATTGCAGAGTAAATAGAATGTCAATACTCCTTCACACATTTTCTAGTGACCCTTTGAGCTTCAGCACGGCATTTCCTGTGGTATTCTTTACTTTTTCTAGTTGGTCTGATTTTATGGGAGAGAAGGGAATGTCGTATTTCTTCGAGAACTGGCTGGATGGTCGGAAATGAGGCAGAACCTGGGTTTCTCCTGGTCTTCCTCCCAAAAACATCAACAGCACAGTCTTAGATTGATTTCTTCATTTTAGTCCAGTACTGTTCTGGATCAGTCACCCGTCCGTGGCTGTTTTCAACTTTTCAGACAAGGTCTCGCAGAACTCATTGCATTTGGAGGGGATGTTGGTTTTGGAGAGGTCAATCTTAAGCGATTTAGCAACTCTCTTATGGTAGGGCTTTGACTGAAGCACCATTCGAGACATCATAATGATGTGGTCCGTGTCATAGTCTGCACTGTGGTATGTTCGTGTGTTGTGTACTTCGCTCTTGTTATTTGTTTTGGTTATGACAAAGTCAATGCCAGCGGGATGATCTTGGATGACACTAGCACATCATATGAAAAGGGTTACCTAGGAATAGCGTGTTTGTGATGATTAGGTTGTTTCTGCAGCAGAGATCAAGGAGGCGTTGCCCATTTTCATTTATCCTTCCCACTCCAAACTTTCCTAGGCATTGTGGTCAGTTTTCGTAATATCGGGTTACATGGTATTGTTAGCAGGCTTCCTGACCTGACACACACACACACACACACACACACACACACACACATATATATATATATATATATATATATATATATATATATATATATATATATAGTGCCAGTTGACCGCTGACCCCCCAAAAAACCACATAGCGGGACAATTATTGTTTGTAAATATGTTGCAATTTCGAATGTGGCGTAGAGGGGTACTTCATACTTTTAAATGCATTATACGTTCGCATATGGTGTAATAGGGTAATTCAATATTTTAGTGCATGAAATATAGTGTAGTGAATGATTCATAATTTTTGAAGCGCATTATACGTGGCGAGACGTTATATTATCGTGTACCAAAAAGGGGTCCTGTTATATTGTGGGGTACTAAAAAGAAACCAAAACGGTGTAAGATGTATATCTGCTGATATGCGCACTGGGGACGAAGGGTTCATCCTGATGTGCATACGTGTCACTAAATGTCTGTCGTTGCTTCTTCACTATGTGAATCCTAGCTTATGTCGTTGCAGTCTATTTATGATATATTCATATCTAATTGTTCATATGCGTATGTCTGTGTGTAATATATGTATTTTGAACATACCCAAACTTGATGCGTCGTTGATCTTGTCCACCAGAAAGTCATCTTGTTTATGGAGGGGAGGCTGGAACCTGTTTGGCCGAAACACGACGATTGGTTTTATATAGTTTTTATACAGTTTCCAGGTGTGGATCGCGGAAGAATGGAAAGTGAATATCTTTGCTTGCGGGCTTACTTCTAGGTCTCTATTTTTACACACGTCAGCTCCCTCCCCAGTGAAGGGGGAACAACTTGTTAAACTGTCAGCTCTGCTCAACGTCCAAATTCCAACTCACCGATGATCTACAGCTGACCTGATCACGTGACTCACACGGAGATCCGATCAGCTGACCAGACCTTCCGGTAAACTTCGTCTATGATGTGATTTTACCCTTTTTTGACAGATTTTATAAATATTCTTCATATTCATCTCCCGCCTATCTCTCCATTTAGATAGATAGACCAAGATGGATAGATTCAGAAATAGATAACTAAATAGATAGATCGACACTTTACTGTGTTCGACCTATTACATAACAGAGAAATACGTCACTATTTTAGTGTATTATAAGTAGAAGCGTAATCCATTATTTTGTTGTCACTATAATAATCTATATATCTTTAAAAGTGAGAATGTGTGTAATGACCATACTCAAACTATGAACTCAACGAATTTTTTACATAAAGACTTGAAATTTGGTATATAGGTTATTCAAACAAGTGGAAAATGTTTTTATCAGTTTTCATCCGGGAAAAAATGCTTCTAAGAGATCAAAATTTAAAAATTGGTACGTGGGGGGGCATCGGATTTTTATCTGTGAGTCAACTGTTTAACGAATGCGCATGCGTGAATCATTCACAAAACATTACTTATGTTAAGGATAAGTATGGTTTGAAAACGCTTTGTTAAGTCGTGTCAAGCTAACCTAATGGTTGTCGTGTTTGACTGACTTTGTTTAGGTTTTTGTTTCGATATCAGCTCGAGTATTTTTTTTTTACTTACAAGAAGTAAACTGTTTAGAAAAACATAATACTTGTGTTACATGTCTCAGTTTCTGTATGAATTACAATATAATATGCATGCGTATTTAACACAGCCTGTTAGTATAATAATATAAACACTAGTGGAATTCACTCTTCTAAAAGTGTGTTATAGGCTCGGGTACAACATAGTGGTTAATCCACTATATTGTTAAGTGTAAAGCGTTTATTATAATTTCGCGTATGATGTGATGTGGAGCGAGAATTCAATTTTTTTTAAGTTAATTATGCTTTAGCGTATAGAATAAACGAGGATTGCAATTACTTTTAAATATCACATATATCGTCCATGTGTAATTTACTATTGCGGGTGTTTAACAACTGCACGTTTTGCATTTTTTACAAGTTCTAGTAATAAACCCGAACAACATAGGTCCTGGACATGACTTTAAACTATATCCGATGGTGAGGCCCCAGTTTGCGGGCTTTGGGGAGTGTAGAACCACCCTTTAATTGCCATTGCTCCCAGGTCCACTCGGACTCAGAGTGGTAGTACCTGTTAGGGTCCCAACTATGGGTTAAATAAATCGACTTGAAAAAAATATATATTCTATTAAAAAGTTTTTCTTCAAAATAATTGGATTCGGAATGAAATAACCTGAAAAGGGGCGATATGCTGTAAAACGAAAACAACCAACCAACCAACCAACCAACCGAACAACATAGTAGATAAAAAGATGCTCGTAAAAACGTTTTTTTTTTAATACAATGTAAAAAAAAAAGAATTTATCTATAACTGCATGGGATAACAAAATATATTTAGTCGAATTGTCTCTTGTTCGTACATCATATCTTAAGTTTCGTCCAAATTTTTATTATTTTCATGGATTATGTTTTGGAAAATTACTTTAGAAGAGTATAAAACTTATATATTGCCGTTGTGGGGAGTCAAATAAAGAGGAACTTCAAGCATTCTGCACGGGCAAGTTTTCACTCCTTTGCGTACCAATTGTAAAGGGGTTCGACGCAGAAAGTGTATAGTAAAGAATGAGTTACAAAATCTTCAATGGCACCTCTTTTGAACAGCCTCTAGTGGTATGGTTTGGTATCACTAGGTTTGATTCTAAAGAGATACTGAATTCCTAAACTAAAATATTTATCTTATTGTTTTATTTTTTCCTTTTCCCTTTTTTAAATCCAATCATGTTCTGCAAGCCAACTGCAAAAACAACATTTTCTCTACAAGACAAACAAACAATGATTAATGAACAATTAAAAGTTATACAGAACTTGAAGTATAAAAACTTTTTTTTAATTACTGCGTTCGGTATTAAATTATCAAAAAAAATGCTGATATACCGTTAAAGACTCAAACAAAACATTATGAATAAATATTTGAAAATATAAAGACTTGAAACAAAAACAATTTCCAAAATTACTCGATTTGGCATATAATAATTAAAAAAAGGTTGATATGCCGTAAAACTTAACAACCACACAAAACATCATGAATAAATATTTAAAAATATAAAGAGCTTAAAAATAGAAAACAAAAACTTTGCGAAAATGATTTGCCTTAAATAACTCAGAAAATAGACTGTAAAATTAACAACTAAATCAAACACGATGAAAAAATATTTTAAGGTATAAAGAACGTGAGACATAAAACATTTTCCAAAATTACTAGATTCGGCTTTAAATAATCATAAAAATTGATATGCCGTAAAACGACCAAAAAAAAACGTGAAAACATACTTGAAGATATAAATAGCTTGAATCATAATTTTTTCCAAAATTACTCGATTCGACATTAAATAACCTGAAAAGTGTTTATACGAGGTGCCTTTAGTAAGTTTCCAGATTTTTCTGGCATGAACACTTTTATTTATAGTACACACATGAAACTCTAGTCGCCTTCGAAGTAATCTTCTCCGGCTGTAATACAATTCTTGAACCGTTTCAACAACTTCTAGAAGGCCCCATGGAAGTTCTCTTATGTAAGTGTGTCAATGAGCCTCGTCACAGCCCCTTTCATCTCCTCAAGTGTCTTATAACGACAGCATCTAAGGTTTTCCTTGATCTTAGATAATAACCAAAAGTCACAGGGAGCAAGGTCTTGACTATTAATCAGCTTGACCGTCTCCCTACCATGAAAATATCTTTCTTTCTGATCTTCTATGAGCATCCTTAGCACAAACTCCGCGCAAAACTTAGCCATCTTAAGGCTCTCGTTAATAACTGTGTGTACAGTTCTCACACTGACATCAAACTGTGCACTTATTGTCTCTACAGACACACGACGGGCCTTATCAATGACATTCTTTATTTGGCCAATCAACTTTGGTATTCTGACTTCCTTACTACCGCCACACCTCTCATCATCCCTCACAGAGTTCCTGCCTTCCTTGAATCTCTTATGCCACTAAAAAACTGATGCTCGATTCATACAAGATCGTCCAAGAGCAGTCCGAAGTATTCTATACGTGTCTGTAACATTTTGTCCAACTTGAAGACAGAATGTTATTGCATATCGTTCTTCTAAAGTGTTCCCACGTCCATATTGCCTTTTTAACATTCATTAGCTGTGACAATCAGGATTTAGTAAGGTGTATTCCAATTCCTGTTTAGCTAACTATTTGGACCTGAAATCATAAAATAAGTCATACATCTTATAAGATGCATAGTAATAATATAACGAATTCTAAAGAGTCTACGGCAAATTTAATTGCTGCGTGGAAAGAAATCTGAAAACTTATTGAAAACACCTCATACACTACAAAATTGAACAACCAAAAAGCGTGAATAAATACTTGAAAATATAAAGGTCTTGAAACATTTGTTTTTGCAAAATTACTAGATTTGGCATTAAATGGCGCCAAAAGGTTGATATGACGAGAAAACAACCAACTCGAGTAGAACGTAGAAGTTCAAGATAACTGAAAATAACACAGATTTGTTATTTCGGAGTTTTGTAAAATTCAACATTAGTTGTTATTTCGGACGTTTTGTTTATTCCTGATTAGTTGTTTATTCTAGATTGGTTGTACAACAAACGACTTTAACATCTAATCTACTTTTCTACCAGAGAGATGATATATAGATTTATATACTTCAAGGTGCTATTAGTGAGTGTGATGTACTAACTAGGCGGAAATCAGAAAGCTAAATCAAGATTCTCTGCCTATATGTACTACACTCCACAACTTCCATTATTTGCATCTATTCTTACCAATTGGGGATACGTTGTCGGCAGTCAGTCCAACATTTATTTTGTTGCTGTCGGGCTGAGGTATGATCCTTTCCAGTGTTAGAAAATCCACGTTTACAATCTTACACTTTTCGAAGAGCACCGATTTAGTTTATCGTTTATCGTTCAAGACGATACTCGCAGGGTATGCCGACAGAGCTATTCCGGCATTCCTTGCAGGCAAGAGATCGTTAGTCCTATTGGAATGTTTTTTCAACTTTACACCTGGCCGTGTGTCTAACCGTCTGGAATGGTAAATAAAAGGATAAAAAGCATTCAGTTTGAGTGAGGGAATTTTAGATAAAGACAAAAATGCTTGTTGCATCTGGATTTGAAAGACAATTTTTTTTATTTCAGTTCCAAATTTAGAAAAAAATCGTTTTTTCTCAGAAATACAGAAATTACCTTTCGTGGTTTAAACTATAACATTTTGAGTATTTATTCTTGCCACGTAATAGACTGTGGCTGTATTGTGTAGGGTTTCTATTTATCTGAACATGCTGCGGATTTTGATTATGGAGAGGCGGAAAGTGCCGCTATCCATAATTACTTCTCTCTCTCTCTCTCTCTCTCTCTCTCTCTCTCTCTCTCTCTCTTTCTCTCTCCTCTCTCTCTCTCTCTCTCTCTCTCTCTCTCTATATATATATATATATATATATATATATATATATATATCTTCGTTCATCCCATTCTTTCATATAATGTTTATATCTATTTTATTTCACTAAAAAACATTACAACATGTTTTGAAACATGTTATCACATTCCATTTGGTTTAGGCATAAAGTTATTTTGTTTGGCGTGTCGAGACAAGCAGATCGAAATTCATTACTTTTAGACTCTAAAACTTTGTTTCTCCTTTTTATTAGATACTCTCTCCAAAATACAACATTCACTCTACGACTTACATCTTATTTACAAAATTCTACAAATAGTTTTAAATTGAATTTTATTTATAGAAAAGCAACGTAAATGAATGGTGATGGGACGTTGGACAACTAATCAACGCACAAATAGAAAAAATAAAATAAATGATTAACGGGGAAGATTAATAAGACCGTCCCAACTCTTTTCCTAATATACATCGCTCACTGTTTCCGATTCGTCCAAACACGAGAAATCGGCCTCTAAATGTAAGAGTTAATTAAGAAATCAAAAAATATCAGGATTTTATATTGTAATGGATATCTTCCAAGATTATAAACAACAAGTCAGTTTAAGTCAGGTAAATATAAGGGCGTGAGCATCTTTGGAGGAAATATAGTACATTAGTCCAGAATTCATTCACGTCATTAGTTAAATGTCTAATTTTAGGGGAGGTCTTCAGAACTAACAGCCGCGCGTGCTAGGATTAAGCACGAAATACAAACTCGTATCAGTCTCATTATTGGATGCACAAATTAATGCCATGCACCAACCTCTTATTGCAATTGATGCGATCTAGTCTTTTCCAATCCCGTCATTAGTTTGAGCTGATGTTAAAATCAAACATTTAGATTCTGATCATAAACAAATGAACATCGCGACTTAAATCAAGACGTGTAACCCACGTCACTAGTCTTGCTACTGCTAGGATAGCTAAAACCAATTTTTCTCTCTGGAAAACGGTGGGGCAATGCTGTTGATGACATGCTAGAAAAGGACTACCTGCTTCTCACCGTCGGTTCGCGCCGCAATCTCTTTCATGCTCTCAAAGTCACTGAAGTTTTCAAGTGAAGATAACGTGGTCGGCTGTTTCTTCTTCGTTAGATTCGCAACGGGGGAAGAACAGATTGTTCTTTAAGCAAATCTGTTATATAGGGGCAGTGCATCAGGAAGTAACCACCAGGTCAGAGAATACTCAGAATTGTTAAGATAACGTCGGGTTAGTGCCCAACTCGACTGAATAAAAATGGCTTTTTCCGACTATTTCAGCTGCTTCACAATCGCATGCGAGGCGGAACCTTTCATTAAATGGATATATAGTTTATTCATAGACCATGAAAAAAAACTTTTTCCCGGCTCTGAGCACAGCTAAAGAACTGCAATCCTTTCATCTACGATGGCATTCAACCATTGGGTTTGTATGAGGTTGAGAAAGATGTCCTCATTGCAGAGACTAACGGACTATCTTTTATCAAAGAGGGATACACAAAGGCAAATTTTTCGGTATGTCTATGAATTGTCACATCCGGTATTTTCAAACCTCTCTCCCTTGTATATTGAGTACAGACGTGTCTGCGAACATACGGATTCCGTGTCTTCCAAATAAAGGAAGAGCCGCCCGCAGACAGAGGTGGCACAGGAGGAAGGACGCAACTCAGCTCTATTCTTTAACAAAGGTTCAACCATTTGAGCTTTTGCTGTACTTCCGACCCATTCGTAACCAGTAAAAGGCCTGGGATGAATATGATTTCTAGGATAGGGACTGGGCCATCTGGCCAATTGAAATAACTGAAAGTACAAATTCTCCGGTTCAGGCATCATAAAGCATGATTGGACCTGTTACGGTTGACGATAGCACTTGTAACTACGTCATAATTAGTGAGAAATTTAATCAGTTTTTGAATGTGTGAACAGCTCGATTTGGAAACAGAACGTGAAAACCCTGATTCGCACTTTACCAGTTAGTGAAATGTATTCGCAGGACTAGTCCCTTCATAAAGTTTTAACTTTGTTTGAAATCAGACTGTTCTTTCTTTAATCGGATTTTTCTATTATCGAATTTGGATACTTATCGGAGGTATCCCGATACAACCCCTATCTTAGAACACTCCCAGGTACATAAAGTAAACTTGTGAGAAATTTCATAAAAATAGGCGTAGCCGTTACGGCGTCCATAAACAACTTACTCACGCGCAGGCAGACAAAGTGTATTTTATATATCATAGATTTATATATCATACGTATATATTTGGCCACAATGAACCTTATTATATTTTACAGATAAAATTACTTAAAATTACATTAACATATGACAGAAGTCAAAGAGAATTGGATGCATACAATTCATTATTGTCACGGTGAACCTGGTTTGCACCCATCGCTGCAAAACAGTTAAAGCATTGTCATTTTTGATTGCAAATACTCGCCTGCTTCTTACAACCATTTCTGGAATATAGAAAGCACACTCACTTTAAAGTAGACTTCATTTTGTCGAACTGAATTTTATCAAGTACTTTATATGTGTCCTTTCATGACGAGAGCGACGAATGATTTTACGTCTATTGAAAACAAGTGTTTTTTCTTACATTCAAAATTAATTACCCTCCTCCATACACTGTCTATTGTTTAGATTTCTCACCTTTAGTTTGACGCACATACATAGAAAATGCGACTCTCTTTGGGGTATAAACATGTAGTTCTACCTCACCTATCTTAATGTATTTATACTTCAACCATAATACTTTTAAAGTAGAAACCTCATAATTATTATTAAATATTTGTCAATGATTTCGAAAATATTATAGAGAATTTGCACTCTCATTATATTTTTTATAAAATCTAAATAGCAATTTTCATAACATCCAATTAGTTATTTTCATTAAAGATTTTATTAAGTATTTTTAGAAAATCTAATTTAGTGTTTTTATTAACTCTAATAGTCTAGGAGAATGTTTGAACAAGGACACATAATATACTAGCAGGACCCGTTAACCGGCGTTGCCCGATGGAAGCATGCCCCTCTCCCTCGTAATAAGTTTAAGTGCGGATGTTGTTGGTATTACCCAAACCCAACCCCCAACCTCGTTAAGAAAGGCTTTTAGAATAGACACTCCCAACATCTTCATGGTAAGAATGGACACCCCCAATTGCCTCTGTTAATAACGGTTTTTGGAATAAGAACCCGATTTTGTTGGGGGGGGGCAGGTAGTCAAAATATCTGCCCCAAATTTTATCTTGATAATCGTTGTTATGATCCCACGCGCAAATGCTATAATACTATTGACCAACCTTGAAATTTTGAGTGGGGAGTGTCGGCTGGAAAAATGTAAATGTTGGATATGTATGTACTTTTGTTATCGTGCTGAAATAATAATATTATTATTTTGACAGCCGTTCTGAACATATTAGAAGAAAGTGTTTTGTAAATAATGTGTGCTTCTACCTTAAAATCTAATAATCACATGATTACATGTTCAATAATAGTGTTATTAAATTTTCCATGCATAAAGTTTTTGAATCATTTATAATATAGAAAAATCTCTCATGTACAAATATAGAAAATAATTCTGTTTACATAAAGCGAGATATCCGTGTTTACCTTTAAGATCCTCTTTTAGTTATAGGTTTTACGTCGGTCAAGAAAAATACAGTAAAAAAGAAAAGGGAAAGTCAGTAATTACGTTGCCCGAAAACTTCTATTAAATATTAGTATTTTTAAAGCAAATAGATCATAAATACGTAAATAAATAAATTTTTTGTTGTTGTTTTTTTATAATGTCGCAACTGTAATTTCTATAAAACAACTTTGTGCGTAATCACGGTATTTTTTACAAGAAAAAATTTGATATTCCTGAATATTCGAAAAACTACCTATTTTCGTACAATAATAATGCGGTACTTTTTATTTAAACGCAAATAGGTCACAAATAACATAGGTAAACGATTAAGTTTTTTATTCGAAAAACTACTTATTTCTAGACAATTTAAATGCGATCTTGTTTTTTTTAGAACGCAGGTAGGTTCCTAGAAAATAGTTGGTGTCTATGCACGAAGATTACACCCACGGTCATTTTTGTAAAAAATAGTCATAAAAATAATAATAATGCTCCAAAAATAATTATATTGATTTATAATTGAAATTTACTTATTTGCGGACAATTGCAATGCGGTATTTGTTGTAAGCATACTATTCCCCCTTTAAAATCATAAAAAGTTCGGTGTATAATATTATAAATAAAAAATACAAAAATGTTCTGTCCGTATTGTTTATTAGTAAAGGAAAAGTCTATAAACTTCTATACGTATTGTTTAAAAGCAAAGAAAATGTTCTGTCAAAAGTAAATAATAAGTGTGTAATCTTTTTCAAAAGCTCTCTCTCTCTCTCTCTCTCTCTCTCTCTCTCTGTCTACTTCTCTCCTTATCTCTCGCTCTATCTCTGTCTTTATATATCTCTCTCTGTATGTATCAGTCTAGCTGCCTCTCTCCCTGTCTCCCTATGTCTATCTTACGCTGTCTGTGTATCGTTATGTGCCCGTGTGTACGTGTTTACAAAGTCTGTCGTTCGCCCATTGGTAAGGCAAACCTCAAATATGGTGATTATATCTTTCTTTTATTTTGCAGAAAACAATAAGTGTAATTGACAACAGTAAGTAATATTGCGGGGAAAAGGAAATGAAACAGAACAGAAACCGATTGATAGAAGTCATGTTTTTTAACAGCTAGTGTGTTCAATTATTCAATCAGGTATCTATTCTCAAATAAGCAGGTTGAGAGGTAGCAACTAATTAAAAGTGATAGAAGTATGTAAGGGAGAAATTATTATTTTGTGTAAGGGAAAGGAAAAGTAAATGCTTTGTATAATCCAGTTAAGTAGGGTGACTGGAGAACATAGTAGGAGTGTGTATATATATCTTCCGGGTATAGACTGGGGGAGAAAGTGTACTGTGGATAGAGAGGGAAAAATAAGAACTACTTCCTCTGTAGATGATGGCGATCGTCATGATGCCTCTCCTAGGATGCAATAGGGGTGTTAATCTAACGAATAAATGTGTCTATAACGGCGATCAAAAGTTAGATAAGATGGCTGATAATAGTTTAGACATAATAAATCTGTACGTGGCATCTGTTGTTGCAAACCTACGATAATTTGGTCCAGAGAGGAATTTCTGATATCAAATTATTATATATAGAATAAAGTAAACCGTTTATTTTCAGCATTTAAAATACTTATTCCGGATGAATTAAAAATTACCGCAGTCTCGAAGGAATTCTCAAATTGTAAAAAAATATAGATGGCGAAAACCAAATACTTTCAAAGCTACAAAATACTTATTCCCGAAAAATTTATAACTGACTCGGTCCAGGAGGAATTCCCAGACATGAAAAAATTAGAGATAATGAAAACTGAATAATTTAAACATTTTAAAATAGTAGTTAGAAATTTAAACTTTTTATAACTAAAATCTTACAGAATTTTAAAATATCTCTTTCGGACAAATTGCTAATTACCTCCGTCTAAGAATAATTATCAAAGATAAGGAAAACCGAATACTTTAAACATCTAAAAGAATTCTTTTAAAGATGTGATCTTTTAGTTTTGGAAATTTGGCTTATTGGTCTTTTAACAGCGAACTGACACCTTCATTATTCAAAGGAGAAGTAATATTTCACTTCAGGAGAATACAATTTCAATAATTGATGTGACGAAGATAGGAATTACATTTTATTCCAGCACACTTAAATAATACACATAACTTATATAAAATGTGTTATTTCACAGTTACATGCAGACATAAAACAAGTTCCAGGCTAATTTTCTATTTGGGGTGCACGTATAGATGCTAACGTGAAACAAAATTAAACAATACAAAAATTCAATCAATAAAAACTATTTTATATTTCCTCATGCAACGGCAAGAAAGAAGTCCTGCTAGTTTTTTATAGAATATAATAATCAATTTTTTTATGAAATCTTATGTTATTTTTCTAAAATATAATTTGTTATGTTTATATATTCTAAATATTAATTTTCATGAAATCAAATTAGTTAATTTTTATAAAATCTAATAAGCTATTTTTAAAAGATTCCAAAGTTTGTTTTTTTTCTCGAAATTACACTTTCGGGATTTTGCAGTGCAATATTAGAAAAACATATATTATTTTTACTTCAATTCCTGTTTTGACAGTTGGAAGTAATTTGGGATCAATTCGACAGGGATACTATAAAGGGGGTTGCGCAGGGAGATGTCTGTTCATACTACACTTGAGCATCTAGATGACAGTATGGTCAGAGAAGTTGGAATCCGGGAGGAAGTGCAAAGTCGGATGAAGAAACGATTAGACTAGAAAGCTTTTCTGCATCTCGAGATCTCTACGGTGTATTGGTGGGATTTTGCTGATTGTCGTGTTACGTCGAGGGGGATACAAGTGCCTTAGGCTTGTTGCACCACTTTCTATTAAAGTTGTAAAACAGGTACTGGGACGCAGCATTTCGGGGATAGAAAAGAGGTTGGAGTTTGGTTGATAGCGTGGGCCTATTCGGTTGAAAACTTTTTTGACTCTGTCTAAGAGCGGGAGACGAGTGGCAGATGCACCAGTCTAGATATAGCAGTAATATTCTATTTTCTAGCACGGTACACAGCGCCCTTTACCTATTTTCCATATATTTTTGTCAAATAATTAATGAAAATAATATAAAAGACTTTAAAGATATAATACAAGGATGGATTCAAGTTTTTTAAGGCAAGGATAACATTTAAAATCGTTTCTATTAGAATTCACTTAAAGAAATCGAATATGTGTGTGGGTCATTTATTTGTTAATTTTGTTTTCCATGCTATTTTATACGAATTCAATTAGTTTTTAATCTATTAATTTAACAATGGATTCTTTTTCATTTTTCTTATTGTAGTCTTTACTTCAGCTGGGAACTGGCTGATGTAATTACCATAACTTTGATTTGTCTAAGCACTTTCAAATCCTTCTAGATTCATCATCAGGGATTAATTAAGCTGGTTGGACTTTTACTATTTATAATTATGGATGCTTAATTTTCATTGGTTAATAAATTATTATTTTTTTTATTAATCCCTAAAGATGAATCAATAAGGATTTGAAATTACTCGGACAAATCAAATTTGTGATCAATGCATCAGTCAGTTCCCATCTGAAGTAAAGAATATAATACTAAAAAAAGAAAGGTCCAATGAAAAATTAATAGACTAAAAATGTTTATTCAATTTACCAATTTATCCATGTATATATATATGTGAGCGCGCGCGTGTGTGTGTGTGTGTGTCTGCGCGTGTGTGTGTGTCTGCGTTTTAATTTAATTATCCAAGGAGAGGTGCTACATCGTTTCCAACTCATTAACGAAGACAGCCCTAGTCAGATTCGAAGCATGTCCCCCAGAATAAAATAAAATTAATTTTAGATGATTTTATTTATAAATGTTTAATCATCGCTATTTACACCTTTGTCTCATTTAATCAATTACTTTCATCAAAATAGTATGTGCTTAATCGTGGTTTTGTACATTGAATACAGTTTCGAATAATTCAACGATATCAAAACTCATCAAAATCAAAATCTCATAGAAAGTGGTTTATTTTACATATTTTCGTATTGATAACATAAGATTAGAAATTGTTCCTAGTATTTATTTAGATCTTCTATTTTATGAAATACTAGCAGGACGCCCGGCGTTGCCTGCTAGTAAGATACGCTTAATTGTGATATTTTAATTCATGCAGATTGCGTATTTATAACTATAGAGATATTATAAATCGATTCTTATTTTAAACCTAATTTATAGTAGTGAGATCAAAACTAAAACATATATATGACTTGGGTGCCAAAACATACAACAAGCCAGCCTCTTAGACTCTTAGCCACGCCCATGCGCATATTATTATTTAAAAATAACATTTTTAACCTATAAACGTATATGTGTGCCTTTAAACATGTTTAGTCAACTACTGCAACCAATTTCAATAATTTTGTTCTACATTTTACCTATTAGCAACAATTTTTTCAAGCTTAAAACCGAATCGGAAGTGTGCTACAGGTTCAAATACCCGATATATCAAATTTCAAGTTGGTACACAAAATATTCAAACAGGGGTTTAGTATATATATATATATATATATATATATATATATATATATATATATATATATATATATATATAGCTTAATGTAAAAGAAAAAGAAAAAGTTCAATTCCACAAAGGAGACTTATCCGGATAATGCCAAGCTCAACAATAATTATTGGAGCTTATACAATAGGACAATCATATATATATATATATATATATATATAGAGAGAGAGAGAGAGAGAGAGAGAGAGAGAGAGAGATAGAGAGAGATAGAGAGAGACATAATGTCAAAACATTGTTAATTCTCTGCCCGCGTAGCAGCAACCGTATAGCGCAACGGTTAGAAGCTCCGACTGTCGTTTGGGCGATCAGGGTTCGATCTTGGCTTGAGGTAGTTGCGTGTCTAGCTGCACTGATGCGCTGTGAAACTGCGAAGCAGTACTGTATGTGGATGACTATATATTATATATATATATATATGCATATATTAGATATATATATAGGCATATATATCTATATTAGATAGATAGATTAATAGATAGATCGATGTATATATAGATGTAGAGATATATTTAATTAATTAACACTCGTTTTTAAGCAATATGCAAATTTATAAACCTTCATGTAATCACTTACATGTCCATGACTGAGTATATTAAAAATGGTCGTTTTAATATTTTTTTAGATGGGAAAAGTAGGCTTTTTATATCAATGTCATAGCGAGAAAAACTCAACTTTTTTAGTATAAAACGGAATTTAGTGTTTCTGCTCGTGTTCAAACAAAGATCTGATAAAAAGGAAAGGTATTTATTTATAGCGTTAATATCCTCATCCAAATCTCATGTAAATCTAAGATTTCTTTTTTAACTGAATATGTGTTTTTATAAATCTTACGAGATTAACAACATAATTTTACAGAAAACATTACGTAATCATTCAGCTGCAAATCAATAGACTTAAAGGCTTAATTCAAAATATAATTTCTAATCGTATTATTTGGATTTATCGGACTACTGTTCTCAACTGGAGTGTGATTTTCAGAAAGTTTTGGTACATGTAACCTACACTTTGTTCAAGTGTATCTTGTCGAAATCGGAAATGTTTTTGTCGAATTGATACACCTGAAGAAGGTCGGAGGTTACATCGACTGAAACGTTGTGAAAATCACACAAAAGTTGAGAACGGTAGTTCGATCAGTCCAAATAATACGAATAACCCTTCCCTATCTCAAAAATTCAGAAACGTCATAATTTCTAATGTTTGTGTTAATAAAAACAATCTTTATATCTATAAAAGTGAAATTGTCTGTGTGTGTCTGTCTGTGTGTGTAAATTTCTCTACCAAACTACTCTGTCAATTTTGAGTCTATAGACTTGAGGTTTGACATAAGGAGTATTGAGATTTCGGAAAATCCTTTTTGCCAGTTTTCGGCACGAAATTTGGCTGTTAAGGAGTCAAAGTTCAACGATTTGACCTTTGAAAACTCTACCAGACTCCTCCGCCAATTTTTGGTCTAAACACTGGAAATTTTCGATGCAGGTTACTTGCATATGGATCAAAATTTTACATTTGATTTGAGTTCAAAACAACAAACTTTAAGGAGTCAAAATGTTGGTAAACGTAAAAACAATTTACATCTGCGGTCTCTACCAAATTATTCACTCAATTTTTGGTCTAAATATTGGGAATTTTACATAAAGTGTATTCAGACATAAGGCAAGCTTTTTAATTGTTTTTTGGCCGAAGGGTCAAAGTGAAAAAGATTTGACTTTTGTGGTCTCTTGCAAACTATTCAGCCAATTTTGGGTGTAAACATTTGAAATTTTACACAAACGGTGTTCAGACGTGCAACAAGCTTTTTAGTCAGTTTTTGAGCGTAAATTTGACTGCTAAGAGGCCTCAATTGAAAGAGTATACCTTTACAGACTCTTCCAAACTCCTCCGTCCATTTTGGATCTAAACACTTGAAATTTCAGATGTAGGTTACCTGGACAGGAGGCAAACTTTTTAATACATATATATATATATATATATATATATATATATATATATATATATGCGTGTGTGTGTGCGTTTTTTTTTTTACCGTTGCACTTTCTTCAGGTTTTTACTAAATACCATTTTTGATATATATATATATATATATATATATATATATATATATATATATTAGAACCCTTTTTTGCTATATATATATATATATATATATATATATATATATATATATATATATGCACATAAAATTATGAACAGTGAATAGGGCCTGAGCAAAGCTGGGATGAACTGCTAGTAAATACATTCATCGTAGTTACGTGCTCTCGCCTGCATATACTAAGCAGTGAATTGCCCTCAAATTTTCACAAGTATTTTCTTCGTACGAGATATAGATCGCTTTTAGCACAGTAAAGATGCACATTGGTATACCCAGTTACTATACGAACTAGTAGTGGGTATACAATAGTGTATAGAATTAATATATTAAACTAAAAATGGAAATAAACATATTCATTAAATGATTCCTTTTTTAAAATTGAATTACAATAAATCTTGTATTAGAATTTATCGCAGAATTAAACTCTAAATGCCAATAATTTATTTTCAGAATCTTTTGATGAGAATTGATTATTCGTATTATTTGAATTCTTCGGATTGTTGTTCTCATCCTGAGTGTTATTTTCACAAAGTTTCCATCGATGTAAGTTGTAACGATCTTGTTAAAAACGGGCATCTTCTGTCTAAGTCGAACCGTATTGTAGTAGAGAAAGTAATTGGTAAAATTAAATTTTAGAGTTACACCCGTGTGGAGTTTGATGGTTCAATCCTCAGTGCGGGAGACACTCAAAATACAATTGCGATTTATTGAGGAAATCTACATAATCATTGCTGACAAAATGAAATTCCGTGCAGATTCCCGAGTTTGACAGAAAGATTCTCCAGTTCAACAGAAAGGTTGCCACGTTCAACAGAAAGATTCCTAAGTTCAACAAGATATATATGAAGAAGATCGGAGGTTATATTGACCGTAATATTGTGAAAAAAAATGCTCAAGATAAGAACAGTAGTCCAAAAATAATACGAGTAACTATTTAATTTAAATAGTTTCGAACACCAATAATTAAATCGATGTTTCAGTAGTTTAATACGTTAAAACGTTCAATTGTAAATACAAACTTTTAGCTTTGAACATGACACATTGCGTGTTATACATGGATGAGAAACAAATACTTTAGCTAACTTGAATTTTTTCTAAATAATCGCATGTGAGCAGCTTGATTACACTATTGGAAAACAATCTCTAAAGAATACGTAGGAAATGACTTCACAAAACGTTGTCCGAAGGCTTGATTAACCTATCTGATCCGCACTAGTCAAAAGCAAATTGCCATTGGCGTGAAATGAATTCACGTCGGTTATAATTTACGAAGTAAAGGCACGTACTTTATGGCCTCTGCAGCCTGCTCGCTTAGATGTTTAGAATACGAGACACGGGCTCAATTACAGGGGGTGAACACACCACCGCTGGCTCACGAACGGCCGTATGTGGCGCCTTCAAAGCTAGTACACCTGACATCACCCTCCTTTTACAAGGTGAGTTACTTGATAGAATTAAAATGACATTTCTCATTAGCTCACTCACCGTTGGGCTTTACAGAAAAAAAAACGAACGGGCTGGTGGAATTAGTGAAAGGCCGTTAGCTTTAATGAAGAGTTTAACCGTTCCATTATAGAAGGCTGTTGTTTGTTGCCCTGTCGGTATGTTCCTCACAATATTTGCATGTCAGCGTAAGGGTAGTGCAGACGCCAATTATCTGAATTATATTAAAATACAGGATAGAATTCAGATATTGCACTCAAGTATGATAAAATGTTTGGACAGGCTGATTAAGAAGTAACTGTCTATACGTGAAATGCATTAGTGAAATATAATTCTTACAGAAAATAAATAGAAATAAGAGTGGAGCAAGAGTGTTGCCCCTTTATTTTATTTTATTTATTTATGTATTTGTCATCATATGCCATGAGTAAGATTTTTGACAATGTGTTGTGTCTGTATCAATAACAACACGAACGCAAAAAGTAAAGGTAAAACAAATATATTAAGACGAAAAGATAATACATATTTACAAAGGTGCAGTTGTACTGCAGTTGGAAGATTGTCCGGCAGAGGGCGTGTTAAAGTCTTCATGGAGCACCCGGCAAATGCGTCTTGCCTGTCCGGGGTTCGAACACAGCTCCCCGGTCTTGCTGACTTGATACCTTTATCTATATCTTTTCACCCACGTATGCTAATTAGTGGGCGTCTCCACAACACCCCCTCCCAAGATTTGAAGTCGTGTAGATTTCAATATTTTTTTCCTTTTGGGGTTCATTATCATTGGGTCTATAGCCTTTCTTTTCCTTCCCGATCTCCTCGGTTCGGACATGGTCTGTGGTGGTTCAATATTAAACGTTTCGTATACTATATCAATTGGATCTTCCTGTTCCTCAGGTTTTTCCTGTTCGTTGTCCTTCCTATGACGTTTTCTTAATTGATTTTGGTGCCTTTTGTGTATCCCTTTTGGACCTTTTATCATGTAGACCAAGTCGCCGATAGGTTTATCTACCGTACCCGACTCCCAATATGACATTATTTTTAAAACATTTAAAATATACCTGATCACCTGGTTTAAACCTTTTACGTGATGTGTGTGTGTCGTTTTATATACGACTGCTTGCTTTGGTATTAATTTATCAAATGGTGATTTTATTTTTCTCGCAAACATTCATTCTGCTGGCGATAATTTCGACTTTGTATTTGGGTTCTCAGTTATCCTGTATATTTGCAGGAACTGTTGTAATGCTTTATCCGTCGGTGTCCCTATCGATTTTCTAAGGGCACGCTTTATCGTATCTACGAACCTTTCCGCTAATCCATTTGATCGAGGATGGAACGGTGGTGTAGTTATATGATTTACCTGAAACGATTCACAAAAATCCTTGAAAACACTTGAAGTAAATTGTGTTTCGTTATCTGTGACTACAATGTCTAGTACCCCAAAACGTGCAAATATTTCATGCAGAAAACCTATTGTGTAGTCTGTCGTTGGGTTTTTGACCCGCTTTACTTCCGGCTATCTGGAAAAACTATCTACTATGATTAGGTAGTATTTCCCTCAATCGGTCCAACAAAGTCTAGATGAATGCGTGACCATGGATGGTCAGTTTTTTCCAAGGTTTATGAACTATCGGTGGTGCCTTAGCGGCTAACGCACAACCTTTACATTTGTTTAGAGTTAATGCAATATCCACCTCCATATTATGCCAGTAAACATAACTCCTCATAAGTGTCTTCATCCTATTTATACCCGGGTGTCCTATATGAAAATCACCTAAGATTTTTACAACCACTTTTTCACTATATAATAATACCTCATTGCATAAGGAAAATATACTTTGAGTTTTTCCGTCATTTTCCCTTAATTGTTTCTTTATGTCTTTGATGACGTTGTCATTTTCAGCCTCCCTTTTTATATCGGTAAGCGTGACGTTTTATTATATTCGCCACCGTGTTTTTTCCTCATAATTGGAACGTATAGCTGCAATTACTGACTCTTCAAATGTTTCATCCTTTTTCGGTATAAGCCTTGACAATCCATCCGCATGACCTATTTTTCCCCGAACGTAGATGTTTTATTTGAAAATCATAATTTAGCAAGATCATATCCCAACGGAGTAACCGATTTGCCGTATATACTGGTAAGCCCTTTTTTGAGCCGAAAATAGACACTAGGGGCTTATGGTCTGTTTCCAGTATAAAATGTCTTCCGTACAGATAACGGTGGAATTTCGTCACCGCCAAAATAATGCTTAATGCTTCCTTTTCTATTTGGGAGTAAGCCTTCTCTGACGGAATTAGGGTCCTTGAAGCGTGCGCTATAGGTTTCTTCGTTCCATCTGGCATGATATGCTGTATACATGCTCCTATACCATACGAGCTCCCGTCACTCGCAACAATTATTTGTAATTTTTGGTCGTAATAAGTTAAGGATAAATCTGACGTCAAAGTGTTTTTAATTTCCTCAAATGAGTCTTTACATTCTTTTGTCCATATCCATGGTGTTTCTTTCTTTAATAATTCGTTCAGCGGGGCTCTTAGGTCGTGCATGCCTTTGATAAATACTTGATAGTAGTTCGCGAGGCCTAAGAAACTCTGTAAAGTCGTCACGTTATGTGGTGCTGGCATGTTCCTAATTGCTATCGCTCTTTCTGGATCAGGGCGTCGACCATCTTTACTTATTATTTGTCCTAAATACTTGATTTCGTCTAGACAAAACTCACATTTGTTTTCTTTCACCTTGAATCCGTACTCGTTTATTCTTGTGAACACTTGTTTTAAATGCTCTATATGTTCACTTATGGACGCGCTCCTTATGATTATGTCATCCAGGTATGCACAAACACAATCTAAACTGTTCAACATTGTGTCCATCGCTTGCTGGAATATCGCCGGCGCGACTTTTATCCTGACCGGTAATCGGTTATACTTGAATAAACCTTTGTGTGTGTTAATGTATAAAATCTTTGAGCATTTTTCTTCTATCGGAATTTGCAAATAGGCGTCGGACAAATCTACTTTTGAAAAAATTTTCCCATCATTTAGTTTGGCAAAAATCTCTTCCGGGTTTGATAAAGGGTAATGATGATCTTGTAGCATATTATTTAACCCGGTTGAAAAGTCTCCAAAGACTTGAATTTGTTCCGATTTCTTCTTTACGTACACCGTAGGCGCTGCCCAAATGCTAGTTTCGATTTTCGATAAAATGCCCGTTCTTTCAAGTTTGTCTAATTCGCTATCTATTTTGTCTAATCCGGCGAACGGCACGTTCCGTTTTTTCTTAAATACTGGTGTTGCATCCTTTTTTAGCTCGAACGAAGCTTTAAATTTATTACATCTTCCCAGTCCCATAGTAAATATTTCTGGGAATTCGTTCTTTAGTTCATTTTTAATATTTTCTGACGTTGTGGTGCAGCTGGTTATTTTTTTACAAAAAGCGTTCGTCGGTTTATCCCAAAGGTTGAATTTTTTAATAAAATCTGTTCCCAATAAATTCTCGCTTTCTTTAATTACGAAGATTTTCAATTTCTTCGTCGTGCCCTTTAAATTAATGGGCAGACCGACTTCTCCTTCGAATTTGATTTCGTCTCATATATCCGTTCTAGCACCCTTACTTGACTTTTTCAGAGTCGATTTATCCAGTTTTTTTCAAGCGCTAACGTTTATTACCGACAAATCTGCTCCAGAATCAAGTTGAAATTTTATTTGTTTGCCGAAAATATTAACCAACACATATTTTCGTAAATTGTCTTTCTCTTCGTCGTTTGTTCTCATTTGGTGTACTCTATATTTTGTTCTGCAACAAATACTCTTATGTCCGACTTTGTCGCAATTGAAGCATCTGATATTTTTGTAAGGACAATCCTTTCCCCAATGTTTTTCATCACATCTTCCGCAATTATTACTTGGTCCCGAGTTACTATAGTTCCTTGGACTTAAATCGCAATTTCCTTTTCTGTAATTAGAGTTTGAGTATTTATAACTCGCGTAATCTTTTGGATTTTGACGAGTCTCACACTTTCTTTGCCCTGCGTTTCTGCCAGATTTTTTAATCTTGCTTATGTACGACACTTCTGCTTCTTTTATATCTCTGGAGTCTTTTTTAGTGATACTGCCCTTTGACAATCTTCTGCTAACTTTTGCAGTTTCAGACCTCGTTCTGTCTCTAATTTTGAGAGAAAGCGTCTTCGGATCTCTGAATTTTTTGTAGAAACTAGCCCCTGTGCAAAAATTAAACATTTGAAGTCGTCCACCGTAAGTTCCGATAATTTAAAATTGTCGCAGTGTTTATTCACTACTGACGCATATGTCAGGTAGTCCTGCTCCTCAGTTTTCTTAAGATTCATAGGCGACCATCTCTTGTGAAAAAGAGACATGTTCGGTCCGAATAACTCCCATAAGACGTTTTACGGTCTCAGCGAAGTCTAACTGATTCGTTCTCCTTGGCAATATGAAATCAACAAATTTGCAATGTTCACTGGTACCAAGCTTTCGAAGTAATAAACTTACTTTCTTTGCGTTTGACCAGCTTTCGCAATCTGTTTCGAAAATATCTTCATACCTCTTAAAGTATGCCTCAAAAGTTTTATCCTCTTCCGGTAGGTACGTGAACACATCTACGCTATTCACAATTGTTGCGTTGGAAAAAGTCGTATTGCTTTCCTGTGCAGAATTAGTGGTTAATCTTTCCAACAAATCTTTTTGACCAAGTTGCATTTGCTCTATACATTTAAGAAGCCGTTCATTCTGTCTTTCGTCTCTTTCTTGTAGTTCTTTTTTCTGTAATTCGTCTCTTCCTTGTTATCTTTCGTCTCTTTCTTGTAGTTCTTCTTTGTGTAATTCGTCTCTTTCTTGTTGACGCCTTCTCTGTACTTCGTCTCTTTTTTGTTGACGCATTTGCATTCCCGCGAATAACTTGATAAGAGTCTCCATTTTGTTTTTCAAATTAGTAAATCAGTCACTTTTACAATTTCCTTTCTTTAATAACTACGAACAAACCATTCCTTTTGTTACGTTATTAATTACGTACAAGAAAGAGAAAAAAAATCCCTTCTTAGCACACTGAGAAAAAATAAATCACTTTTTCTTTCAAAACCGTCTACCTAATAAGTTCACGGTATCCTAGCGAAACACTTTTTTGTGCACTTTGCAGAAAGGGTTACTGCAACTTTCAAGTTTTTTTTTTTCTCATAGGCACTTTGAAATAAAGTGCTTGCTGTTTTTTTTTTTTTTTTTTTTTTTTTTTTTCAAGTGTCCCGGGTTTTGAATTTCCTTTTCAAGTAGTCACAAAAAAAAAGCTTGGTGTTTTGCAAGTATATCGCGTTCGACAATTTCATAGTTGCTGCGTTTTAAACATTGAATTCCCGAATGATTTTTTTTTTCAATCTTTGACGAGTAAGTATTTCCCGAATACCACTGTAGAGTTTGATAGATTTTCTCACGCGTAAATCTTTTTTCGAAATCCCGTCGCCACTGTTGTGTCTGTATCAATAACAACACGAACGCAGAAAGTAAAGGTAAAGCAAATATATTAAGACGAAAAGATAATACATATTTACAAAGGTGCAGTTGGGAGATTGTCCGGCAGAGGGCGTGTTAAAGTCTTTCATGGAGCAGCCGGCACATGCGTCTTGCCTGTCCGGGGTTCGAACACAGCTCCTCGGTCTTGCTGACTTGATACCTTTAACTATATCTTTTCACCCACGTATGCTAATTAGTGGGCGTCTCCACAACACAATGTAAAAACGCTGTTTTCTGGGTCAGTTAATGTTTTGCGTTGGTGATATATGAACATTATAAATCCTCTCATAGTTAATGTTTTGCGTTGGTGATATATGAACATTATAAATCCCCTCATAGTTAATGTTTTGCGTTTGTGATATATGAACATTATAAATCCCCTCATAGTTAATGTTTTGCATTTGTGATATATGAACACATTATAAATATATGAACACAATATAAATATGTGAACATTATAAATATATGAACACAATATAAATATATGAACATTATAAATATATGAACACAATATAAATATATGAACACATTATAAATATATGAACACATTATAAATATATGAATACAATATAAATTCCCTCATACATTGCCAATCATCTGCCAATCTATCCATTTCATAAACCCAAAACTCCAAATTTTGACATAATTAAAAAAAAAAAAGAAAATAATCATTGTAAAATCAGCAGACGCGGTAGTCAGGGGTATTGAAAAGCTAGTAACTAATGTTGGCATCCATACTGAGTTCTAAATAAAACTTCATAATAGACACTTTCTTATATTATTTTTGTGAAAAAAATATGTTTTAGTAATATATTACAAGCACTAAATAATAGGGAGTTATATATATATATATATATATATATATATATATATATATATATATATATATATATATATTTAAAGTGATGGTTGTGTAGTTCCAACGAGAGAAAAAATGTATATTTAAAAGAGTGTAGCCATCAACAATTGTGGGTTTTTTTTAAAGGTTTTCATCATATTTTTATTTTAAAATAAATATATATATACAGAGAGAGAGGAAAGGGACGAGAAAGAGAGAAAGAGAACGATAATTAACTTATATATATATATATATATATATATATATATATATATATATATATATGTATATATATATATATAAGTTTCGTGGTTTAATTTTAAATTCTGAAAAAAAAAACAATATATAGAGGCATATATTCGATTTAAAATTTATTGTTTGACAAAGGAATATATAGAAAGGGTTGTTTAATTTCCTTAATCCATAGATTTTCAACAATGGCTTACATCATCAGAGAAAATGAAATGCAGTTAGCAAAATGTTCAGCTACGAATGGACGCTAATTGGAGGATAATTACAATGGAATGGAATGGTATAACCAGCCAATTTCGGATATGCGCTGTCGACACCGAGAAAACATTTAGACCAAAGCAAATAACACACAGTCAACGCAACAACGAATAAGACAGCCCGGTATACTTTTCGAAATATCAGGATTGAGCAGTACGCTTCCGCTATATGGGAATATCACTTTCTCCCATGGGCTTATTTTCTTCCCACCCGGATTTGTAACCCCGAATGACATAGGACTCCTTCCGATAATGGACTACCCAGGTTTTATCAACTTCTTTCTTTTCGTATAATTTTCTCCATATAATTATCCACAACCACCAATAAACTATTTTCAATAATTGTGCTTGCAAAATAGCGTCCATTCGCCGCCGAACATTTTGCTAACTGCATTTCATTTCCTCTGATGATATGAGCCATTGTTGAAAATCCATGGATTAAGGAAATTAAAATAACCCTTTCTATATATTCCTTTGTCAAGCAGTAAATTCTTAAATCAAATATATGCCTCTATATGTTGTTTTTATCAGAATTTAAAATTAAACCACCAAACTTATATATTGCTCTATTCTTAAATATTGAGATTTTCCTTTTTGGCTAGGATCTCCTTGAAAGTATTGCTTCAACTAATATCTATCAGGATTTTCATCTGAATTCTATCATTGTCTTATCTCGCTTATATATATATATATATATATATATATATATATATATATATACACGAGGGACGTGCAATAAGTAATGCCCCTGGCCCACTTCCCATAGCAGTAGAGCAACGAAACTTGGCACAGTTATTAGTCTTTCTCTACATAGGAACAACCCAGAGTTCTGCATTTCTCCCATCGTTTGATGAAGCTCTAGAGACTGTTTTTGTAGAACATCCCAGGTTGGTCCTCCAACCACGACGTGACTTCAGAAATCAAGGCTTCATCATCTGGGAAACGCTTTCCTTTCAAAATAACTTCATGGCTGGGAAGAGGTGAAAGTGAGACGATGCAAAGTCAGGAGAGTAGGGAGGATCGTGGAGGATTTCATAACCACACACCCGTGCTTCTGATCTGGCGGCATGTGAGTTGTGAACCGGAGCGTTGTCCTGCAGGAGGAGGGTATATTTGCTGATCTTGCCCCGCCTCTGAAAACTAATTACAAAGATTTTTCCAGATCTCAATACACTGTATATTACATTTCGAGTTTGAAGACTGAAAATTGACAGAGTTATTGTGTAGGGAAATGTACTCAGACACACAGACAGACACTTTCACTTTTATAGATATGTAGATTATTACATACACATATATACACAAACATAAACGGAGGTAGAGGCTTCACAAATGTGGTTTCGTAGTTGGGTTCGAATTTTCCAACCACCGGAAATTGTCATCTTACACTTGTAATTGCATAAGCATGTAAAGTATAAAAGCATAGTTATTATTTAATTATAGTAATCAAGTTCTTTCTAAGAATATTTAAAGATAAACACTGTTTGGGAAGTATAAACTAGTGTCTGATGGTATAAAAGAATAATTATTATTTATTAATATATATATATATATATATATATATATATATATATATATATATATATATATATTCGGGTTTCGAATCCTGAATTCGTATGTGTCTAACTGATGAGCCCAAATGAGGGCGAAACTCGAGTCTTGGACTTCCGGTTCGTTGATTGCCATGACTCTTGTGGGTTGCGACGTTTTTTGGCTGTGGAATTTATTATATATATATATATATATATATATATATATATATATATATATATATATTTACTAAATTTGTTTAACATAAATAAAAGATATAGAAAAAATGAAAAGTCTAGCTGAACGATTTAGAAATTTTTTCAATAGAGCTAAATCGAGGATAGGAAATTACGATTTACGATTAAAAATAATATGAAAATGAGAATATGGCGGGGACAAAATAAAACGGGAAAAACTCAAATAGAATCTACATTAAGTTCTTCAATATTTTCTTTTTGCTTAAAAAAGATCTCACATACTTAATATAAACGGTTTCTAGAATTTTCAAGCGAAAGACTAGTGTGGCTTGCTAAGATAGGAGAATAAATCCACAATAAACATATAGGCACAGTTATTTATAAGATGTTCACTGATGGCCTAACCGTATGTATTATTCAAAACATAAGATGCTAAATGATTGGCTTATTGAATTTTTTTTGGTTTGTTGTTTGACCCGGAAGTCCAATCTTTTCAACGTCCGGCATAGTACGAACCATAAATACATTATTGAGGAGCGGTGGGGGAGAATATCTGTTCGATTTGAAGATAAACTATGTCTAGTGGAAAACCAACACGTGAGTCGATGTAAAACAACACTCTTTTAGAGATAGCACATATGACCTAGTGAAGGGAAATGCAGTTGAACATTTAAGTTTAGCACTGAATTAATAATATTTAATTGCGTATTTTATATTAATTAATTCACAAAATGCGACCTTAATAAATTAAAACAAAATTAATTAATTCAATTTTATCGAGCTGTTATTGTAATAACTGTTTAAAGGTCGATACTTATTTTGCCGGTGCGTCATGCCTCGTATTATTAGATTTACTTAGATACGTCGATCAATAAATATTCTTATTGTATTCTATTACTTGTCCATTATCATCATCATCATCAGCAGCAGCAGCAGCAGCATCGGTTTTACGTCTGATTTACTTATTGATATATGTTGACGAATTTTACCAATTGACTTCCAAAAGAAGGTGGTTTGTTACTTTTAATGCATCTAAAACCAAACTTTTATCTTTACATCATCAACGCTCTGATCCCCAGCTGGCATCAATTGAAATGAACGGCTCTCCTCTTCGAGAGGCCTCGTGTTTTGACAGGTTTCTTGGCTTGACCTTTACTCCTAATCTTAAATGAAACGCCTACATTAAATCCGTTGCCAAGGCCGCTGGAAAAATGGTGGGATCGTTCTATCGATCCAGTAGATATCTCACTACTGATGCAATTCTCTATCTATATAAGAGCCAGGTACATCCAAGGATGGGGTACTGCTGTCACATCTGGACAGGAGCTGCTAGAAAGGACTTATCATGCCTTGATAGAGTTCAAAATAGACTTTGTAGCCTTGTAGGGGATGTCCTTTTCTCTTCCCTGCAACCTCTTTCTCACAGAAGAGATGTTGCGAGTTTGTCTCTGATGTATCGTTATTTTCATGGCAAGTGCTCGGATGAGCTCAATTCTATGATCCCCCCTCGCCAAACTTTCACAAGAAACACCCGTCTAGCAGAAAACACTATCACTAATTTCCCCACTCTTTATCTGTGTCTAAATTCAAACGTAGGTTACATGAGCAAAGCTTCTTTCTTAGAACTGCACGCCTATGGAATTGTCTTCCGTTTTCCTGCTTTCCGGCGGACTACAATATGGTTGTGTTCAAGTTTTTGATGAGCCGTTCCTTATAAGTTTACAAATTTACCGATTACTAACGGTTACTATATTGTCCAATTTCTACTGTACACTCTTTAACCCTTATCCTCGAGTGGCCTTGATAAGTGGTGATGCCTATGTAAAAAAAAGAAATTATCTACCTTTGATCAGGTATTTATTTATCCTCCTTTCTCCCAACTGTCATATCAAGCCGAAGAACTTCCATGCATTCTTTCAACGACATAGTACCAAAGATGTTTTTTGTTCTGCGCACATCTCGGTGTACTGCCCAGATTTCATTTTCTCCCAACTCCTCACATTCAAGCATCTCTTCAAAATTCACATTACACATGCATCGTTTCATTCTCATATCAAAGTATGTCACTGGTCAGGTTTCATTTCAATAATTTACTCCAATTCGTAGAGATAGAAGCTTCCGTTGATTGTTAATTGCAATTCTCTATTAATTGGTATGAAGGGTGTTACATTTCTTGCACAAAAACTGGTTATCTCCTCTCAACCTACTTGTAATCACGCTGAACTTTTTGTGTATCTAATGT
Source organism: Euprymna scolopes (assembly GCF_053919585.1). NCBI lineage: Eukaryota > Metazoa > Mollusca > Cephalopoda > Sepiida > Sepiolidae > Euprymna > Euprymna scolopes. Next base: position 10,848,578 of record NC_136497.1, read on the forward strand.
TTGCAAGTGCCATAAAATGTTGCATTGCAGCTGACTTGTTTTCCACAAACTGAGCAGTGGAATTTCTTATTTTATATGCAATCTAATCAAAATACCATGCACTCGTGTATTTATTAAAATTAGACACACATTATTTATACTTTTCCTCTGTTTCCTCTAAACAGAATCCAGCTTCAATAATAATCCTTTTATATTTACGGATGCTGAAGATGACATTTTTTTTTCCAAGTCTATAATGATCACGTAGAAAGTTTTACTTTCATGGGAAATGGTAGAAAATAAAACATGATGTTTCGCAATCTCTCTTGAATACCAGCCCAATATAATAATAGGAAAGCAGCAGTGGCAATATGGATATAAGCGTACAATCTACAATTTACATTTTAAGAAGCGACACCAAAACAAGCGTTTGTAAATACCGTAAATACTTAGACAAAACGTGCAATTTAAAAGAAGGTAACCGAAAAGAAGAAAAGAGAAATTGTCCGTGAAATCCTAGATGCATGCGATTTTTAATGACCCTGTTACATATGAAAGTACTTAGGAGGAAAGAATGATTGAGAAATAAAGGGTGAAAAGTTAAAAATATGATTTCTTGAAAAGGTGTTTCCTGGTTTTTTTCCCCGTACGACGGTCGAACGGTATAGCTAGAAAAAAGCTGTCAGGTCTCGAAAACTTACGCGAGTGCGCAGCATTACGTGGCATAAAATGGTGGCATAAGCCGTTTCTGTATATTTATCTCCCTAACACAGTGAGCAACAGCGTGAAGTATATCACTTTGTATTTCTGTCAAAATCTAAAAGTCTAAAAATACTTCCATTTAAAAAAAGTCTCGTGTGTCTGTGGGCATGGCGGAGACAACAATGAGGATTACGGTGCTAGTTAGGTGTTTATACACGCCTCGGAGATACATGATTGGAAAATGGAAAAGTACACTAGTATAAGGTCTAGATGCATTAAGTAACTAATAAAGTTTGATTCTTATGAATAACCGACTATAAGAACTATCCTATTCTACATCCGATTCTATTTGACAAAATCAGAAAAGAATTGCAAATTCCGTTGAAAGATTAAGATCAATGCTGTAATTGAGTAGTTCTCTGTTTGGTGGCCATTTACAGGTTCTCAAAACTATCCGTCAGAATTTTATTAAATCTCTCAAAGGATCATCATTCAGCTTCCAAGTGTGACAAGCGAGTGAGAATTGCTATTTAATATTATTATTACTGCTACGACTGCTAAAACTACTTCTAGTATTACTATTTATAATAGCAATAATTTTTTCATAGACTCTAAAAAATTTAACATAATTGCACAAGATGTACGTAACGAACTTTTTAGTGCTGAGTGAACTATAGGAAAGTATACAACTAATAATTCTACCTATAAAAGTTGTTTATTATTAGTAGTATTATTATTAGTATTAGTAATAGTAGTAGTAGTAGTAGTAGTAGTAGTAGTAGTAGTAAGATGTTAATGTGCTTTGCTTGAAACGTTGTTTAATTTGCATATAAAGGTTTTTTTAATAGAAGGCAATACAATGCAAAGGTGTAACGGATGGACACAAACTGAAGCTAATTAATATATAATGGTGAATCCTGGAATCCAAGTAACAATAAGTCCCCCAAAATTTTTAATACGCTCCACCTCTGTCGATAACCTTTGCTATTGATTTCTCGCTGACAATGACCATTGTTCTTCACTGTAATTTAAGTGGCAAGAAGCCTCCCCAAAATCCAAGTTCTCTTATCCAGTGGAGTACATTTTTAGGAGAGGGGGTGTAATTAATTTACAATTTTTCAGTTTCAGTTATCTTGGTTATTATTATTTATGTATTTATTTATTTAATTATTTATTTTCTAACAGTTTTCATGCCTGCAATGATCAGGTATTTGCTACAAGTAACAATGTATATATATGATGCCCCTAGAATCTGACTGCCGCAAGTTTTCTCGGATGTCAAGTAGTCTTCGCTCCTTTCGATGATTGTTGAAAATAATTTTGTGCTATCACAGAAAAATGTTCACACAAGAAATGCCGATTAGCTTTCTCTGGATTCTGAGTGACAATAAGCCTTCCTAAGTACTCTCCGCAGTTGAGGTATGCTTGAATGCCGATCTAATTAGTGGTCGTTACTTCTTTACCTCCTTCTCTACTTCTTTATTCTACTGTTTCTTCTTATTCCTTCTCTTTCTCATCATTATTATTGGCAGTAGAAAGAGCTGCGGCGGCAGCAGTAATGGTAGTATCAAATACATTTTCGCGTGAACCGTTTAATATTATTTTGTAACTTTGCCAAGGTTTTGCAACATCACAATGAAAGCAGATTTTCACATAATATAAGGTCTTCTTAATGGTACAATGATGTCATTTTGACGTACTATTCAAATTTCCTTTACTCGGGCTTTTGGGAATTCACTCCAACCTTCTGATTATAATTGGTCACACATTTCTTTTCTTGTCCAATAATCTGGCTAATTTTACCCTGCGTTCAGAATAATAGTCAATTTGCTCGAATTTCTTATTTTTAACAGCGCGAGACTCTCGCAGATTATGCAATCTGCCATGATGACTTAAATCCTTTGAATCTATTGGCTTCAATTAAGTACTGATATTGTTGGACAGGGATGGATCCACAATTCTCACACTCTTACTTTATTTCACTCTCTCTTTCTTTCTTTCTCTTTCTCTAAGTATGTATGTATGATGTATATATGCATTGCCATATATTTATATATATATATATATATATATATATATATATATATATATTTGTGTGTGTGTCATTCACAAACCAGTCCTGTCTCGCTGTTATTCCTTTTCACGTAGAGTCAGTCAACATCGTCCTTTGGGTGTCATGAGTTTCCTGGTCTTCTGATCGCGCTGTCTAAGTTCTTCTGTTATCCACCATATTAACGGTCCAAAGGATCTTACTAGTGATACTAGTGATACTAGTGATACTACCCATGTATTTATACCTTTTATTAGGTTTCTGCTATATAATTTAGTTTCTAGTTTTCTTGTTCTCCTGCGGTATTCCTTTGTGATTCTCTCTTTGATTTCTGTGGTTTTGCTGGCGTCTCCTTTCCGAATTCCCAAGTATGTATAAGTGTTTTGTTCACCTATTTCTGTTTGGTTGGGTAGTTCCATGCATTCTATCGTCTCCAATTTTTCCTTTCTTATAATTTCTCGGATGGCGACGATTAGGCTAACTTTGGCGCTGTAGGAATTCTTGAAGCAAATCACATCAGGCTTTCTTCAATAATAGAACAATGTATTACAGTGATCATTTAAATGTCATATCTTCACTGTATGTCGAACTTGAGAATCTCAACAGAAATTCGAACGAACCCTTTTATTTAATCCACAGCTGTTCTCGATCCATGACTGGGTAGAAGTCCTAATTAATTTGCAATTGTATTCTTGAGTGTCGCCCGCACTATGGATTGATCCTTCGACATCCAGAAGAGTGTAACTAACAACAAAATTTTACCAAGTGCTTTATTAACTACATCACCTTGCAGACAATTTTAGTATGAATTGTAGGAGCCTTAAAACTATTTTGCTTCTAGATTTATAATCTTACTATTTATCACTATATATCACGATTTATTACTACATATTATTATATATCTATCCTATTTATTATTATCTTTATATATATATATATATATATATATATATGTATATGTATATATAGTAATTTATAAACTATATATATGGCGATTAAGTTACACTGAATATTCCGTGTTTCATCCACTCTAGGATTCTTCAGGTTTACGCGGAATATTAAATGTAGCTTATATATTTTATAAATAACAAACTAGCTCTACCTACGTATTGAGCACTTTTGAAGTAAATACTTAAAGTTTACGCATAAATTTATACTTTCGTATATTAATTTTATGTGAGCAAATGGAGTAGTTATACATATATATATATATATATATATATATATATATATATATATATATATATATACTAGCCGATTTACCCGAGCTTTGCTACGGATATATTTGTATTACACAATACTAATTGGCATTCTTTTAATATTTATGTAATTACAGGTTCGAAACCAAAACTTCTGGGTAAACGACATTTCTTGTACCACTGGTAAAAATGTAAACAAAAGTTCTACATTACGTAAAAAAAAACTGTACAAGTCCGTTTTCATTTTGTGTTGCTCCCAAAAATGTAAATTAGGATTTTTGCGGATAAACTATGCTTGGTTGTGTATATAAAAAATACCCCATTTTTAATAAAGGAAGGACTTTCACATAAAAATTTAATAAACAAAAGATACGGCAAAAATTGAATTACACTTGTAAATCATATCTAAAAAATAGCACGGTTCGTAAATTACAGAAGTACTAAACAGATAAAAACACCCGCATTTTTGTACTTCTGCAATTATTTTTCTTTGAGTGACGCTGAGACATAAAGCGACACCCCCTTTCCCCGAAAAAAAAAACGTAATTACGTTGAAACTCCCCCACACAAATATATATTATCAACTAAATCAATTACCCAGACAGGAAAACATAAGATCTTTCTCAAAAGAAAATCGAAGAAAAAAAAAGTGGAAAAAAAACGCGTAGGAATATATCTGATATAAAAAGCATTACTTTACCTTGTTTCTTTTCAAAGTATTATGGAAACGATAATAAAATTCAGACAGTCAAGTGAATAGTTGAAAAATGATTTTAAAATCGTCCGTAGGAAATAAATTTTAACCTTTTGGTAAACGTGCTCACATCTTACAATGAATCGACATTTATAGCCGAGACTTTAATAGAAGGCTAACGATTTAAAATATTTTGTCGAAAAATAAAATCATCCTTAGCCTAATTATTTTTTTTTATCAATATTTGTAACTTTTACATTTATTGAAAATAAACAATTAAAACAAATCATTTTATCACCATATCACTCGATTTGGTTAAAAACTATATCCGTTCATAACCGGAAGTGAAATATCAGTGAAAATTACTTAAAATGTGCCAGTTTAGCAAATAGTACAAAATAACTTGAATTAAAATAATTTAAATAAATCAACTTTAAATAATACTCTTAAATAGAACAATTACATGAATTACATTACTATAATCAGAAATTTTAATTGAGCGAATTATTTAAAAAGATTTTCTTTAATATAATATGCCAATTAGATTAGTTCTATTATGTACATTGCCTTCAATATAGTGTATATATATTGATCGTGATGCTATTTATTTATATAGAAAATCTTATAGTAAAAAAAATTTATAAAGATAACCGTTTTCAGCAGGAAGTTTTGTATATATTAATCAAATTGTGAACAAACAAACAAACAGACAGGATTACGTATTTATATATATATATATATATATATATATATATATATATATATATATATATATATATATAAAACAAAGAAATCAAGAATATAAATAAAAATTTACCAGTAAATTAATTGTTCGACAGAATACTCCAAAAGCAATTTTAAAAAATCCTTATTCCGCGGAATTTCAAAGAATACTATTCTTCTTTTCAGAAGAAAGAAAGACGTTCGCAAATTATTATGAAAAATGAGTGAAAATAAGGAGAAATGAATGGAAAACTGGAGTAGAAGTTCCAAAATGCATAAAGCCAAACTCTATGTAAATCCAAAAAGACAATGAATTATTTAGAAAAAAAAACAAATACTCATAATTTCAAAGTCAGTGGAACGCGAAAGAGGATTGCAGAGTGAGAAATAATCCGATTGGAGAAGTTCAATGTAGCTTAAATGAATATAAATTCCTCTGGCAGTTGTCGAAAATTGATAGATAGATAGATACATATATTATTATTTATTAATTATTTGGATATAAAGATATACTAAATTACCATTGTCCGCAGGACAACTAAGTGCTTTGTAGCAATCATATTCTCTGTCCCAGACCACTTAAGCGATATTATCTGTATATGGCTAAAAACAAAAAACCTTGAGCATTCCTAAATATATTAAATATAAAACAGATTTTCCGAATATTGATTACAGACAGACAGACACCAAAACTCTATTATAATATAATATTAAAGTGTAACCTATTAATTAAAAAAATGATTCTGAGTTTGCTCGAAATTCCAGAATTTTACTTTCATTTTACATTTATTGATTTAAAATATCTTTTACATTGATTGCTTTTTTTAATCTTGACAAAATGTGTCCTCATAAAAGTTTTGTTAATATATGTGTTTGTGTGTTTGTTTTTTTTTATTTTGTTGGGTGCATTTGATGTTACGTAGTAATTTCCTTTCATTTCCAATTGTATTTTAAAATCAATCATCGCACAAGAGAATTAATTTCTACGTAAACTTCTATTGCATGCCCGATAATGAAGCAGGAGCGCTTCAGCAATACTAACTTATATGTCGAATGCGATCGAGTGAGCATAAATTTCGTTTATATCATTATGTATGTTAGTCGGTCGTATCGTTTTACTCGAAAAATGTAATAATCAATATGAAATGATGTAACTAAATATTATAATAATTAAATGGAATAATCAATATTAAATGTTAAACTAAATGTAGTAACCAATATAAACTGTAATCATCAAATGTAATAATCAATATTAAATGTTATAATAACTAAGTATAATAATCAATATAAACTGTTATGATACGTAAATGTAATAATCAATATTATATGTTAAAATAACTAAATGTAATAATCAATTTTAAATGTTATAATAATTAAATGTAATAATCAATATTAACTGTTATAAAAACTAAATGTAATAATCAATATAAAATATTATAATAATGAAATGTAATAATCACTATATAATGTTATAATAAATATAATTTATTAATCATTATGAAATGTTGAAATAATTAAATGTAATAATCAATCATTAAAAAATTTATAATAATTTAATGTAATAATTAATATTTAATGTCATAATAATTTAATGTAATAATTAATATTAAATGTTATAATAATTTAATGTAATAATCAATATTAAATGTTATAATAATTTTATGTAATAATTAATATTTAATTTAATAATAATTAAATGTAATAATAAATATTAAATGTTATAATAATTTAATGTAATAATTAATATTTAATGTTATAATAATTTAATGTAATAATAAATATTAAATGTTATAATAATTTAATGTAATAATTAATATTAAATGTTATAATAATTTAATGTAATCATTAATATTTAATGTTATAATAATTTAATGTAATAATAAATATTTAATGTTATAATAATTTAATGTAAAAATAAATATTAAATGTTATAATAATTTAATGTAATAATTAATATTTAATGTTATAATAATTTAATGTAATAATTAATATTTAATGTTATAATAATTTAATGTAATAATTAATATTTAATGTTATAATAATTTAATGTAAAAATAAATATTAAATGTTATAATAATTTAATGTAATAATTAATATTTAATGTTATAATAATTTAATGTAATAATAAATATTAAATATTATAATAATTTAATGTGATAATTAATATTTAATGTTATAATAATTTTATGTAATAATAAATATTTAATGTTATAATAATTTAATGTAATAATAAATATTATATGTTATAATAATTTAATGTAATAATAAATATTTAATGTTATAATAATTTAATGTAATAATTAATATTTAATGTTATAATAATTAAATGTAATAATCAATATGAAATGTTATAATAATTAAATTTTATAATCAATATTTAATGTTATAATTACTAAATGTAATAATTAATATTAAATGTTATTATAACTAAATGTAATAATTAACATTAAATGTTATAATAACTAAATGTAATAATCAATATTAAATATTATAATAATTAAATGTAATAATTAATATTAAATGTTATAATAACTAAATGTACCAATTAATATTAAATGTTATAATAATTAAATGTAATAATCAATATTAAATGTTATAATAACTAAATGTAATAATGAATATTAAATGTTATAATAATTAAATGTATAATCAATATTAAATATTATAATATTTAAATGTAATAATTGATATTAAATGTGATAATAATTAAATGTAATAATTAATATTAAATGTTATAATAACTAAATGTAATAATTAATATTAAATGTTATAATAATTAAATGTAATAATCAATATTAAATGGTATAATAATTAAATGTATAATCAATATAAAATATTATAATAATTAAATGTAATAATTAATATTAAATGTTATAATAATAAAATGTAATAATTAATATTAAATGTTATAATAACTAAATTTAGTAATTAATATTAAATGTTATAATAACTAAATGTAATAATTATATTAAATGTTATAATAACTAAACGTAATAATTAATATTAAATGTTATAATAATTTAATGTATAATCAATATTAAATATTATAATAATTAAATGTAATAATTAATATTAAATGTTTTAATAATAAAATGTAATAATTAATATTAAATGTTATAATGACTAAATGTAGTAATTAATATTAAATGTTATAATAATTAAATGCAATAATCAATATTAAATGTTATAATACCTAAATGTAGTAATTAATATTAATGTTATAATAATTAAATATAATAATCAATATTTAATGTTATAATAACTAAATGTAATAATTAATATAAAATGTTATAATAACCAAATGCAATAATCAATATTAAATATTATAATAATTAAATGTAATAATCAATATCAAATGTTATAATACCTAAATGTAGTAATTAATATTATTGTTATAATAATTAAATATAATAATCAATATTTAATGTTATAATAACTAAATGTAATAATTAATATAAAATGTTATAATAACCAAATGCAATAATCAATATTAAATATTATAATAATTAAATGTAATAATCAATATCAAATGTTATAATAACTAAATGTAGTAATTTATATTAAATATTATAATAATTAAATGTGATAATCAATATTAACTGTTATAATAACTAAATGCAATAATTAATATAAAATGTTATAATAATTAAATGTTATAATTAATATTAAATGTTATAAAAACTAAATGTAATAATTAATATTAAATGTTATAATAATTAAATGTAATAATCAATATAAAATGTTGTAATAATTTAATGTAATAATCAATATTAAATGTTATAATAATTAAATGTAACAACAGCGGAGTTACTATCTTTAAGAGCATATCTGAGAAAATAGACCACATACTGTCTTCACATCCCTCGGCTAACATCCACATCTCTGGTGACTTCAACGTCCATTACGGTGAATGGCTGACCCATTCACATAAGACAGATGATGAGGAGAGGTTTTGTCATGATTTTGCCATTGCTTATGACCTCACTCAGATTGTTCGTGAACCCACCCGTGTGCCCGATACACCCGGTCAATATGCAAGCCTCCTAGACCTTTTTCTCTCAACTTCTCCTGAACTATGTTCATGTTCCGTTCATTCTCCTCTAGGATCCTCCGACCACTCCGTCATATCAGTTAAGATAAAAACGAAATGTAAGATGCCCCCAGACGTACCCCTCCACCGTACTGTATACCGATACTCTATGGCTGACTGGGATAGCTTCCGTACATTCATATCTGATTTACCTCTGCACTCCATGTTTAAAAAGGAAGTGTCCTCTATAGTATCAGATCTGACCGAATGGTTAATTGTAGGCATAGACAAATTCATACCATCTAAAAAATTCCAACAAAAACCTAACAGCTAGCCATGGTTCTCCCCAGAATGTGCTGCTGCTATCGTGCACAGAAATCTCTTTTTCCATAGCTACCAACGTAATAGATGCACTGAGACTAAAGCTGCTTTCAGGACTGCCAGCAACCACTGTAAAAGAGTAATAAAAAATGCAAGAGAGCTATATGCCCAGTCTGTTAAATCCAAGGTAGCTGATCAGCGGCTTGGTTCCCACCAGTTTTGGCAAATAACAAATAGGATCCTGAACAGAAGTGTGCGTTCTATCCCAACCATTATCAATGGACCTGAGGTCATCTCGTCAGCGTCAGACAAGGCCAAACTATTTGCAAAGAACTTTGCAGCTAATTCTACCCTATGCGACGAAGGCCATCAACTCCCCATATTTCCTCCTATAACACAGAACAAGCTAGGTAACATACAAATATCCGTGCATGAGGTCGCCAAGCTAATCAAGAACCTAGATTCCAGTAAAGCAACTGGCCCTGATGGCATCCCAATTATAGTGTTAAAAAAGCTTAAACTAGAACTTGCTCCCATACTTACGAAACTGTTTAAGTGCTGCCTCTAAGGAGAAGTGCTTTCTGACTCCCTGGAAAACCTCATCAGTTTGCCCTGTATTTAAGAATTCAGGTGATAAGTCATCTCCCTCTCAGTACAGACATATAAGTCTCCTGTGTGTTATGAGTAAGTTGCTGGAATCAATATTAAATAGAGAAATAGTCAACCACCTCAGCAGGAATAACCTTCTTAGTGACACACAATATGGTTTCCGCTCTGCAAGATCTACCGCAGATGTGCTGACGGTTATATCCCACAGGATTAGTGAATCTCTTGACAAAGGCTTCCTTTCTAGGGCAATTGCTCTTGACATATCAAAGGTCTTCGACAAGGTATGGCATAAGGGTCTACTTCACAAGATTTCCAGCTACGGTATAACTGGAAATGTTTTCTCAATCATTAAATCATTTCTCTCCGATAGGCTCATAAGAATAGTGGTAGATGGACAAAAATCGAAGGCCTGCAATATAAATGCTGGAGTCCCTCAGGGGTCAATCCTAGGCCCAACTCTCTTCCTGATCTACATCAATGACCTCCCTAAACACATACTTAAATCATTCGTTGACATCTATGCTGATGACACGACCATCTACGGCAACACATCAAAGGCTGTAAATGACAAAGTTCTCTCTGATTCTCTCTCCTCTGATCTCGAGCGCGTGGTTCACTGGGGGAAGATGTGGCTGGTTACCTTTAATGCATCCAAAACCAAACTCCTATCCTTACATCATCAACGCTCTGATCCCCATCTGGCATCAATTGTGATGGATTGATCTCGTCTGGGTGAGGCCCGTGTTTTGACAAGCTTCTGGGTTTGACCTTTACTCCTGATCTGAAATGGAACACGTACATCAAGTCCGTTGTCAAGGTCGCTGGAAAGATGGTGGGATCCTTCTACCGCTCCAGAAGATATCTCACTACTGATGCAATTCTCTATCTATATAAAAGCCAAGTACGTCCAAGGATGGAATACTGTTGCCATATCTGGGCAGAAGCTGCAAAAAACAGCCTATCCTGCCTTGACAGAGTACAAAATAGACTTTGTGGCTTCGTGGGGGATGCCCTTTTCTCTACTCTGCAACCTCTCTCCCACATAAGAGACGTTGCGAGCCTATTCTTGTTTTATCGTTATTTCCATGGCAGGTGCTCGTCTGAACTCCATCTCTGGTCCCCCCTCGCCAATCTTTCACGAAAAACACCCGTCTAGCTGAATCCACTGTGAAAAATTCCCCCCCTCTTTATCTGTGCCTAAATCAAAACGTGGATTCCATGAACAAAGCTTCTTTCTTAGAACTGCACGCCTGTGGAACTCTGTTCCGTCTGCCTGCTTCCCACCTGACTACAACGTGGATGTCTTCAAGTTCAATGTTACCAAATTCCTAATGAACCGTCCCCTTAAGTAAACACTTCATCAATGCTCCAAACTAACGTAATGTACGTGCAATAACCCTTATCCCTGAGTGGCTTCCGGGCCTTGATAAGTGGTGATCACTGTGTAAAAAAAAATGTAATAATCAATATTTAATATAATAATAATTAATGTAATAATCAATATTAAATGTTATAATAATTAAATGTAATAATTAATATTGAATGTTATCATAACTAAATGTAATAATCAATATTAAATGTTATAATACCTAAATGCGTTGAATGAAAATCAAATTAATTATATTTTTAGTGTCACTATATTTATGCAAAAAGAGGGAAATAAAAGATAAATTTAGCTTACATCATCCAATAGCTTTGCATTCAAAATCAAAATACAGACATCCGTCAATCACATATCAATTCCTCAAGAACAACATTAATACTATAAACTAATAAATTATTGCTATTTTATTTTGTCAATTTAAACAAAGTACGAATGACCCAATGTCTACCATAACTAACTAAAATTATTCGGATTAGTTTGTTAAACATTGAAGTTGTATTAATTTAAATAAAACGAACTTATAATGTTGTATTAGATTTTTTAAGCATCACAAATTTAATCGCTATATCCATGTTTATATAAACAAGTTTCTAACTAGTTTCCTAATTGAATTCGAAATTTAAAGAATTTGTTATAGTTATTAGATTCAACGTGATGTCTATGATTACAATAGGTATACATATATACATACAAACATGAACACATTATATATAATATGTATGACTGCATACAACACACACACATACACACACAATCATATATATATATATGTGTGTGTGTGTGTGTGTGTAAGTGACCTTATCGATGCGTGTGCGAAAAGTCTCTACCGAATTCCTTTCTGAATACTTGGTTTAAATGAAAATTGATATATAGGGTATTTAGACCTGTGGATTAGGATTTTAACCACTAAATCAGCTGCTAAAGGGTCAAAATTGAAAAAGAAACATTGCCTTAGCCTGTCATAAGTCGGCTCTACACGTTGTTTCTGCGTATGCGCTAATTAAAAGTTATCTGTTAAACAAAGTTATTTTTGCGGTTTTTGTATACGTATGGATTTAGGTCATTCGCTAACGGATAAGGTTGCGTTGCAGTTTAGATGCTAGTTGATGTAACAAGTTTTTTTAAAAATATTTTTTTTTTAATCCTTATATGTATTAATCCCTACGTGCAATATAATAATCCATAAACATCTGACTCTATAATAATATATACGAAATCTGCATGAATTAACATATAATATTTAAGCATATTTTACGACCGGGCAACGAATATATATATGGAGGGGGGGTTAACACATAGGTCTTTTTTATAGAGTGGAGAATACACGTACATATATGCATATACTTAAACATATCATATACACTCCGAAATACAATTACACATTTACGTAAAATACGAGCTTCGCACACTGAATTAGTTTCTGAACTTTTTAAGAAAATGTATAGTCAGTATTCTTCTATATAAATAAAAAAAAACGTAGATGTGCTTATGTGGTTTGCTTGTGTGAAAATATTTAACCAATCAACGCTTAAACATAACACTGAAACTAACAGGGAATAGTAATTATTTTTTTTTTTTTATTACATTTTCACCCCAAACAAGACACATTGCCACTTTGGTGGGGGGGGGCTACTATCAGGGGCAGCAACTACTGGGGCACTATGTAGGGATTTGGGTAGAAAGATGTCGGATCACGTTGCACTTGAACTTCTGCATGTCAGTACAGTTAGGGAAGCAGGAACCTGGAATGGATCTCTACTATGTGGGGTGAGATTTAGCTGCCTGTCGGGTTTGTCGAGGGTGTCTACGTCGTGGGGGCACAAGTGTCTGCAGTTTGTACGAGAATTCACCATTAAAATACTTGTAGAACAAGCAGAGGGATGCAACGCTTCGTCGATGGGAGAGAGGCTGAAGCTTAGATGCCAGTTCAGGGCCTATCAGATTGGCGACTCTTTTTTTAACCTTGTCTAGGAGCGAGAGACTAGTAGCAGATGCAGCAGCCGAAATACATTAAGAGTGGTTTATAACGAGTAAAATCTTTGTTTGGATGGATGAATAACGTATAGAGAAGTATGTTGACAGGTTTAAATGTTAAATGTTTATGAAAACTTGATGGCCTATTTCTATTACTATTACGCAAATTCATTCATAGCTTGAAGTGGTTTATTTTTTACTCTTTTTTATCTGTCGATATTTCAAACTGGGGGAAATGCGGACGGATTGCTAAATGTTTTGATCTCTTTTCTACCTGATGGCACACAAATTATTTTTTTTTTTTTCACTTTTGAAGTCACTACTATATGTAATATATATATTGGTTCTGTTAAAAAAAAAACGAAATCTGTATGAATTAAAATATTTTTAAAATATATTTAATCGTATTTTACGACCGGTCAAGGTCGAACACTCTCCCCCCCCCCTAGTCTTCGAATAAACTTCGAGGACTTAGTTTAATCCAAATTTTCTTTAAAAATTATTGCCATATTACATTTATCAATCGTACTTTACTGGTAAATATTTCTATATAAGTAGATTATATATATATATATATATATATATATATATATATATATATATATATATTGAACTTCGATGTAAAAATTTTTCTTAGAATTAGTTTATTAAGTTAAATGTATATAAATGGCAGCTCCTGTCATGTAATAAATTTATCAACATTATGAACGTAATTCTGCGAACTAAATTTGACTCATATAGTAAAGGTGCTTGCATTGTTCCATTGACAACGAAATATTAAGACGAAAATATCCAGTTGTTACGTAATGCATATATTCGTAGAAAGCGCTCTGAGCTGATGACTTTTGTGCAATACAAATATGCAAATGAAAGACAGATTGACATTTAGAACAGGATATACAGATCACAATATTCAACGAACGGATCTTAAGGTGAAGTCGTCACAGTAAGTGCGCGTGCGGAATCAAAAAAGTAGCAAAAATAGCATCTGTGATTTTTTTCTTTTCGATCGCTGTCACTTTTTTGTTTCGTATTCATTCGGGCACCAATTCTCGAGGAAGTCTTCCAAGGAGGCATTAAAAACGATCAGTTAAGCTTTGTAATACTCATTCATTCTTTTAGCCGATTTAACCTTTAATCTCCTTCAGGTGTATCGTGTCGAACTCGTGTATCTGCACGATATTTCAAACGGAACCCTTTATTTAATTGCTCTCTTTCTGCCGGCTATGCCCAAGTAGAAATTTTCAGTAATTTGCCTGCACTAAGGATTGAATCTTCAACTATGCATGGGATTGTCCCATAGAACTCAATTTTGCGTAACACTTTATTCGTTACGTCACGGGTCGACCCGTGACGTAACACTCAACAAGAGAACAAACCAAATAATAGACATTATCAATCTTAATCAGAAAATTCAGAATCACAAAGTCCGAATGAGTATTTCTCCTGTATCCTTAGTTCTTTTTACCTCGATTTTGTTTTAAAAGACATTTTTTCTTGAAAAGCTAAAAAATGCTAAGTTTCTTATGTATAATTCATAGTCTTCTTTCTCTCTCTCTCTCTCTCTCTCTCTCTCTCTCTCTCTCTCTCTCTCTCTCTCTCTATTATTGTTATTATTACTCACTAAGAGTTTTCACACAGATCAGCATAAGATTGCTCACTAATAACAACTGGCGGTTCCCCTGTAGTCTGAGTGACAACAAGTCTCTCCAGATTTCCAGTACTCTCCATCTATTTTGGAAACGTTTGCGAATGAATTTGCATCCTCACAATAGCCACTTCCCATTGACTTCTCGTTGGCAATGACGATTGGTCTTTCTCAGAATTTGGGTGGAAATAGATTTCACTAAGGTTTTATTCCTCTACCGACTCATGCAGTAGAGATATGATTAGTGTTTCCTGTCCTCGGTCTTTCTGTTCTTGTCAACCCTTCTCGACTGTTTGGTGTGACGCCAGTTGATGCCGACAATACAAGTTTGATTTTTTTTTGGTGGGGGGGGGAATATTATTATTATTATTATTATTATTATTATTATTTTTGTCGTTGTTATTATTATTATTATTATTGTTGTTGTTGTTGTTATTATTATTATTATTATTATTATCATTATTATTATGAGAATTATTTGACTCTCTTATTTTGATATATGTTTACTGTATGTTATGCAAATTACGTATACATAGTCGTAATGATTGCCTTAATAATAAAGAAGATAGAGGATAACCATATACTCCTCACAGTAAAAGTTCGGAAGAAATTTCTTAACAAAACCCCTTTATATTTTTTATGTCAGTATTTTAATGGGGTTACATTATTGAAAAGAAACTGAGAAGGCGGTAAATCGCAATAATTGGGTTCCGCATGACCTTTTTGAATGAATGCTTTTCTGAAATCAGTCATGATTTTCTGGATAACTTAACCGATGTTGATATATGTTTTTGTCGTTTCAGGAGTATGGTTCCTGCCGTCTTCATCGAAAGGAAGCCTTCAAGCTCCCGAGAACTCGTAGCAGACAAATGAGCCAGGAGAGCCGAATGAGCAGGACCAACAGTTTCTCCTTTGAACGGACTAGCACTCTGAAGCGAACGCCAGGCAAGAATAGCAACCTTAGTTCACAAAAGAGTCGACAATACAAGCCGCAGCAGCAGCAACCACAACAGCAGCAACACAAACAAATAGAAAACCAATACTTGGAAGGTGTCCTGACCGACATAGCACAGCCGGATACTTACAGCGAACATTGCAGCAGTAGCGTTTGCGAGTTGCCCCAGACCCGCAATACAGACTTGCAAAATAATATCCTCGACATGGCGGACATATGACAGAATCTGAAAAAAGAAAGAACAAAACAATACTTGTTATTTATGAGAAAACGGAATTACCTGTAATAAAAACGTAAGATCACGATATAGATTATGAAGCGTAATATGGCGTACGATAACAAACCGATAACTAATTATAGTTATCTTATACATGAGACAGTTATACAAAGGGAGATAATATCCATCAAGGGAGGTAATTTATTATTTTCTTATCGCTACAACCCGGTCATTAATGTCGAACGAATCATGCAGAACATTGACAAAAGTAGTTATCTATTCATGATTGAGGGTGAACACTTGAATTGTGTGATAATCTCGTTGATTGCCCAACGTTTGAGGAAAGCAATAATGCCACTAATTAGAAAAACGTCGACAACTTTGATTGGTTTCATTAAAATTCCAGCATTCTGATTGGTTAAAACCAGCTGTTCTAATTGACGCACGTCGGTTGGTCTAATGAGATGATTTGCTAATGTTAGTCATTATTTTCCAAAGGACTATAGTATTTGATCATCAAAGCAACTATCGTTTATTTAAGCATTTTCTAAAGCAAGTGTATCAAAAAGGTATTTTAAATCATGATATTAGCATGACAATCGACACAAATAACTTTTCATATATAAAATTTTAAATTCTTCTTTAAAGATGACCGCCAAAATATTTTTTAAAAAAACAACTTTTGCATTCAATATTTGTCGTTGAAGATTAAATTGTTTATCATTTTGCATATTTTAGTATTTTATACATGATTTATATAAACTGATGTCAGTTAGGATCATTTTTAAATATTTTAAAGCATTTTGGACCATTTTATTGGCTTTCGATATTTAGTTTGATGTGATATTTGTGCTAGTGATTCATTTTCTTGTTCGTATGTTAGAATCGTGTCGGTAAGTAAACTACCAGATTTTGACGCTAGTAAGGTTGCTGATCTAAGACTCGCAATCGGTTCAGTTTCTGACAATAATAATCTGACTAGCATCAATTAAGAACATTGTATAGTAAATAACAGTATTTTTGTTTGGTATCTTAGTGTTCAAATTTATGCTTAACCACATCCCCAAATGCGGATTTTTATGGCAAATCTTGATGATATAAATTTATCTACAGAGACTATCGATTCGGTGCTCGTGTTATTAGTTGAAACCGTGGCGTTTGTTTACAATAACCCCGCCATGAAAAACGTATCCTATTACGTTCTAAACTAAACAAGAATCTATAGAAAATTGTTTTGCCTGCCTTTCTCTCTTCCTTGCTAATGTGAAAATACATGTCACCTAAATAGTTTTGAACAAATAAAACGAAAGTCTAAACTGTTTAATTAATCAATTTACATCCTTTATAAAGAAACACTTTCTAAATTATATTTACCTTCTCTCTAAAAGATTAATTACAAGGTCAGCTGTTGGTTCGATAAAAGTGTTTCTGTGGAACGAATTGGATTCGAATTTGGCATATCTATGTTTTAAAGTCTGTCACGTTAACCACTTCGCTATCGTCTCTTTATTACTTTAAAAATAATTTAATAAATAAAACTAAATATTCATTGTAAATTAGCGGGACCTGTGGAAGATTCACAGCTGCATCTTTCATACGTAATATATTGCTGCTGGGCATTCTTCGGACGTCCAGCGTGAATGGAGACCCCGCGATATTATTGTACTCCTTTTGTTAAAACTGTAAAAGTATTTAAGTAATCTGGTTAATGTAGTGTCAGAATATATAATCTCCAATATCCTTATAGGAGTCTGTGACATATTTCTATTGCGTGGACGCCCGGCGCGAACGGAAGCCCATGATATCATTGTACTATCTTTAGACGAGACAGATACTATCCTTGTTTTATCGCTATTTGCATGGCAGGTGCTCGTTTGAACTCCAATCTCTGGTCCCCCCTCGCCAATCTTTCACGAAAAACACCCGTCTAGCTGAATCCACTGTGAAAAATTTCCCCCACTCTATATCTGTGCCTAAATCAAAACGCGGATTCCATGAACAAAGCTTCTTTCTTAGAACTGCACGCCTGTGGAACTCTGTTCCGTCTGCCTGCTTCCCACCAGACTACAACTTAGATGTCTTCAAGTTCAATGTTAACAGATTCCTAATGAACCGCCCCCTTAAGTAAACACTTCATCAAATCTCCACACTAACGTAATGTACTTGCAACAACCCTTATCCCTGAGTGGCTTCCGGGCCTTGATAAGTGGTGATTACTGTGTAAAAAAAAATACTATCCTTGGATCCTAGCCAGAAGACCAAGAAGATATATTTTAGTTTCACGTACATCATTTTTTTTTTATTATTCAATTTTCACCCCAAACAAGGCACAGTGCCACTTTGAAGCAGGGGGCTACTATTAGGGAATTAATTAGCGGGGTCATTATGAAGGGAGAAGAGTAGAAAGATGTTTGTTAACATTACACTTGAACTTCTGCATATCATTGCAGTTGGGAAAGCAGAATCCCGGAAGGGAGTTCCAAAGACCCGCAGTTCTGGGGAAGAAACTATTGGAGTAAAAGGCTTTCTTGCACCTAGGGATCTCTACTGTAAAGGGATGAGACTTAGTAGCTTGTCGGGTTTGTTGGTAGTAGTTACGTCGGGGAGGTACAAGTGTTTGCAGTTCGTCAGAGCATTCACTATTAAAGTATTTGTAGAACAGGCAGAGGGATGCAACATCTCGTCGATGGGACAGAGGTTGAAGCCTAGATGACAGTTATTTGGTTATTTAATTTACATTTATTTTTATTTAATTCATTTTTACATTGATTCTTGCGTTATCGGGAAATCCTATTTATTAAAAGGGGGATAGAAGGTGATAGCATCCTACGAACATTAAATTAGCATAGGTATACACTACTTTAATATTTGTAGTGTGTAATTACCTCCTATCCCCCTTTCTAACAAATAGGATCACCCGATCGAATAATATATAATCTGGAAACCGTGAAACACGTATATACGTTAATGTTATCACGGTATTAATATATAGATACAGACAATTAAGCACAAGGCAATTAAATTTAGAGTCTTGGTTTGTTAGTCTTTTGAATAGACATTTCTTGTCTTAATCTACTTTTCTAGTCTCGGCTCTAAAAAGAATACGTCATTTATTTTATCCTCTTCCATTCGAAATACGTCAGAGATTGTATCCAGCGATCGTGATAAGCTTAGTCTAAGGGAAATGAGTTTCACAATACGTTAAAGTCCCTATGGCCTTTTGCTTGATTGCATCCATCCACTACTCTCTCCAGGTTGACTGGATACTGTACAAGGTCGAACCTCAATGCAATCACTCCATGCACAGCATAAGAACGGCTATGGTTGAAAAAACGAACTGGGCGCTTGCTTGTAACTTGAACTTCTTGCTTAAGCGGATAAATAGTTAAAACGCATATGACTATTAGTAAAAACGCATGTGACTATTAGTTAAAACGCATATGACTATTAGTTAAAACGCATATGACTATTAGTTAAAACGCATATGACTATTAGTAAAAACGCATATGACTATTAGTAAAAACGCATATGACTATTAGTTAAAACGCATATGACTATTAGTTAAAACGCATATGACTATTAATTAAAACTCATATGACTATTAGTTAAAACGCATATGACTATTAGTTAAAACGCATATGACTATTAGTTAAAACGCATATGACTATTAGTTAAAACGCATGTGACTATTAGTTAAAACGCATATGACTATTAGTTAAAACGCATATGACTATTAGTTAAAACGCATGTGACTATTAGTTAAAACGCATGTGACTATTAATTAAAACGCATATGACTATTAATTAAAACGCATATGACTATTAGTCGACGATGGCGACAAAATAATTCTACTCATACCGTTTGATCTTGCAAGAATTCATTTTCAAATAGATAAATTTTAATAATAGTAAATATTAATATTTAGCAAATAATAACAGTAATTATTTCTCGATTATTATTTTTTTATTTCACATTTGACAATTGATCTCACTTTTTAAATGAGTGTGAAAAGTTACAATGTACGTAGAAACAAAAATACCCGCATATATTTATATATATATATATATATATATATATATATATATATATATATATTAAGTAATGTGATTGATAATTTAAAATTTAAAAATCAAATTATAATTAAATTAAAAATCCGGTCCATAAGAAGGAACAACAACAAAATCAATTATCTGTACGATCGTTTCGGAAAACAATACTTTTTATTGTGGTAGACATCAAGTTACGTACAATAATTATTACATATAGTTTTTTTAATAAGCAAGGTCTCCGCGTCAGCAAATTTTGAAGGGTTTTTATTAAATTTAAATACACCATAAATAAACCTAGCATTAAAAGTAAGGCAGATGTATCTGAAAA
Source organism: Euprymna scolopes (assembly GCF_053919585.1). NCBI lineage: Eukaryota > Metazoa > Mollusca > Cephalopoda > Sepiida > Sepiolidae > Euprymna > Euprymna scolopes. The sequence goes on from NC_136497.1 coordinate 10,869,440, forward strand.
AAATTGAAATAAAAGGTCTGGATTTAAAATTTATAAGAAAATTAATATGGGTTAGAGATAGAAAAGAAATAGAGTAAAATATAGATTTGAATTTAAATTATAAGTTTGCTTTAAGTACAGCATTACAAATATATACATGCATATATATGAAAAAATAGACACATATATACATATACATAGATATACAGGTATATACATAAAAATATATAGAAATTTACCTTTTAATTTTTCGCCTTTTGAAATCAGGAATAAAATACTCATTCAGATGTTTACTATAGCTTTTTACCTTATTAAATGATGAATTTTAAAAAGGGGGGACGCCCGTGCAATAAATTATTTCCGTTAGCGTACTTTTGATTTAAAGACGCTACGGTTTATATTTCGAATGTTGTTTGTGTAATTACATAATGTAAGGGGGGATAATTAGTCATATATTCTTTACTTTTTTATTTAAAGGGTGTAAGGGGGATAATTAGTCTAACTTAATTTATTAAAAAAAAATTGTAATCTATTTTTACTAATAAGTAATTTTTAATGGTGGTTTATATTTATTAAATTTAAACCAACGTTTATGACTGCATGTGAATATTAGTTCCTGTCTTGAATTTAATCGTGTGGTTGCATTTTTTATATCTTCATATTTAAAAACTTTTAGGGTCTCTTTTGTACATAGTGCACAGAATTTATCTCCTGGTTTATATGGTTTGCAAGACTCAATTACTCGCCATTTTAAGTTGAAAGAAATATTGCTATTCTTTAGTTGTCAAATATAGTTGGATAGAGTAGTTTGGTTTGACAGAGAGTTTAAAAATAACTCTCTGTCTTACATTATGTAATTACACAAACAACATTCGAAATATAAACCGTAGCGTCTTTAAATCAAAAGTACGCTAACGGAAATAATTTATTAAAATGCATCATTCAATAAGGTAAAAAGCTATAGCAAACATCTAAATGAGTATTTTAACCATAGTTCCTGATTTCAAAAGGCGAAAAATTAAAAGGTAAATTTCTATATATTTTTATGTATATACCTGTATATCTATGTATATGTATATATGTGTCTATTTTTTCATATATATGCATGTATATATTTGTAATGCTGTACTTAAAGCAAACTTACAATTTAAATTCAAATCTATATTTTACTCTATTTCTTTTCTATCTCTAACCCATATTAATTTTCTTATGAATTTTAAATCCAGACCTTTTATTTCATTTTTTTTCAGATACATCTGCCTTACTTTTAATGCTAGGTTTATTTATGGTGTATTTAAATTTAATAAAAACCCTTCAAAATTTGCTGATGATGAGACCTTGCTTATTAAAAAACTATATGTAATAATTATTGTACGTAACTAGATGTCTACCACAATAAAAAGTATTGTTTTCCGAAACGATCGTACAGATAATTGATTTTGTTGTTGTTCCTTCTTATGAAACGGATTTTTAATTTAATCATAATTTGATTTTTACATTTTAAATTATCAATCACATTACTTAATATTGAATTAGCTCTAGGATATTTACCTATCGAGCTTATTATATATCTAAATTACAACGAGCACTTTCTCTTTCCTGTATTTTAATTAAACTAGTAATTTCACTGTTACATTGAAATACACTCAGCTCTTTAGACTATTGTTCTAATCTCCTTTAAATTATATATATGCATATATATATATATGTGTGTGTGTTAAATAATTCATATATACGTATATATATGTATTAAATAATTCATATATGAATTATATAAATTATATATATATAAATTATATAAATATTTCATATATAAATTATATAAATATTATATATATATAAATTATATAAATGATATATATATAAATTATATAATTAATTAATATATAAATTATATAAATAATTCATATATAAATTATATAAATAATATAAAAATTATATAAATAATTCATATATAAATTATATAAATAATTCACTGTTTTAAGTAAAATAGAAGTAATTTTACATTTATTTAACTTTAATTACAACTTGATAAAATTACAATAGTCGTATGTTGTTTGTGTCTGTGGGAAAATTTCGGCAGCACGACGGGCATATTATTATTTCACGTTACTCTGCACGAAGCCTCAAAATTAAAACGTCACGACCAACCACAAACTTTAAAATAATGAATTTTTTGTGCTATTGTAGTTTCAGCAATATGGCTAGATATGCAATGTTTTCATGTAATATGAAATTTTAAACTTTAAGCGAATCAAAATAGTATATAACAGTTATATATATGGTGGTTTACAATTCGACGGACACCAGGACGGTAAGAGATGAAATGAACAAAAATAAATGAATATAATGAGTGTTATATATATAAACTTACTTATTCATTCTTCACTATTCTATATATCTTTCACATACTCTTAGATAAGGGCCAAAATAATGGAATATATATTTTTGATATTTCGAGAGAAACAATCCCCTTTTTCAAAAGAAAGCTTCAGTTTACTGCTGAGAAACGTATAATTTTTTTATACCTGTCTAATATAAAAATAATTCAGCAACAGTCTAAAATAGTTGTTATTGTCTCACCACGTTTCAGCCAACCCATCCTCAGGCCTTCTTCAGGTGATTAATCGTGTCGGGATAGGAATGCTGAGTCTTATAACTATCCCTAGTAATTACTGCCTTCCATAGTTGTTGTTGTCTTACCACGTTTTGATCAACTAAACCTCTGGCCTGTTTTGGGTAGGATTGAAACTGCTACTTTCAGACAATACTCATCTAATGCTGTACAGACTTAACGCCGCTATCCAGTGTGGATCTTATTATTTGGTTTTGCCAGAAATATCTTATCTTTTAAAATAGTCTATAAGTATTTTAATTGGAGTTTGGTCGTTACATAATTATCTAATAAGTGGTAGTCTTAAAAAAAGTTACTTTAATGATCGCAGTTAAACTGCTGATGATTCTCCGATTGTATATAAGTTTACTCAGAAATACATATATGTTCCAACACATGCAAATTAACATAGGGTATTTGCATGGAAAAGAAATCCTTGAAAAGTAGAAAATAAGAAGTTTTATAGTCAACGTAAGATGATTCAAATTTTTAAAGAATTTTACATTTACAAAAAAAGGATCAAATAAGAATATATTGCCAAAAACAACAAGAATTGTTTCATTGAAGTATATATATATATATATATATATATATATATATATATATATATATACTACAATAAAACAATTCTTTGTTGTTTTTGCCAATATAATCTTATATATATATATATATATATATATATATATATATATATATATATATATCATAGAGAGAAATCTTTTTTTAAACTGGCTGTTTTTATAAACGCACTTCATATATGAGTTGATTCACGTGTTTCAATTGCATTTCCTTAAATCTGGTCTCGTTCACATGCATTACGAGATTTTCTGAGATTTAAATCCAAAATATTAATGAACAAAATCCAATAATCTTAAACTATTTAATGTGCTTTTTTATATAAATTATAATACAAAATTGTATATAATACAAATTGGTAAAACCAATGTTTTAAACTCGACGTTTAACAATGATGCAGACATAAATGATACCGCATTTTGTTGAAGCGTTACGAACGTAAGTTGTTGTGTACATTATTATAAACTAGCGGGGGTACCCGGCGTTGCCCGAGTGTTTGTTTCCGGGACGGAGTTTTAAAAAAATGTTATGGTAGGTAAGTAAGAAGGATCAAACCCGGAGTCATGAGTAAAAGTAGGAAAATAAAGTGTGAAAAAAACAAAAAAAACATCTGCAACGTTAACAGTTCGGCCACCAAGAAAAGTCCATTCCAGTTGTTTAGGAAAAACAAAAAAAAAAAAAACGACTACGGTAGGTCGGCGCGAACGTGAAAATATAATGTGAATTGTCCAGCACCCTAACCACTACGCCACAGAGCACTGCAGCTTAGTTTAGTGATTTTAAATAACTTCACATGAAAGAACTACGAAGCCAAACCGGTGTTCTCTTCTCAACTGTTCCTTGTGAACGATCCCCAAACGGTGTTAAGTGGTGGCAGGGGGAGGAGGAATTTATTAGAGAGAAAATATTTTACCACTTCCATTGATCTTAACCGATTTTGGCCGTGACTTCTCAGCAGAAAAAGTATAGAAATCTAAGATTATCGAGGAATTTGAGAAATAATAAGCCTATAACACACCTCAGATATTGTTCTGCCGTTTGTGCATATTATATTTGCATGAAATATCTTCATTTTTAATCCTATTAAGGTTAAAATCAGCGGGAAAAAATGAGTTCATTTTATTTATATAGAATAGAATAGAAGAAGATAAAATAGAATAGAAGATAGATAGATAGATAGAAGAAGAAGAAGAAGAAGAAGAAGAATAGAAGAGAAGAGAAGAAGAGAAGAGAAGAGAAGAGATTATTCGACTATCTCTTCTCTATTAGAAGACCAGTCTGTGATTTTCTCATATTTGGTATGGCAAACTAATATTCATTCAACTCCAAAACGCGTTTTTATAGGTTTTCAGGCAACTTTGTCGCATAATCCTGTTATGTATGTTATTTTGAACATTTAGTCAGAATTTACTTGTAGTAACAAGAATTATCATGCAAGGTTGTCTGGCAATCTCTGTAGATAGTGGGCATTAAAGTTCTCTCAGTAGGCTTTCAAGTTCTTTTTTCAGTAGAGAGAGAGGGGGGAGAAACAGAGAGACAGAGAGCGAGAGAGAGAAAGAGAAAGAGATTACTAAGTAAGAAATACATAAACAAATACAAATAATATAAAATATAATTAAGGGAAAAAACATCCAGATAAAAACTAGATCATATATGAACACAAAGAAACGAGAAACCCGATCCCAACCCAAAACAACAAAAGGAGCAGGCGAATTAGAAGCCACGATAATCGCGTGCGTATTGGATAAATGGGTAGGTGAATATCAAAGAATCTGATTATCTGACTAGCAAACCCAGTACCATTGCACTATATGAAATTAGGAAGCGACATCTATTCCGTGCAATAGCCTGCCGAATCCCCACGAAACGCGGAAAAGTCTGTGTAACTTAATTGCTACATACATTTTCAAAACGATCTATCTACCTCTCTCTTTCTCTCCCTTTCTCTCTCTCTCTCTCTCTCTCTCTATATATATATATATATATATATATGTATGTAGCTATATATATATATATATATATATATATATATATATATATATATATATATATATATATATATATATATATAGCTACATACATGTATATATAACAACGAAAGGCGGGTCAAGTATCGGAACCAGGGGCCGGAAAAACAAGTATCTCATATCTCAATCTGAAAAAACCGTATCCTAGGGTCATCGTATTCCAGGGTTCTGTTTTATATATATATATATATATATATATATATATATATATATATATATATATATATATATATATATATATATATATAAAACAGAACCCTGGAATACGATGACTCTAGGATACTTGACCCGTCTTACGGTGTTATTTATAATGTTATTTATTATATACATGTGTATTACATGCTGTACTGTATTTTGTTACTAATTTTTAATACCGTATCCCGGGGTTCTAATATATATATATATATATATATATATATATATATATATATATATATATATATATATATATGTCGTGAAAATGTACGAAAGATTGACTATAACTCTATGAATTATGATTGCAGGGCTTTGCGGGTCAGTAACTATGCAGAGCATTGACAAAAAGTAAGTACAGTGAGAGCAGCGAAAGCTTTCACTTTAAAATTGCTAGATATGTCCAAACGAATTTAACTAAAAAGATCAAAACTTTGGAGAATAATTTAGTAGGAAATAGGGCGCAGATCCAACGGAAGTAACGTTGAATTTTTTCGTATCTTTCACGTCTGCACGTTGACTGATGTCTGCTGACGTGTCATTAAGCAGAAAGGCCGAAGTTTTGCAGTGTCAGAACACGTGTCTGATAGTTTTCAATAAATTCTGGCGCGTTCAGAATAAAGAAGAGGATGCTGTCTGACCTGATATCATGCGAAACCGAAAATCAGCAATGAAGTTAGCTTATCACTGAAAACCTCATTCAGGCGATTCTAAGAATATATTTCACGATTCTATTTATACGTGTGTGTGTGTGTGTGTGTGTGTGTGTGTGTGTGTGTGTGTTGAGTTCATAAAGATTTTAAGACCAGTTGTCGGTTTGTTCATAATGTGCTTCTTATTAAGTGTAAACAGGAAGGTTTATTGCACAAACTTATAAATATATCACTTTAATCAAAGCAAAGTAAATGAAAAACTATCGTCTTTAGTATATCGCCTGCTCTCACAATAACGAGAAATTTCTGAGATTCGTACATTTATGGGGATTTGAATGAGTAATCTATCTTTAGCATTTTATTCTACAATAGTAAACACCATTAGGCAAAAGCATGCGTGTAAATCAGTATGCAGACGACAATTTCACACACACACACATATTTATATATATATACATACACGCATATTTCACACACACACACACACACATATATATATATATATATATATATATATATATATATATATATATATATATATATATATGTGTGTATGTATAAGAGAATTGCAGTATAGTTACAGTCCAACATCCAAATATATATTTTTCATGCAAAACAGCTCCTCGAGCATGTCAAGATTTTTCGTGATACAGAAACAAACATTATTATTATTATGTCAATATTGCTTCTCTTCGTGCTCATGAGACGCTATTGACATAAAAATGGATCAGTGAAAAAATGTACCGAATGCTCTATTATTATATTTGACACACATTGAGCTTATAGACAAAAAAATATTGGTATACACAATGAGGGAAATATAATTGAAAAAATATTTTATCATTTATATTATACAACACACACACATGTGTATATATATATATATATATATATATATATATATATATATATATATATATATATATGTGTGTGTGTTATATTTTTAACTCCAACCGGTCCGAAGTAATTAGACAAGGAAAAGTTCTTATTTCTATATATAAACTTAATTTCGATGGTTGTCATTTACATTGTTTATCTCTTCTTCAATAGTAGAATATATAATATATTTTGTCAGTTTATATGCTTCGTTATAGAGATAGATTTGAATGTAATACTACTGGATATGCAACAGTTACTGGATATATATATATATATATATATATATATATATATATATATATATATATATATAGTAGCATTACCGGTTCCCGAGCATTTTTTTTACACGGTGGTTACCATTTATCAAGGCCCGGAAGCCACTCAGGGATAAGGGTTATTGCAAGTACAGTACGTTAGTGGGGAGATTTGACGAAGTGTTTACTTAAGGGGGCGGTTCATTAGGAATTTGTTAACATTGGACTTGAAGACATCCAAGTTGTAGTCAGGTGGGAAGCAGGCAGACGGAACAGAGTTTCACAGGCGTGCAGTTCTAAGAAAGAAGCTTTGTTCATGGAATCCACGTTTTGATTTAGGCACAGATATAGAGTGGAGTAAATTTTTCACAGTGGATTCAGCTAGACGGGTGTTTTTTCGTGAAAGATTGGAGAGGGGGGACCAGTGATTGAAGTTCAGACGAGCACCTGCCATGGAAATAACGATAAAACAAGGATAGGCTCGCAACGTCTCTTCTGTGGGAGAGATGTTGCAGGGTAGAGAAAAGGGCATCCCCCCACTAAGCCACGAAGTCTATTTTATACTCTGTCAAGGCAGGATAGGCTGTTTTTAGCAGCTCCTGCCCAGATATGGCAGCAGTATTCCATCCTTGGACGTACTTGGCTTTTATATTGCCTACTAAAATTATTTTTACTTGATTTTTTACTCATTTATAAGTATTAAATGTATTGTACGATGAGTATCATATTTATAAATAATTATAAAGAATGAAACATTACTATTATGCTATAATTACGAAAGATTAACAAACCTACGGGCGGAGAATTGTTTAGGGATAATAAGTAATTGTAGATATACAGAAACACTGGAAGATAGGTAATATTGAATATTAGTCCAGAAAATTACTATTTTATTACTTACCCTAAGTCCGGATGTCAACATGAAAAAGAAAAAGCAAAAAATGTGCGCACGTAGTGGGCGTTAAAAACCGTTCGAAGCCCATTTATAATATTGAAGAGCATCAAAAGTTAATTTTGCTCCACAATATTCTGTTCAGTCACATTGTCACATTGTTCTCGGTGAACAATAAATAATAAACTCCTCATCCCTATTCCCAAAGAGGAGGTGTTAATGCCAGGGATGCTTGTATCTAATACAAAAGAATAGTTTTCTTTTTCATATCCTAACACTAACCATAAGTCATGGTGGTAACACGAAACAGTAGACGGAAGCAAATTAAAATATTCTTTATATAAAACGGTGCAAGCGTTGAGCAAGTTCAACTTCAGTAAATGTTTTAATTTATTGACGATACCCATTCCTCAAATGTGTTCTTTTTGTCCATGTTTTATACGATTTTCTAGTAGGTAAAACTTTAATAAAAATTTGAACGAAAAATAAACGAAAACGTGATTGGACACCAAACACAAAAGACAGATCAAACAGAAAACATTTTTTTGAATAATTGATACATCGTTTGGTTTATTTTTCTGGACGACTTTCTTCCTGAATCAAAATAACATTGTGAATATATTGGTCCAAACGAGATATTTTTCTATTAATATAGGAGCTGGCCTAAATATCGGAAACAATGAGAAAGCATGTTTATGCTAACATATATATTACGAAATATTTGTAACATTGGACCTCGTCGAATAACCGGAGTAAAGCAATACTGACTCTTCGATTACTGCTTAGATGGGTAACCATTACAGAAGCTCGCCTGCTGTAATTATGGAATAGAAATTAACTGTAGAATCAGTTTTTTTATTCTCTATATCAAATATGTCTCTCTATATCGAATAAATTGTAGCGTATTCTACAAAAGTCTATTTTATTCTTAAAACAAATGAAAACTGTACAAAATATACAATTTTATTCACACGCCGGCTAATTTGTCAGGAACCGGGATTCAATATGTAGTTGAGTCATACCAAGGAATAAAAATTGTTACTTAATGCCGACTTACTAAACACTCATAACCATAACCTTATGATCAAGAGTAAGTGGAGTTTTTCATGGAAATCAGTTATGCACTCAGCTACATTTCTGTTCAATAAAAAATATAAATGTAAGCCTTCAGATTCTTTCGACCAGAGTAAACCAATTTACTTTATTTTTACATATATTCACTATCAAACATTGTGATAGCAATTTAAGCGAATTCAAGCTATGATTACAAATTATATAAAACTTCAAGTAAATACTATCTTCTAATATAGAAGGGCATTTTTTTTTAAATTTTATGCGTTTAGTTTGAAAGAATACAGACATCAGACAATTCGAAGAAAAGTGCCATCGACACGACATCTCATCATATTTTAGTTTTCATTCCCACTTTAATTAAGCGATGCCTGACCAAGAGAAGCGCGGTTAAAAATTGCAAATTCCTTTTTTTATTATTAACATCTAGTTGCGCAAGCGAAATATCCCGGTGTATCCATGATCTCTAGAGATAACAAGAAAATCGATAATTTAATGTATAACAAATTATTTAGGTGTTTTGTGTCACCCAAATAAAAGTGTCTTACTTTTGTTAAAGGCGAGCCTGGGTTACAATAGGAAGGAATATGGCGAAACAATAAAAAATTGCTCATTTGTAAACAGATCTTTTCTGTCGACAAAAATGTATCTATGGGCAGAAAGATGCTGACAATTTGAATATTGCAATGCATGTTATGAAAATGTATTCATATACATGCACTCACGTGCATATATATATATATATATATATATATATATATATATATATATATGTATATATATATATGTATGTAATTATACATGTCATATATATGTATTTTTTACTTGCGTTTTACTCCATCGACAAACTTCTAATAATACTAAGGGTTGAATCAACGGGGGGAAAAACCTTCCTTTGAAGAGCATGCAGTTGATTAGACTGATACGCCGAAGAACAATTTTTTCTTCTTTTTGTTTGTTTTCGAATGTATTCATATCCTGATTAATAAGATCAAACAAACAAAATATATTTTTACGAATGAGAAGTATGATTGCTTTCTCGCATTTGGTTTGGAAATCAAATTCATCTTTTTGACAGCGATCCATTTTGAAATCGTTCGTGGACAACGATATATATACATACATACATATATACATATATATATATATGTGTGTGTGTTTGGCTGTGTGTATATATATGTATATATATATATGTATATATGTATGTGTATATGTATGAATATATGCATATATATATGTATGTATATGTATATATGTATGTATGCAGATATATGTATATATACGTATATATATAAGTATATATGTATATATATGTATATATGCATATTAAATTATATATATAATTATATGCATATATATGTATATATAAGGATATATATATGTATATATAGGTATATATATAACTATATATATGCATATATATATATGTATATATATGTATATAATTAAACGTATATGTATATATGAGTATATTTATAAATATATATATATGTGTAAACATCAGTATATATATATATGCGTATATAAAAACGACAGACAACCACAAAATTCGCGCATAAGCCTGAAGAGTCCTAGAGTGGATGAAACGCAGAATATTCAGTGTAGCTTAATCGCCATATATATTGTATACCTTACTAACTAGCTCTACCTACGTATTGAGCACTTTTGAAGTAAATACTTAAAGTTTACGCATAAATTTATACTTTCGTATATTAATTTTATGTGAGTAAATGAAGTAGTTATATATATATAAGTATACTTATATATATATATATATATATATATATATATATATATATATATATATATATATATATATATATAAGTATACTTGTGTATATATACGTATGGATATATATATAAGTATATATACATATATATATATAAGTATACATATATGTATATAATATATATGTAAATATATAAGTATATAGATATATATGTGTGTGTGTGTGTGTGTGTGTGGGTGTGTGTGTATACACTGTAGAATTACATTCCAGTAAGCATAATTCTAATGTTCACAATCATTATTTATATTTTTTATATTCCTTTATTTATTTTTTATTCTTCTTTTAATACAGGCGATTTATCACATTTACTTTTTCGGGCTTTGATGATATGTGTGATAGTAGCATCGGCTGTATCCCAAATGAAACATGTCTTAGACGTCTATGGAAATAGTAAATATAAAAGTCGCCTATTACGTATTATTTAATTATTAAATAAATAAAGCTAAAAAATAAAAATCATGATTGTGGTTTGATTTTTGTGGAAGGCGTAAATACATCTTTATTACGCTTATCAACTATTTAACTAATTGCTATGCAGCGCAGCTCGACGGGACGAGAATCGAACTCGGGACACGAGGGTCCCGTATCAGGCGCATCACTATGTGTATCAGAATTTTTGTAGGAATTTTTGACACCCCTAACACGAAACTGCGAATAAAATATAAAAAAACTCGTAATTTCTCTTTTAAAAGTGGGTTGTTTATTTCCTTTATGGATTATATTTCCAAAATAAACTATTAAAGGTTTTTTTAAAGTAATAGAAATAGTGTTTTTAATTTTTTAAAAAACGGTAATGAATTTTCCGAACTCAATATTTTTCAATTTTTAAACTTTAAAAATCTATCAAAACTTTTCTATTGATTCTATTTTTACGATATTTTCAGGGTCAATGTGAAATGTTATGCTCTTTCCAATAAACCGAATATAATATTTTAGACAAACGTTTTTTTTTTACATCACGCCCCCTCATTTTCAAGTGTCTATTAAAAAGTGAATAATTAATTTACTCACCAAAGTTTTATATATCACAAATTGAAGAGAAAAGGTCAATAAATAATATATTCAAATTTAAAACAAAAGAAAAGTAGTGTTTTTTTAGAAATTTACATGTAAAGTTCGAAGTTTAAAACCTTTTTTTTAACCCCGTTGTTTGTTTTTTTTTCTTTTTTTTTTCTTTTTTAATGAAACCTTGCTCCTTGCTCCTTTAATTGAAAAAGAAATTAGGGCTTGAATTACATTTTTCGAGGTTATAAGCTTGGAAAGACAGGGGGTCGAATCATTTACACCTCCTATTTTGAAATGTCTATTAAAAAGTAAATAATTAATTTACTCACCAAAGTGTTATATATCACAAATTGAAGAGAAAAGGTCAATAAATAATATATTCAAATTTAAAACAAAAAAAAGTAGTGTTTTTTAGAAACTTACCTGTAAAGTCCAAAGTTTAAAACCTTTTTAAAAAAAAAAAACACGTTGTTTTTTTTTTGTTTTTTTTTAATGAAACCTTGGTCTTGCTCCTTTAATTGAAAAAAATGAGGGCTTTAATTACATTTTTCGAGGAGTTATAAGCTTGGAAAGACGGGGTGGAATTATTCACTAGTTTTCACGAAATTTCTGACACACCTAGCGCATCACTATTGATTACATTTTGGTCACTTAAATACACGGTATTATTTTTAAGAGTGGATCCTATTTAATTGTGTCCCCACGAGGGCAGGTTTAGATACAAGTTCGGTTTTTAATGTGGGGAAAATCCAGCACCCCAAAAAGGGGCGCTCAAGAAAGGAACAAAAATAAAACGTGTCTTAGTCATGAAGGATTTTCCTCCACTGACCGAGGACAAAAAGTGACGTGTCGCATCAGAACAGATACTACACCTTAATCTTTTAGTAGGTGTTATTTCTTTGTTTATTTTGCCTGCGGTATGGTTTGAAGCGGGTAGCATTATTTCAATACTAATTAGGAATAATTTTTCCGTTACCCATGTGATGCCCTCAAATAGGGAAGCGACATATACATATATGAGTGTGTGTGTGTGTTTGTGTGTGTATATATATATATATATATATATATATATATATATATATATATATATTGAAGTATAATAGCTACTGACATGTTTTTCTTCTTCATACACTCATCAGCGCATATAATATATATATATATGTATGTATATATATATATATATATATATATATATATATATATATATATATATATATATTGAGGGGCACAGCATGGGAAAGGGAGAAATTATTCCCAATAAGCAGTAAGGTAATAGAATCCGCTCATAAATATATCGCAAGCAAAATAAACAAAGAAATAGCAATTGCTATATATATATATATATATATATATATATATATATATATATATATATGGGGGGATCTGTAAAATTACATTTATTGTATTATTAATACTATACATACATATATATATATATATATATATATATATATATATATATATATATATACGTGTGTGGGGGGTGTATTCTTATATATAATCAAGCTAAGGTATGCGCCCGTCTATAGTCGAGGGCGACCCTAACGTTCCCATTTCCTTAGCTGCTTCACTGAGGTATAGTGTATGTCGCAACTCCATTCCATGATTATTATTATTATATATTAGAGCGAGAACATGGCGTTGCCCGGTCGTCAAATACATTTTAATATATTTTAAATCATTTAGATTTTTTATTTATTCTTACAGAACCAATTCTCAATTGAATAATATGTTATAACTCATATCCTGTAGCGATTTCAAAAGTTGTAAAGATCAGTTGGTTGTCAACAGCTAGAACAGAAACCAAAACATTTAGTGATTCAGTTGCGTTCCATACCGTTTGAGTTATCGACAGATAGATTTTAAAAACGTGTTTAATTAAATCACTTCAGTTATGAATGAATTTGTAAAAGTAATAGAAACATATATATGATTCCTTAATTGGAATTCATTTTCCAGATGAGCATTATATATATTAATTTATTTTTTCGGACTATTTTTTTCATCTTTATTAGTTGTTGTTTTCATCTTTATTGGTTGCTGTTTGTACCACCTGACGAAGGCCAGAGGAATAGTTGGCCGAAACGTCGTGAAAAAAACAACAACCAATAAAAGATGAAAACAACAACTAATAAAGATGAGAATAATAGTCCGAAATAAAAATAAATTAATATAATAGAAACATGTCAGCAATTTGAAGTGAACATTTTGCATTTCAGCTTGCCGATATATTTCTGTACGTATTATTCATTCTTCAGAACAAGTATTTTATTTGATAAAAATCATCTTTGGTGTACGATTACAATTTCCTGTTAACTCAGTGTTATGTGACTAGTAATTTAAGAGTTTATCGGTTAAGTATTTTCACACAGACAGACACATGAGCATATATTTACTCTTTTATTTATATTGATTAGTTAACGTTTATAAAAACATACTCAATACATATGTGTGTGTGTGTTTCGGTTCTAAAAATTCAATAAAGTGCATAATTGTTAGAATGCGAGAGCTCAAATAAAAAATTATTCATGCAATAACTATACATTACAGATTCAGTGATATACTATGATTTCATTTACACAGATAAACCTCTATTGTCAAGAAAAAATCCGACGCTAACAGAACGAAATTTCAGAAATCGTAATACTGAATTTCACATGAAAACAATGATATCTACGTATTCCTCGTATTTTTAAGATGATTATATCCAAAAATCGATGAGGTAGAAAATGATTTATTAAAGAAAATAGAAAATAGAATTCCAAGTAGACGATCGTATTTGCTTACACATGCAAGTTAAGAAGGGAGGTAATTGTCCGTTTCGGTTTATTTTATAAAAACAAGATGGCCGCAATTTTTTCACCTGCTCATGATTAAAGTTGTTTTTTTTTTTAATATTTCAGTAATATTCAGGAAATTTCGATTGCATAATTTGGAAGCTTACATTGTAATTTATTAGACTTGACACAAAAACCAGTAGAAACCATTGGTTTTTATCTGAAAACTCCATTTATCACCTACGATATTTCGTTTCGTGTAGAAACAAGACAAATCCTCACAACCAATTTCAAATCTCATATATTTTCAATGGAAATAATACAGTTTGAAAAATGTCCTCTTTTAGTTCTCAGGTTATCCCTATTGTGAGAATTACCATGTTTATAGGAGCGGGTTATAGAGTTGTTTGAATCTTAATTATAATTTAGTTTTCATTAAATGCAACTTACTGATCACGAATGTTGTATGTTTATCTGTTTACGGTGAGTTTGATATTCAAGGGTGATCGTGTAGAATGTTGCTCATTGGAATCCGGAGTGTGGTTTAAATTTAGAGGAAAGTGATCTATAAATTTTATTAAATAATTTATATATTTATTACTTACTAGCTGAAGTACCCGGAGTTGCCAGGTTGTATATGATATATTTGAATATTTTGTCCTCGTAAATCATAATAAAATAGATTAAACAAAACATACATTCATAATGGTGAATACATGTTTTTGTGTATATTTTTGTTGTTATGAAACTAACTATTCTACTGTATAGAATTTGACCCCTGCGTTCAAGATGTCTTCGATCGTGATGGGTTTAATTCATCCATTCCAATGAATTTTGAACTTTGTTACGAAAACTGCAAAATATGAAGAAAGGATTTTACTCAACAGCTAATGATTATTTAAATTTTATTAGTTACGAAAAATTCTATTTTGTTATTAATTTAGAGAATAGTGATCTATTAATTTTATTAAATAATTTTTATATTTATTATTGAATAGATACTTATGTTGTACGGGGTACGTTCCAAAAGTAAAGTCTCTTATTTTTAACTCAAAAAGTTAAAGAAATACGAAGACGAGAGTAGTGCCATTAAAACGAGCGACCTTTGTGCTCCAATCTTTATTTTTCTACATAGTTACCACCATTCACAATGCACTTTTTCCAGAAATTCAATGGCACATTTCTCCTTTTGGTGCTCGTCCATGACAGCGGTTGCTTTCTTAGAGTTTCATCCCATTAATATCGAAAACAAAGCGATGAAACTTTCAAGTCCTGAATGTTAAGTTTGTGCATCCTAAAAATGTCTGATTCATTCCGGCGAAATAAAGATAGGACGCATAACTTTTGGAACACTCTTCGTAATTTATTTCTTAATGAAGCTTTTTATCCTCTTAGCTAAATGTGTGAGCGTCGGGCTTGGTATCTATTAGAAAGGGGATGTCATTTTCTGCTGAAATTGCTCGACTCATAGATTGTTAATTTAACGGGGTCATTAAAGGGTTGCTATGTTCATAATAGTTACGTAGTCGCTTCTGTTTAATGCCATGTGGGGGCATTGTAGTTTAATTGTTGTTAGTTGATTGTCTGTTTACATTTATGGGTCAATCAGAGAGCCACTCTGTATCGTTTAAATTCCAATCTTGATCATATATACATTTTATTCTTATTCAAACGTACTCGGTGAATATATTTCTATGTATTTAAGTACAAATAATTTATTTGAAAAACTATATGTTCTAAATTTCTGAGACGTGCAAAGGTTTCATTGTAGTAGATCTGCCTTTATAAGGCTTTTTAAAATCGAAACAAATCATCAGTGCGTCACAAAATGAACGACAAATCGAAGAATGGAGTTCTAAAACTAATTCATTGATAATGAATTCGTTTGGAACTTCATTCTTCCATTTGTAATGAAACCAAAGTACGTGTATACCATTGTCAGATATGGTTTTTGAATAAATCATTTGTAGTTTAGCTCTCACATTTGCAATCAAGCACTTTATTGATTTCCTTTTCAATGCACCTGACACCCTATGTACTTAAGTAGTACAATTTATTAAATATATTTAAACATGATAGAATATTGTAAACTGCGCATACATGATGACATTTGTAATTGTGCTGAAGGTTATATTTGGGATGGTAGCAAATATATCAAAGTGATATGTAAATATGAGGAAGGGAAGAATGTTGTTTTTTTGGGTTTTTTACAAGGTGATCACCACTTATCAAAGCCCGGAAGTCACTCAGGGATAAGGGTTATTGCATGTACAGTAGGTTAGTGTGGGGGTTTAATAAAAATGTCTACTTAAGGGGGCGGTTCATCAGGAATTTGTTTACGTTAGACTTGAAGACATCCAGGTTGTAGTCAGGTGGGAAACAATTAGACGGAACAGAGTTCCACGGGCGTGCAGTTCTAAGAAAGAAGCTTTGTTCATGGAATCTACGTTTTAATTTAGGCATAGATAAAGAGTGGGAAAAATTTTGTTAATTTCATATTAATGTTAATAATAACAGTTTTATTATTTGAATTAAAGTATCCTGAGATTGGTGGATAGGTCTTGTATCTTACACATGATGAGATATACATGGGTAGAGAGTCAGGGCTTTCAGTTAGTCGTATGTTTTTTGTTATTAGTCAATTTGGATAGTAGAAATTTTCCTCTGTGGGAATTTGTAGATTAATATAGTTTCCGGAAGGTTGATTAATTGCTTATATGATGTTAAATTTTCTTGTGTTTAATAATAGACAATTCCATGATTTTGTTTTTCGATGATCCGCCATTTAATTTTGTGTGGTTTATTTGTTTCTTTGAGATCCTGTATATGAGAAAAAAATATACGTGATATAATAATGGAAAAATACTTTGGAAACTCGATTGATGAGAAAGAGAACAGGAAAAACAATGTAAAAACACAAGCAAAAAATCCAACTAAAGAAACACAGAAAGTTTGTGAAATTTAAAAAAAATATATTGGCCCAGCAGTTTTGAAGTTCATGGAAACGAACTTACACGCAAACACAGAAAAATGCCCTTTTATATATAAGTTTATATATATATATATATATATATATATATACTTGAATATATATATATATATATATACTTGAATATATATATATATATATATATATAGTCCTGGTCAAACTCATAAGATCACTTAAGAAAGTAAGCGTTTACGTATATTATCGAATTTTTAATCAAACAAATGGTTGAAACCATTGCCAGAAGGAAAAATATGATGGAAAAAAATGAAATCTGCTTCATTCGAAACCTTAACCCTGATCTAATAATTATTTTTATAAAAAACAAACATTTTTATTAGAAATTCGATAATATACGTAAACGCTTACTTTCTTAAGTGGTCTTATGATTTTGACCAGGACTGTATATATATATATATATATATATATATATATATATATATATAAATATATATATATATATATATATATATATATATACTAATAACACCAAGTTTACTTTTAGTTATATTAAATTGTTTGTCTTATACCTGATTTACGAGGAATCATTTCAAGATGCTTACTTTCTAGCAATTAGTTATCTCAGCCAATTATACAAGAAGATTTGTGATTTGCGAATGTTAGATTTTCATGTTTACTATGAGGTTTGGTGATTTACAGAAAAATGTGTTGTGTGCGTTTGTGTCAGACGATCATAAATAGCACATAATTGAGGTCGCGTCTAAAAGTATAATAGTTCTAGGTTTCTCTACTTTCCAAGGTCCGATATATATATATATATATATATATATATATATATATATATATATATATATATATATATATATATATATATGTGTGTGTGTGTTTCATAAAAAAATAATGTCACAATTTACTGATTTTTAAATTCTATGAAAGTAGAATACATATTGATATTCGTTGTGACCTATATACTAGCTGCCTGCCCAGCGTTGCCTGATCGTACAATACGCTTACATGATATTTTAATTTATGCAGATTGCGTGTGTATTATAAAAAATTAATCCTCTATTGAATATTATATATCACGAGGAATTATTTGCCTAGTGAACTAATTCGCAATTTTTTTGTTTATATTAAGTATAATGTCGTTCATCAAATTCTTTTGTGTTTGTTTACAATATAACGTCAACTGATATTTGGGCTTGACGATCTTAAACATAGTCTTCTTCGGTTATAGATAAAAAAAAATTTTGCTTTATGTATAAGAGAAAGACTATTTTTAAGATCGGATTTTGTCGATACTTATCAAATTAATTTCTGTAGAAAACATGTCTAAAACGCTGGTAGACATATAAATAATATTTGTGTGAAATTTGCAAAGGAGAGGCTCAGCTGTTTCGGAACCGATGATGAAGAAACTCACACACACAAACGCACACACACAAACGCACACACACAAACGCACACACAAAATAACCTTTATATCATAGTAGATACATATATACATTATTATTCAATTTAGGGAAACAAAATTACCATGAGTTGCTATAATAAATTTACTGATTCTACCTGCAAAGAAATCGTTAGGCGAAAAACTATACCTGTTCTTACTGAGGTCATTTAAAGACAATGAAAACCGAAAATAAAAATAGAAAAAAGAGAAAAAAGAGAAAACAATTTTGGAGATTTTTATTTATTTATTTGCGGATTTCAATTCTATAGTTGTTGTTTAACGCCGTTACGACCATCCTGGATCTGTTGATATTCAACGTCTCTATCCAATGCGCCACGGGCCCAGAAGGGCGATCAAGGTTGGATTTTTTGGTCTCATAAATTAAAGTTTTTGTTATCTGATCTTCCATTGTCAGGTCCGTACTGAATGGTACATATGATTTAATTATTGGAATTCTTTGGAGATAAGTAATTTGAATATTTTATTTATGTATTTGAGGACTATTATCCTCATCTTTTATAGTTGTTGTTTAACTATATTCTTACAAAATAGTTGGGTTAATTTTCAACTTTTAAAGTATCTGGTAAAAAATAAAAATAAAAAAAATAAAAATAATAATAATAATAATAATAATAATAATAATAGCAATAATAATAATAATAATAATAATAATCTTTAAACAGCGTTTAGGTATTGTAGAGAAATTGTAATATGCCGATAAGGGAAATTGCTATTAATGAATTGAGAGGAGATTCTATGGATGTGTGTATGTTATGCATTTAAAGGTATGTGCATAAACAAACACATTGTTGAACTAAATGAAATGGGTTAATTTGGTATAGAATTATTCAGATCGAAAACAAATTGAGGTTTATAGTACGAAACAATATTGATACTAAAAGAAAAGTGTTGTTTTAAATAAGTACGTTTAGTTTATGAAAACTGTTTCGATTGCTGACATGTTTTTATAACCCCTACAATTTCAGGAAGCTTTTTTCTTTCTTTTTTTTTTTGAGTTCTTATCTCTATCTTAATATCTAGTATATAATTTTTCAGAAAAATATAAGTAACAAGGTGAATTAATTTTTTTAGCTTTTTTCAAGATATTCCACTTAAACATTTTGTGTTGAATTTTGTTCAATTAGTTCATTATAATGTATAGAAAGTTTTTCTTTACCTTTATATTAATAGTTTGGGTTATAGAAGAAGCATTTATGACCAGAGAGCCTTTTTCTTGGAAAGTGTTACCAATCGTACCACTATAAAATGTATTGATATTTTGGTATTCTTTAGTGGATATTGTGGTATTATATACTCTTATTAAACAATTCCTCTTAATTGGGCATTTGCGTTTTTTAAACAATTACATGATTTAGTAAATATATTCGTTTGTATTTTTCAGAATTTTGTTATTGTATTTTTAAATCATTTTTTCTTGATTGCTACTACAGCTATAACTCAATTTTAGTGTGTTTTTTGTTAAAAATTTTAGATAGTGCAGTATTAGGTGGGAAATGCAGCCTTATCAGATTTCGATATTTTTCCTAAGTTACTTTTCATATTCAGATTGAAAACGGGGTAAACTATATAATATTTCTATTTCTACTTTTTGGAGGTTAAGTGGTACAGGGTATGGGTTGAACATATTCTTGATGTGTGTTTTTCTATCCACTTTCCTCCAGGACTTTGTTATAGAAAGTTTTGTGGAAGTTAAACATCTTCACGTAAGAAGTGTTGTCACTAATTCTTTTGCTGACTAATTTAAGGATATGCTTTATCATATATTTAGGTTGATTGGAAAGTAGATTTACATAAATTAGGTTAACTTTATCATTTTGTATGGTTCATATATTTTTCTTTGCGTCTGGGATCACGTCTAAGAAATACACTGTTTTAATGTTTGAAATGATTTGCACTTTTAAATTAATTCTTCAGAGTCCTTTGTAGGGCTACTTTTGAAAAAATATTTTTATATTTGAGGTCATTAGAATCTTTTATAACTATGAGTCAATATTTTCTACTTTAATGTCCTTTGTTAAGTTATATAAAATGTAAAGAGCTATTAAATTTGTCACATCTGCCGAATCCAGGAATCCCATTAAAAAATCAAATTGGCTGACTTGATCATTTTTTTTTTTGTCCATTGTTCGTAAATGATTAAGAGTATCGTGGTTCGGGACCTTCTACCACTTTCGATTTCATCCGCGGAATTGTCAGAGAGAAGTGTGACAAAGTCCATTACTTCCTTTGGTGATTGATATGTTATAGTTTTCTATATTGAATTATATGAAAGAGCATTTTGCTTTTTTTAATATTTGAAAATCAAATAATTGTTTCAGCCATTTTGCTTTTTAAATTGAGCACTATCAACAACGTCGTTGAAATTCAATAATTTTTTTAGTTTGAATTATTTCTAATCTCGAATATATATATATATATATATATATATATATAGAGAGAGAGAGAGAGAGAGAGAGAGCGAGAGAGAGAGAAAGAAAGAGAGAGAAAGGGACAGATATTGTTGAACAGCACAGAGTGTATCTTCTCCATCGTTCCTTTTTTAATTGCTCGTTTTTCGTATAGTCGTTCTAATATCTCGGTGGAATTTGTGTAAAGAAGTTCCATAGTCTTTTTCATCCATGTGTTTTTGCAAGTACTTTCAACTGATTTTCTTCGGTCGTCTTTAGGCAGCTTTTGATTACTCTTTCGTTTAAAATCTGGATATTTTATACATTTTAGATCAAATTACATTTAAATTACTTAAAATAGTGAAGTGTCTCGCGTTTAAAAAAATAATGAACATAGGGTTTTTAGCGGAGTGGAAATAATTTTCAGCAGAGAGAGAGAATAATAATCAATATCTCGCTCCTCTGATAATCAACCCTATAATCCAATAAAAATTATTCCTAATATGTACAACCGAAGTCCCCTTCTTATGATCATAAAGGAAACAATTACACGCAAATCGATGAGGTATCAATGGGGTCCGTATTGGAGCCCATTTTTTCAACATTTACATGTCCCACCTGGAGAATAAAATATTTAATGCTATTAAAAAAACTTCTATCTATGTTAGGTACAACGACGATATTTTTACTCTTGCCGACAATAATAACGAAATAGAAAAACTAAAGGATTATTTTAGACAAACTTCGTACTTGCTTTCATTTATGAATTAAATACAAACAATAGTATTCCATTTCCTGACGTTCTCATAGACTTCAGCAAAGATAAAATCATCACTTCTCCGTATAAAAAGACTATTGCAACCAATTCCTATATCTTAAACTTCAAAAGTGAATGTTCATACCGATACAAAACCGCAATTATAAAAAAAAAACTAATTAATCTAGCCAAATTGATCTTCTCGAATAAGAAAATATTCTCCAGCACATTATAAAAATATAAAACAGGTTTTAATTAATAACTAATACCTAAACTTCTTAGTGGATAAATAAATTAAACTAACAGTTAGAAACCTAGACCAAACTAATAATAACCAAGTTAACAATCCCCACTCCATTAATTTATTCTATCGGAACCAGCTATACCACAATATTAAATCAGATAAAAAGGTACAAAAAGTATAATACATCGATATATATATATATATATATATATATATATATATCCTGAGTCGATACTAATAAGATCAGATTTATAATATACTACAAGAAACTAACAACTGCTTACCTTATAATTAAAAACAACACTTCCCGGGCAACAAGTACGATGAAACACATGTAGTCTAGTAATTCAAATATCCCTTGGGATAATAGATTTCGAACAATAGAAGCACCAATAACTGCATTGGACACATGAACAACACATTGTCCAGACGATTAACCTTACACCTTTCAGATACCAGCTAAACAACACCTAAAACAAAATGGCTGCCCACATTCCCAATTTAGAAAAATCCCAGTTGAAAACACGAAAATCATTCATATGGATCCAAACGTAAAAATACTACAAATACTGGAGGCACTGTATATAAGAGCTAATTTACAGCCAAAATTTAACCATTAAATTTTTGAAAACAGTAATAACATTTTAAAATGCCTGAGTATGTAACCATCTAATATGTATGTGTGTGTATGTGTATGGAGTTACATATGTATATATATATATATATATATATATATGTTGTAATGTAAAGTTATAAATTAATTTAAAAAAAACTGTAACTTTGATACCAAGCATTGTACATTTATTTTAGTCACGTTCTTAACACGTTAAAAACATATTTTTACACACGAGACGCTTCACTACTTAACGTAATTTAAATTTAATTTGAACTGAAGCATATAAAATCATCCTGATTTAAAACGAAGGAGTAATCAAAAAATTGTCTGGAGACAACTAAAGAAAATCAGTTCAAAGTACTTGTAAAAACAAAACAGATGGACGAACAAATGGAACTTCCTTACACACGTTCGACCGAGAATGTGTGTAAGGAAAAATGTGTGTATGAAAAACGGAGAAATTGCAAAAAAAAGATGATTAACAGGAACACCCCGTGCTGTTGGACAATGTTTGTCTAAATGAAAACATGCTGCCTAGATACACAATGTATATATATATATATATATATATATATATATATATATATATATATATATATATATATATATATATACATGTATTTTTGTTTAACTGTGTATTTCAAAAATGCTCAAAACTTAGTAGTGTTATAAACATTTACTAATGACTATATAAAAATTTTTAGTTTTCATTATTAGGGAAATCTTCAAGGAATGAAACAAGTGCTTCCATGTTGATTAGTTGCCATATGTATATTTTATACCTCCCTCTCCCGATTACTCTCTATTTCTATCTTTTTTCTGCTTCTTTCTCAATCTGACAGACACGCGCGCTCACACACATTCACAAAAACACACATTTATAAATATATATATATATATATATATATATATATGATGTTGAGATACGTTGAAAAGAAATTACTAAAGTGCTCGATTACAAATGTCAGAGCTTAAATACAAAGCAATTATCTTTAAAAAAAAAACATGCGTTATATACTTCAGAGATGTAATATGGCTTCTGTGAAGTGGATTGACCTTTTAAAGATCGGTGATGGTTTGAATGGATTTTTACAGCCTTTAAATGGTCTATTCACATCAATAAAATCATGGTACGTCTCTTAAATATGTAACACTTATTTAAGAAATAATTTTTATGTTTGTATGTATACATTTACACACACAGACACACGCACGCACACACACACACACACACACACACACACATATATATATATATATATATATATATATATATATATATATATATATATATATATATTAGAGGAAGAAGGGGAGAAAGGAAGGAAGAGAGAGAATTATTACCAACATAGTTTATTTTTCATTTGGACACATCTTCGGATATCAATTTGAATCTATTATTCATAAAGTCATGGATATTAACAGAAAAATATTGTTAATGCTGTAATAAGCTTTTTGTTTGTTGTTTTCTTCCTGTTGAGTTTTTTTCCGGAAATCCGTGTTAGTTCCGAAAGTAATTTTTACTTCCGGCAGTTTCCTCGCTGGCGAATCCCCAATCTTGTTTTGTATCGCATCGCTCATGCGAAATAATTGAATTTGTTTTGTCTCACGTTTTTTTTTTTTTTTTTTTTTTTGCAAATTGCTGTTATCTTTACAATTTCTATCAAATTAAACTCAATGTGCCTTAACAATGAAAAACATTGTCTATTTCTCTTAGACATAGAAAATGAATGAAACATGTGTCTGCTTTTATTGTATTGTCCGTGTATGTTATGCCTAACAATCACGTCTGCATGGTGTTAGACCTGTCTGAGAAATAAATCGTGGTCGGCCATGTACATATCAGGAACATATATATTGATAATAGAAGTAGTTGATTCGTGTATATATTATTCGCAATAAAGTATTATACTAACTGTAAAGTTGTGTTTTTCAAGGGTTGTAATTAAATGAATTTATTCACTTTGTATTATTTTTTGTTAAGAATGTATTAAGTATATGTATTATTCAATTGGAATTCATTATTGAAATGAGTATCATTTATTAATTTATTTATTACGAACTATTATCCTCATCTTTCTTAGTTGTTGTTTCATGATGTTCCTATCCCGTCGCGTTTACCACCTGACGAAGGCCACGGGAATCGTTCGCCGAAACGTCGGGAAACAACAAATAAGAAAGTTGAGGATAATAGTGCGCAATAAATAAAGAAATTAATTTAAGAATGTATTAAGTTTTCTTAATTTGAGACGTCATTTAAAACAGCGTTGGTTTTGGACGCTGTGAAATGCGCTAGGAATACATACGCGATCATGTAAACCTGGTTCAAAGCACTTTAAAATATACATCAAACACACAGTCGCTTATACTGAAAAACAAAATTTACGTAAGGATTGACTCGAAACACCAAGTCATCTGTTAAGTTCTGTTTGGCTTTTAATTATCTGAAATTTAATACTAACTAAGAAATTTTAATGGGACTAAATAAGATGCACATATCACTAGATTAAGATCAGGCGTTGGCCGGAATTTAATGAAAAACACTGTCTTCTTCCTTATATCTATTAGTTTGTTGTTTTTTTTCCTCTTTTTTCGCCCCCTAACATAGTCGGAAAAATGTAATTTTGAAAATTTCTCAAAATTCATATCTCATGCATATGATTTAAATGTCATGAAAATCACCCACACATATTTGAAATTTTAAGAAGTTTTTGTTCATAGGGAGAGCAAGTAAGGGTTCGAGACATTTTCAAATTTCATAAAAAATAAGTTATATTAGAAGTTTTAAGAGAGTTTTTCATTCGTAGCTTCCTTAAATAAGCACTTAAAGATTTGAAACCACTTCCATTGTTTTCCCCAAAAGAAATGGCTTACATATAAATGGACTTTAAATTTTTTTTGTAGATTATCTAACCTTCTTTTCTATAGATAACGCACACATACACGCACACATACATTGAAATTTATATATAGATATTTATTTTTTCGCTGATTTCAATTCACGATTTATGTTTGTTTTTATACAATTCATGGATCACTTGTTTTTTTCAAGCTAAGAAACTTTTCCGAGTTGTAAAATATAATGGTGAAAAACTTCATTGATGCTCTCAGTAATAATGAAGATTGTTGTTGAGCATTTATTCATTTTGAATGAATCCAGTGGTTAATGTTGGCATTCATTTCCCCGCCATTTTTCTAGTTATAATGATTTTTAGAAAGTCATCGGGTACTTAGGGAGAGGTTATTTAAAGGTTGCCAACGTCCGTAAGTGAAAGTGTTTCAATTGAACGAACTGGATTCGAACTTTTCACATCTATGTTGTCAGTCGGTGTTCTTAAGCACTTAACCACCGTGGAAGTAATTTCTAAGTGAATCGCATGCTGCTCTTCATCAAAATCAACTAGACATCTTCATCTTCAAGGATAAAATTTCCATTTTTTTTATTTTTACAACCATTTTCAGCACGTTTTTCATTCAGTTTGTCCTAAGCTCAGATGCAGAGGTTTTTGCGTCAAGCCCATAAATCATTGTGTATTTCACATGTTCATTGGGTTTACAGGCTTTCACCAGAAAACTTTAAATAAATTTCCCTGTAAAATAAAGTATAATTAAATAAAAATTTAATAATACAAAATCGATAAACATCTGTAAAACACTTTGTGCGTTCATCTCAGTTTATTTTTAATTGTTAATTTTTTAATCAGTCTATATGCGTGTCATGTTAGTACATTGGTAACGTCATCAGCTTTGAATGCTACAGTTTAGGTTTCGATTCTTAGCTGATGGGATCTAAATGTTTTTTGTTTTACTTTTGAAATTACTATTCTATAATAATATATATGAAATCTGAACAAATTGAAATATCATATTTAAGCGATTTTACGCTCGGGCAAAGCTCCCCCCCTCCTCGCTAGTATTATAAAGAATTTTTACATGACTAATCTTGGCCGTATTTGAAATATGGTTGACTTGGTTGTTTTGTTGCATAACATATCACTCTTTTAACGGACCAATTAATACTGAATTTTGTCATTCTGGCTAGGTTTTAATCCTCGGATTTTTACATGTTTTAACAGTTATAGATTACTTAATTTTGTAAGTTTGTATTTCATAAATAACCAGTCTCTAATTAGTTTCTACTATTTAACTCATACATTGCATTTGAAAGGTATTCTGAGTGGGCCTGCGACTAATAGCAACGAAGAAAGTATTCTATGCACCGTAAAGCTCTCTAAATGCTACCCACGCCACTATAGATAGTTTAACGCCATGCATAATACCTTGGGGAATGGATATAGAACAGTTCTATTCGAATGATACTATTTTCACTGAGCGATAATAAACATTCATTTAAGTTCAACTATTGTAACGGTTACTCTCTACTTGGCTTATCGTCTTCGAATCTGACAAAACGAGTAGGCAGAGGGAAATAATAGACAGACGTATAACTGGCAAATATGCAAGTCTTACAGCTATGTAACTTGAAAGCAAAGTTATTAAGGCAATGATATGAGGCAAAGACAGAGGAAAATGATAACGAAATGTCAAGGTTTCATGTACAACATGAAAATAAACTGAGTTCTTAGAAAAATCTCCATCATTGCAGTAATTATGAGAGCAACTGGCCTTATGAAAAAGAACTTTAAAAACTACCTGGCAAATATACCCGCTGAACCAAGTGCAAGAACGATTCAAACGGTTGCACTTAAAGTGATGGTTAGAATCTTAAAAAGATCTCTGGGTTAGAATATATGAGATAGTATGATACCCCATCCCCAGCTTGAACAAACTGAAAAGCAAATAGATTTATGAAAGCTACTTCTAAATATTAACAGTTTTTGACCCTAAAAGTGTCCAATTTCATGATCAATAAATTTTCGAACAACCAACATCATTGCCAGTTGATTCGGCGTACGGTTTCTATTGGCAAAAGGTTGGCCTTCAATCTTTCTACAGTAACTTGCATCTTCTAATCACAAATCGATGAGTTTGGAATTGTGAAAATCAGCTCCGAACTGTTTTTTTTTTCGTTAAGAACACCGTCAACATAAATTACACATTTGCTTTTCGGTCGTGCCTGCAGTGTTTTCCTCCGATTTCCAGAAATACAGTATTTACAAACTGAATTATACTGATTTAATGAATTAGCAATATTGCACTGCAAGTCATGACAAAACATTAGTCGTACCAAGGTAACGTATTTCCTCCGGTTTTATTTGAAAAGTCTTGTACTTAAATGGGCCATAACTTTTCAATCGACTAAATATGTGTTAATAATTTGTCGATCTTTAAAAACAGCATTAGATATAATTTTATGCTACATTTAAATATCTTCTTTCGTGCACATCTATATAATATGAAAAACTAGTCCTCGCGCGAAAGAGCAGGACACAAAATGTTTTAAATAATAATAATAATAATAATAATAATAATAATAATAATAATAATAATAGAATAACAATAACAAAAACTTTCGCTGGCGAGGACTACTATTGACCGTAACCAGTTTAAAAACATTATCTTTCATCTAGCAATTAATGATATAGATATAAAAGTTTCAATGATTTTTAAAGTGCAACAGAATGTACATAACATAAAATAAATCCAAGGTAATTTTTTGATTCAATTTAAATTAAATTTTTATACCTTACTTTGTAAAGTTTATAAAAGTGCACTTTGAAGATAAATAAATTCCAAATTGAATCTTGTACCTTTATTTTTAAAGCCTATAGTAAAATCATTTTGTTTAACAATTTTCATGCCTTGAATGAAATGCTTTTCTAACTTGTATAATATTCTTGCTTACTTATTTGCACATTGAATGTTTTATATGGTGAAAGAAAAGAGAATTAATACGAGATGGTGAGCAGGGGAGCAGAGCGTAAAAATGTGTGGGAGGCGTAAAAACACTTGCTAGTAGATGCCATGCAAGAGAATGAGAACAAACAGATAAAGTAAATAAATAAATGATGTGAATATAGAAGAAATGAAAAATATTAATGTATCAGTCATAATCATCAGAGTTTCGATCATTGCTAAATAATAATTGAACATCTTTAAATAAAGAGTTGGAATTATCGGAATTTTAGGAGTCATGGTTTTAGTTAGAGTCGGTATTTTTTAAATACTTTTATTTTTACATGTAATCGAGGTTGATCCTTATATTCCCGACTCGACAACTTTGGTAATAATAATAATAATAATAATAATAATAATAATAATAATAATAATAATAATAATAATAATAATAATAATAATTAATAACCCCGCAAAAAAATAGTGCCGGCATCGCCTGGCACCACATCAAATAGTTAAAGGTCTAAGGAAGATGGAACGACCGAGGAGTGAAAGTACTTACCGGACCTCCATTTGGTGAGTGCAAAGGAAATTGGAGCCTTGGGGAGGCTTATTGCAGCCCAAATGCCAATAAAGACCAATTGGCTCCCCCTCTAATTTCAGCAACAAATATATCACAGATACTGAGCAGGTAATTGCGAAAGAAAAATAGTAAAAAAAAAAAAATACATAAAATACAAGATCATACTAAGATTACCCCCACCTCAAATTATTGCTAGGTCTTAAAGTACAGGGCATGGTCAAGACAAGCAGACAAGTATTATGTCTTTTTGAAGAACGTACAGAAATTATTTCCGGAATAAAAGATAAGCCATTTTTCTTTCTGTATTATTATTTGTTTTCTAAATTCCACTCATTCTAAATATCACAAACAGTTTGGGCATAGCCAGTGGCGTAGAAAGGCTGAGGCGGGCGGTCCGACCCGGGTGGCATGTGCCAAGGCGTGGCAGTTTGAGAGGGTAAAAAATAAATAAAAATAAATAAAAGCTAAAAAAAAAATTTGAAATTTTATGCCGAAAAGGTTGTAAAACATAAGGGTTTTTATAGATATCGGAATCAGAAAAATGTGTCTTTATTTTATGAGCGGCACACGTCACGGGCGGCATTTTGAGAGGTTAAAAATAGAAAATAGAAAAAATAAATAAAAGCTAACAAAAAATCGAATTTTTTTACCGAAAATGTTGTAAAAAATTGGAACTTTTGGAGGCATCGGAATCAAAAAAATGTGCCCCTATTTTACTAGCGACCCATGTCCGGGATGGCATTTTGAGAGGTTAAAAATAGAAAATAATAAATTAAAATAAATGTAAGCTAACAAAAAATTTGACATTTTATACCGAAAAGGTTGTAAAAAATTGGAACTTTTGGAGGCATTGTAATCAGAAAAAGTGAGTCTCTATTTTACGAGCGGGTCATGCCAGGAGGCGAGGGTAGACATAGAAAATAGAAAGACAAAATAAATATTAATTAAAGGTTACAAAATATCTTACATCTTCTATTGAAAAGATTTTTAAAAATCGGAAATTTTTGGAGGTATCGGAATTCGAAAAATTTGTCCTTATTTTACGAGCGGCCCACGTCAGGAGGCGGCATTTTGAGAGGATTCAAATTAGAACATAGGAATTTTTTTTTTAAATAAATAAAAGCTAATTTGAAATTTTATGCTGAAAAGATTGTAAAAAATTGGAACTTCTAGTGGTATTGGAATCGAAAAAATGTGTCCCTAATTTACGATTCAAAAACCGATTGTTTTGAATTTTTTATTTAATTTTTCAGTATTGGTACTAATAATAAATATTTATTTATTTTAAATTATCACTAAAACTAAAATGATAACATCAAAATACGATGTAAATTTATTTTATTTGTAAAACATTTTTTTTTTAAGGTTGCTTAAATTCTCTAGAACACCTTTCAAAAAAAGTAGTTGATTTACATGTTCCAAAAAATGTTAAAAAATTAAACTAACAATTTTTGTCAAGAAAAATACTTTCAAACATCACTGATAATTAAATGATACAATGGAAAACTAGCGACAGAAAATTGCTTAATTTTGGATTTGTAGAAATATTAAGCAAGTACTGAATAAAAATCAACTGTAAAGCGATTATATATTCGTCATATCACGGGATATAATTTTAAATGGGAACGAATACTATTTAAGTGGCTTTCTATTTGATAGTTTAAATACTGCCAAATTTCTGTCAAGTTTTGATTTTTTTTCAAACTATTAACAACATTTTATAATCACTGACGTATTTATGATTAAACCGAAATTTATTATGCTGAATAATTTCTGGTAATAGGATTTTAATTTTTTACTTTTTTATTAATATAATAATTGCAAAAGATAATACAAGAAAAATCTCCTTAGAACGCGTACCTAACTTAGATAAATCGCCTTACTTGCTTTCAACCAAGAGCAAATATTTAAAAACTATGTATATTTCTGTGAGAGGCACTTGAATCATATTTAAAACTATATCGTCTTTAAGAATTTATTTTTTTACATTTTCACCCCAAACAAGGCATATTGCCAGTTTGTTGTAGGGGGCTACTCTCAGGGACATAGGCAACAGGGGTACTGTGTAGCGAGTTGGGCAGCAAGCTGTCGGTTCACGTTGCACTTGAACTTCTGCATATCAGTACAGTTGGGGAAGCAGGGACCCGGCAGGGAATTCCAAAGTTTAGCTGTCCTGGGGAAGAAACTACTGGAGTAGAAGGTTCTCCGACATCTAGGGAGCTCTACTGTGAAGGGGTGGGCTTTAGCTGCTTATCGGGTTGTCGAGGGTATTTACGTCGAGGGGGCACAAGTGCTTGCAGTTCGTCAGAGCATGCACCGTTAAAGTACTTGTAGAAAAGGCAGAGGGATGCAACATTTCGTCGATGGGACAGGGGCTGAAGTTTAGATGACAGTTCAGGACCTATCAGATTGGCGACTCTCTTTTGAACCTTGTCTAGGAGTGAGAGACTAGTGGTAGATGCATCAGCCCAAATATGACAATACTCCATACATGGGCAAATGGTGGCCTTATAGAGGTATAGGATACTTTCGGGCGTTAGTAGCTTTCTAGCATGGTAGAGAGAGAACCTACCTTCTTCGCAGCGGTCCTGGCGATACTCTCGATGTAATTGTTCCAACTCATGTTTACTGAGAGCTTTAGGCCGAGGAGTTTAAAGGATGTACTTTCAGATAAAGAGTCATTGGCCATTGCTATTGGTGGTAGATATGGTTTCTTATAATTATTGAAGGAAACGAGTTTAGTCTTGGCAGCATTGAATGTGGCCATCCATTTTTGTCCCCATTCTACTACAGATCGGAGGTTATCCTCTAGTGCTTCTGCCATTTCTTTAGATATGTGTTCATTTGTTTTCCTGTCGTGTCTGTTATAGAGTGTGGTGTCGTTAGCATATATACTCATCTCACAGGCAATTTTGTCAGGGGGGTCATTTGCGAATATTAGGAATAACAGAGGTCACAGGATAGCCCCCTGAGACACTCCCGAATTTATATCGTATTGTTTAGATGTACGA
The DNA here is from genome assembly GCF_053919585.1 of Euprymna scolopes. NCBI lineage: Eukaryota > Metazoa > Mollusca > Cephalopoda > Sepiida > Sepiolidae > Euprymna > Euprymna scolopes. The sequence continues at coordinate 10,901,964 of NC_136497.1, forward strand.
CTGTCGAGGAGAACCTGGATTTTCTCTTATCTAAGAAGGATTTAATTATGTAATGTATTCTTCCAGTGATACCATATGATCTGATTTTCCTTAGAAGACCTTCATGTCATACCCTGTCAAAAGCCTTAGATATATCAAGAGCTACCACTCTACCCTCCCCCCGCTTTGTCCAGTGACTGGTATATACGTTATGAGATTACAGTTAGGATGTCTGCTGTTGAACGGGCTTGTCTAAATCCATATTGTTGGTCAGTCAGAAGTTTAGCATCTGTAAGGTGATGGACTAGAGATTGGTTAATTATTGTCTCAAATATTTTGGCGAAAAGTGAGAGGAGGCTAATGGGGCGATAATTTACTGGTCAGTTCTTTCGCCAGAATTCTTGAAAACTGGTACTACAGAAGCAGTTTTCCACCAGGCAGGAAAGTAAGATTCATTAAGGCATTTGTTGTAACGTTTGGAGAGAACTGGAGCTACTTCGGCGGAGCACTTTTTTAATAGCACAGCCGGGATGAGATCAGGTCCACATGCTTTTGCAGTGTCAAGATTTCTTATGATAGTATGCACCTGAGAAGGAGTGATTTTCAGATCGTCTAATGTGGCGTCTGTCCGCAAAGGAAAGTCAGGGAGGGAGTGGTTGGCAGGGTCCAGTGTGGAGTTGGAGGCAAACTAACTGGCAAGCATTTTAGCTTTCTCAGTTGCAGAGCAAACAACCTCATGATTGTTGGATAGTGCGGGGATTGTTGATTGCCCATTATTTACTATACTGTTGTAGATTTTCCAGAAGTCGCGGGTCCCTAATTTCTGTGCTTCGATGCGTTTTTGGTGGTTTCAGTAAATTGTCTCTTTCTTATAGTTACTTCTGGCTTCTGTATACTTCTGCCTGTTTGAACTACACTTATGTCGGTGAAATCTGCGGTCCGCATGCTGCCTTTGCGCGATGGCGGCTGCACAAGTAGAAGTAAACCATTGGGAAGAGTGGGGGTTGCTATAAAATTTGCGTGTGGGTACATGTGCTTCAATTGCTGTTTTAAAGCATTCAGATGTCTCATTTGCGCACCGTTCAGCAGGAAGTGAAAAGATATTTTGCCATGGAGCGTCCCTGATGAGATTCCGGATGGCTTCCCAGTCAGCCTTTTTATAATATCTCGTTGTTTTGAGCAGTGGCTCTTCAGTTTGGGCTCTAAAGTTTTGGGCTATTTCAACTATTATCACTCCATGATCGGCGTTTCCAAGTGGGCTGTGGGCATTAGTTACACAGTCATCGAGAACCGTGGTCAGAAAAGATCTAGAAGTGATGCGTGTTGTTCTTGCTGGTCTGGGAAACGGGTTGGAAACGTAACCATCTGTGATAGGGAATGAGATATAGAGAAGTTATATGTAGTCATACCAGCTGCGTCTGTGTGAGTAGAAAATCCAAGCCAGTTGCTGTGGTGGACATTGAAGTCACCAAATACATCCACTTGTGCGCTTGTGTCGAGGGAAAGTGCTGTATGTATGCTGTCAGAGGCTTTGTTTATTAGGGTACAGTCCTGGGTCGAGGGAAAGCGGTAGAGAAAATAAAAGTAGCTAATGGTGTATTGTATGTTAAGTCTAAAGAACATAAAGGCTTGATCGTCCGATTCCAGTTTAGTTTCTCTAGTCAAGGGGAGGGTGTTCCAAATATATACTCCAAGCCCGTGTATTTGTCTGTCAGAGACCTTACGGCAGAGTGGGAGATATCCAGGCATGTTAAAGTAGTTAGAGGGGATGGAGGAGTGTAGGTTAGTCTCACTTAGTGCTAAGATATCCGGAGTGTTTGTTAGGAGAAATGCTTCGATATCATTTAAATTAGTTCTAAGTCCACGGGTGTTCGTAAATGCAAGCCTCAAGGGAGAAGGCAGGTTGGTTTCCTTTGAGCCTGGGTTTAGCGTTATTTTTTATTGTACTGTCATTTTCTTAAGAGTTTCAGTTGAGGTAAGGGATTCTGAACAAATGGTTATGCAGAATACCAGACATACAACACAAGCAGACCATCAGTTGTCCTGCCATTTACTAGGATTGTGGCCTCGGGATAGCCCACTGCGGATGAGTGCAGGGTCCCTTTCCATGCGCGACATGGAACTACAAACAACCCGATATTATACAACTATTGATTGAGCAGCCGCTCTAAGCGCTACCAAAGAGTTAGCCCCCCCCCCTGTACTATCAGTCGGGAACAGCAGCCAGGAACTGTCTATCCGGTAACCTCAACCCATCAGACGATGGTCAACCCAATCTACTTGTACTGGCATTATGGCATTCAAGCACTCCCAAGTGCCTAGTTTAGGGGATTGGATGTGTCGGGAGTGGGGAAAACGGCGTTCATTGCCCTAGTCAGGAAACAAGATCGACCACTGAAGGTCTGTCGACTCCCTGTGATTCAACCTCTGCGCCTAGCTAATAGGTAAAGAAGGAGTATGGAAGCCGGGCGATAGACAGTGCCTATCTACTCCTTAAGCAATTTAGGTTTGCAGACCGGTAATTTGTTTGAGTCCCCAGCTCTAGGAAGATTGTCATCCAAGACTGGAGAGGCCTTTCTTCTCTTAGGTTTAACTTCAGAGTTTTCCTTCTCCTAGACAGATGACCTGGGAAGATCTGCGAGTCCATCAGCACCGAGAGGGTTTTCCCCGCGCCTGGGTCCTAATCCAGGTGTTTCTGTGCCCCTGCGTCGGTGGTTAATGTTTACAGGTTAGTTTATAAGGGTTATATATCAACTGAAAAAGTATACTCCTCAAAGTGATTACAGGTCATTGCTATTTCATTGTTTGTTACTGGAGGAGGAGCTGAGTAAGAGTGCATGCAGTGGAAGCAGCTATATTTGCAAACAGGTCTGTTGGAAGGAATTAACATGGTTTGTTTTTCCCTTTAGATTAAAAAAGTTTCCTTTTCTTATTTTTATGTTGGCTTAGGAATAGGATAATGGGTTGCAGAATGGTATGACATTACGAATTAACTAGAAAAATTGTACAAGCTCTGAATATTTTAGATAGCAGGAGGGTTAAGTTGTATATTCAATAGATACAAGTAACCTCATTGTTGATATGAAGTACATTACAGTACAGGTATAATTGAGAGTAAATTATATGCTATGTCGTATACAGTATGTATAGTACAATAAATAGATATATGGGCATATTTCCAGTAGATGCGAATATATGGAGATTGTAGGTATTAAATAGATTACCATTTCTATTGAAGATTTCTTCAGCTTTCGTTTAAAAATCAGGAAGTTGTATTTTGCATTATAGAGTACTGGTCCAGTTTTTGGATTTAACATTGCTAAGCTAAGGAAAGGACAGATTTTGCTATGTAATATAGATAGTTGTATATCTAAGTACAGACTGTTGTTAGTGAGTATCCACCTGGATAAGAATAAACCAATGCATGCCTTAGGAGTAGAAATGTACAGATGTTTAGTGATCATGATTTCCAATCGGTCAGCATGTTAAGGGCTGAAAGCTAAAGACCCCCATCATGCATGTTAAGGGCTGAAAGCTAAAGACCCCATCTAAGTTGGGTGTATTGTATGAGTGTTAGTGGCAGTTTGGCGAGTAAAGCAGATTGTTAGTTTTCAGGAGAGGATTAAACTTACAGAATACAGTTATGATTAATTATAAAAGTCTTGAGTGTCAAGTAACGTTCAGTTTGAGAAGAGAAGAAAAAAATTTTTTTTGACTTAACATGCAAATCAGACATAGGCAGTCGTCTTGGAGGCAAAGTACATATTGGATATACGTAGCAATCCATCAAGGGTGCTTGTACCGTAATGAGAAAAAAACTATTAGGATTAATTAAATGCAGTCAGTTTGGTCAAGCTCAAAGCATTGTGTATCTATTCAATAATAGTCCTAGCGACGTAGCTAATGTCACTGTGTATTTTAGTTTCGAATATAATTGAAAGGAAGACTAACTATATTAGATAGTTTGATTGGCTCGCAAGGAAGCGAGCATTTTCAATATAAGCAAGCTTATAATAATAGTATATATTAAGTATATTACTTAAATAAAGTCCTAATTTTATCTAATGTAATATTTATAGAATAAAAGTCGTTACGTTCGAATGTGTAAATATGTTAATTTTATTTTTATTTTTTTTTTTTTTTTTGTAAATAAAGTCCTAACTTCATCTACTATAAATGAGAATAATTCCCGGCATTTTTTTATCGCTAGTTTATTTGAATATAGCATGAGTGAGCAGTGTTTTGCCTGTTCGAATAGTAGTCGGGGAGGAGGGTGACGAATCTCATCTTTGCAAGACAGGAAAAATAGACAAATAAATAAATATAAATAAATAAAACAAGAAACACAAATTTAAACAAGGCAACATGAAATACATTTGTTAGAAGTTAAGATGAATTTTAAAATTAATACTTAACGTCTGTTTGACACAATGGTTCGGCGTCCGTTTTTTTTTGTTTTTTTGTTTTTTTTTTGCCAACTGGCATATTGCCGTGTCTTTCTAGAGCGGAAAAAGATTTCTATTTCCGGATAACTTGTGCACGCGTGCCTATCTATTTATAGAATAAAAGTCGTTACGTTCAAATGTGTAAATATGTTAATTTTATTTTAATTTTTTTTTTTTTGTAAATAATGTCTTACTCATTTATACTGTAAATGCTTTATTTACATACCTTGCCAAAATTAGTTCCCCGTGTCTAATTTTCCTAAATTTAATTAAATTAAAATAAAAATATAAAAAATGATTTTTAATGTTTTTGATTCATTTGGGATTTTATCTGTTTTTGCTTTAATTGTTTTTGTCCGGTATCATTTTGTCCGATCCCCTAGGTGCATATATGTATATATGCATATATGTATATGTATATTATATATATATATATATATATATATATATATATATATATATATATATATATATATATATATATATATATGGGGGGGGTATGCTAGTGATGGGACGATACCAAATTTTTCCCCCGATTCCGATTCAGTTACCGATTCTGTCTTAAATTCCCGATCCGAGACGATACCCGATTCCGATTCTTTTTACATTTGTAAATATTTAATTAGTGATTTGTTTTGTCTTTTTTTCAAATTATTCTAAAACCTTCTCATGTCTGCATATATTTTCGCAAACATGTGTGGTGGGGGAGGGACATATATTAAATATAAGGGGGTGGTTCTAAATATTTTTCTCGAATGTTTTCCTTTGTATTGATTCAAAATAATGAAACAACTAAAGATGCATTTCTTTTTTTAAAATAAAGCCGATTTGCATTTATCATTAGTTGGCAAAATGCTATTTAAATATTTCATAAACAATTTAAAATAATTAACGATTGTTATGCAAAATAAAACGGTATAAGAACAGAATAGTTAACAAAGTCCCCTCTCCATTTTAAACATGAGTTTCTAAATAACATATTTACTATATAGAAAACAATTCTTAACTTAAGAACGGATGAGAATGTATTATTAACTATTCTATACGTTCTCTCTACCAAAGAATGTTCATGTGTTTACCCTAATCATCAATATTTGCCCGGTTATTACTACGAACAATGTCATAGATATTTAGTAGATTGATTTGTTTTAATGCAAAAAAAAAAAAGAAACCAAAAACAAGATACAGATAATTATAATAGGAATACTAAGTTTATTTAATTAAATTTAGGAAAATTAGATACCGGGGAAGTAATATTGTGAGAATTTTAGACTAGCACCCTTGGCTAAAAATGATATTTTCTTTTGTTTTAGTCGATTTTCATTTTGTTTTATGCGATTACTTATGGACATCTTGAGAATCTTGCCGGAAAAAAGCACAAACAATTATTTTTAAATTTAAACTTTCTTACATTAAGATGATTATAATCATTATTATTATTATAATCATTATTTTCATTTCTGGCAAAGAAAATCGCTACTTCTTTTCTGTCACCAGAATTTGTAAGTATTTTGACAAAGCAAGTGAGAAAAAAAATTATTGGTCAGATTAAGGAAAACAAATATTTTTGCATAATTTTTTATAGCACTCCTGATGAATCTCACAAGGTCTAGATGAGTGAGGTTTTGCGCTACGTAAAAATTGACGAAAATAAAATGACAGTGGATGAGTTGTTTCTCCGCTTCATTGAGACAATGGGTAAAAGCGCGGAAGACATTTCTAAACTGATTTTGAGAGAACTGGAGAACGATGGGATTCAGATTGGTGACTGTATTGGCCAGGTGTTTGACAATGCTGCTATTATGGCAGGCCACCGATCGGGTGTGCAGAAACGAATCTCCGAAATCAACCCAAAAGCTCTATTTGTGCCATGCACTAACCATTCATTAAATCTGGCGTGCATATGCCGCTTCTGTAGTGGTTCACACTGTTACATTTTTTGGCATACTGGACTGGTTATTCTCATTCTTTTCTGCATCTACACATCGCTGGGACGTCTTGATTCAGTTGAGTGGTCTAAGTATCAAGCGAACTATGGAAACTAGATGGAGTAGTCGAGCAGATGCTGTAAATGTTGTGGTAAAAAAGATTATTGGAAGTCGTCATTGCCCTGAAAAAGGAGAAAATGTAACCACAAGATAAGATGCATCTTTAATTCTCAACTCGGTATTGTCGTTTCCGTTTCTTTTATTTCTGAGCCTTTGGAAAACTATTCTCCCAAAAAATCAATGATGCCCAGAAGTATCTTCAAGAACAGGGGCTGAATCTGCAACAAAGTTCTGTCAGACTGACGGCGTTGAGAGATTGTCTTCTTCAGAATAGAGAAAAGATGGTGGACACTACAATAGACGAGTCAAAAAAAACTCTGCTCTGAAATGGGGATAAGCATGGAGCATCGCATCCACAAAAAGAAACGAATGGTGAACGATTGACTGATGCAGCATTCGGGTTTGATACTGAGTTGAGGCGGGAAATGCTGTCTGTCATAGAAAGGTTGACTGAAGAATATTTTGCAGATTTCAACAAGTTCACAATCTTGCCAGTAAATACGCTTTTCTTACATCGTCAAATCTGCTTAATGATAATTATAATTGTCACCTTGGTGAAGTTGACGAACATATAGAAAAAGATAAATTCTTTGCCGAAAGAAAGAGATAGCAGTATTTTGTGAAAGATTTAGGGAAAGACAAAATCAATGGACCTCTTGAACTTTTGAACTTTTACAGAGATGCCACATTGGGACTTCCGTCCCTTATATTGTGATCTTGCTGCGCATTTTCCTTGCATTTTCCTTGCATTAGAGTTGCCAGCTGTGAGCGCTATTTCGCGAAACTGAAACTCATAAAAAAACTACTTTCGATCAAAATGAGCCAGACAAGGCTTCCAGACTTACCAATACTCTCAATAGAGAGGGAACTTGTCGATATAGTGAATTTTGATAGAGTTATTGATAACTTTGCCGAAAAAAGTGCGAAAAGTATGTTTGTAAATTTTCAACCGACTTCATGCCTTGCGATAGTTCTCCCACAAAAAATAAATTTATAGCTTTATTTTCAATTCATAAATAAATTTCTTATTATATTTGTTTGTGTAGAACGTTTTTTTTCTGGCTGCTGCATTCCGACTCACAGTACATGAGCCTTAACTTTTTGGTAGCACTTAGAGCGCTGCTCTATCATCAGTTGTATAATATCGGGATGTTTGTAGTGCCATGTCGCGCACGGAAAGGGGATCTACACTCATCTCTGGTGGGCATTCCCAAGGCCATATTCCTGTGGATGAGGAATCGGCTGATGGTTTACTTGTGTTACATGATGATGGCTATACATATCCGCTTTGTCTAACACCTCTCACCCTAAACTGAAACTACGAAAATGAAATGACAGCTCAATTCAAAATAACAATCAAACCAGACACACACTCGAACAACGATTCGCTTCATCCATTAAGGCTCGCATTTACAAATACCCGTAGACTTAGAACTAACCTAGATTATGTATAATTATTCTGCCTAACAAACACCTCGGATATCTAAGCGTTAAGCAAAACTAACTTGCACTTTTCCATCGCCTATAACTACATTAACATGTTTGGTTATCTTCCACTTTCTCGTAAGGACTCTGGCAAACACATGGCAGAGAAAGAAAATGGACCGAGAAAATCTGGATGGGACTTGAGGCTAGAAATCAGACAATAAACTTAAGAAAGAAGTTAAAGCGGTAAACAAAAACAAAACGACTAGAAGAGGATGGAACAGTAGAAATTTGACTAGTAGGGAAAAAACAGGAAAAACTGAGGCAAACAAAAATAGCAGTAAAGGAAGTGAGATTAAGACGATACAAATACAAATCTGAACAAAACCTTTGAAAACAATTTTATCTAAATAAGGAAGAACGAAGGGAGGATAACCGGATCCAACTGAAACAAAACTCTACTCGAGCCGGATATGGGAAGAGCGACTGGGTCATAATAGAAAGGCCGAATGGTTTAAACACATGAAAGAAGAGCCGCAGTAAATAGAAGGAACGGTATGAAATCGGCAAGGAAAATCTCAAGACAATCCTACGAAAAATGAAAAATTGGAGAGCACCATACCAGGACGGAATACATGCCTATTGGTTTAAAAATTCATAACACTACATGAAAGACTAATTCAGAACCTGAAAAGATATATCCAAGGAGCAAAAGTACCGGGATGCATGACCAAATGTAAAACCACGTTGGTGCAAAATAACACAAAAATGGGACCACCTCCAACAACTATAGGCTTATTACATGTTTACCTACAACGTGGAAACTACTAACAGAAACAGGAATAGAAAGGATGCCCAAAAGGAAGAAAAAGGAAGTCATGATCATTATATATAGATCAAGAGGAGTTAAAAAGTAGAAAAAGAACCTGTCCATGTCACTGATTGACTACATGAATGTGTATGACAGTTGCAAAAACATAGATAATAGAATGCCTTAAAATGTAAAAAATAAATACCAAGAAAGATGACCAACTTGATAGAAAATACAATGAAAACATGGGGACAAACTGACAGCTGACGGACAATACATAACTGAGATTAAAATTCAAAGAGGTATCTTCCAAGGTGATTCCTTATCACCACTACTTTTCATCATAGCTCTGATGCCCCTTAACAATATACTAAGAAAATGCCAAGCCGGATGCAATTTCAGTAATACAGATAAAAGTATGATCCACCTAATGTACATGGATGACTTGAAATTGTTTGCAAAATCCAAGAAGGAATTAGAGACGCTAATAAACACAACCGGAATCGTCAGCCAGGATATTCAAATGGAATTCAACATGGAAGAGTGCGCATTTCTGATCATAAGAAGGGGAAAACTGGAAGAAACGGAAGGTATGATACTACTTAACCAAACGGAGATGAAGGCCGAGGGTGAACATGATAGCTACAAATATTTGGGCGTTTTGGAACAGATACCATCAAAGCTACAGAAATGAAAGAGAAAATTGGAAAGGAATACCTCAGAAGAACAAGAAACTCCATGAAACAAAACTATATAGTATAAACTTGATTAAAGGTATAAACACATAAGCAGTGTCCCTAGAAAAGTACTCTGAACTATTTATAGGTTGGACCAAAAGAAGAACAGGGTTTCCCGATCAGTAAACAAGAAAACTGGTGATTGTACACAATGCACTACACTCAAAATATGCTACTGACCGACTCTATGTGAATATAAAGACGACAGAAGAGGGCTGGTCTGTACAGAAGATTGTGTAAATGACACAAGAAAATAATTTAAAAATACATAATGCAGAACACCAAAATAATAATTACTGCAACAAGAAATACGGAAGAAACAAACAACATAGTCAAATTGACAAGAAAATAGACGAGGAAAGACAAATGCGAATAGAAACAACTACACAGACGATTTGTAAAGATTACATAAGTGAATGCAGCAAACTAGCGCAAAAAGAATATACAAATAGGCATGTTCAAGTGGGGAAGGCAATTATGTAGACGTTAGCATCTTGAACACTCAGACAAATCGTACAAGCACAAACAGGCAGCAGTACTTGAAAATGAAAGCCATAAGATCCTATGAGGCATGGATATATAAACGAATAGACCCATCCAAACAAGGAGACCGGATATCATACTAGTAAACAAGCAGGAAAAGTCCTTCCAACTTGTAGATTTTGCCGTCAAGCAGATCACAGAGTGAAGATGAAGGAGACGGAAAAATGAGAAAATATATTGAAATGGCCAGAGATCTTCAAGGGATAAGGAGATGAAAAAAGTTAAGATAACACCACTAATAGTAGGAATACTATGAACAATACCGAAAAACTTTGAAAAAAGAATAGTTTGGATTGGAATCAGAGAGATGGCAGATAAGATACAACGGATAACAGTAATAAAAACGGTTGAGATGTTAAGGAAAATCCTTGAATGCGGAGATATTGGCACGTAAGCTACATGCACAGATTGTACATACAGAAAATGTTACAGATGTAAAACTCAAAGGCGCATCATATGGAATCATGAAAACTTAAACTGTATAATTGTAAGTTAGTCTCCCTGATCCCCAACCTGCCCCCTTCTTTTGTGTGTGTGTGTCACAAAAAACTGATGCCACATCAAATAAGTGAGGAGAGTCAAAAAGGATGGAAAGACCGAGGAGAAAAAGCACTAGCCAGACTTCCGCTGGATGAGTAAAAAGAGAACTGGAACTTCGGGTAAGCGTTTTGCCACCCAAATTTCAGTTAAGACCAATCGCGCCTCCAACGAGAAATTAATGGTAAGCGGCTATTAAGTTAATATATCTGCAACCGTTATCAGAAAGGTGGAAATACTGGAAATCTGGGGACTCTTGTTATCACTCAAACCTCTGAGAACGCTGAAAGTTGTTCTTAAAGGAAAATCTTTGATGATGGCTAGTGTGACTACTCTAGTGAGGAAATAATATTATACAGGGTGGAACGATAAAATTGTTGCTATAAACAAAACGACATGATCCCATTTCTGTTTGATGAAAACTGGTGTTCTTGTTGTTGGAGACCATCTACTAGTTCGTCAGTTGTGTACAAATCCCAAGAGCCATAAGATCCTTCTATCATGTCTGAAAGTGACACAATATCCAACGTCCGAGATGTACAACTTCTGCTCTCTACTGATCCAAGTTATAACAACAGGACCATTACCGGAACCCTCAAAATGCAAATCCTGACAGTTCAACACTTGAGGGCACAGCTCAATGAAGTTTCCAGTCATGGTTATGGTCTTTAGTGTGGTTTCCAGTGAGAGTCACATCATGCCACCTCACATATTTGAAGTCGGCTAAAAAGTCAACACCAAAGTGTACCTGGATGGCTGAAGAATGTGGTGATTCCCTGTGCAATCAGGTGGCAGCTGGTAGACGATGGTTGTGGTAGCAGGAGTCGGCGCCAGACCACGTCAAAGAAACCAGCTTGACTTGAGAAGGAGTGCTGCGACTTTGTACCCTCCATCAACGACTTGAACCCACTGAACTACTTCGTTTGATCACACGCAAAAGAACTTTATGAACATGACCTGCCAAAACAATCAAGCCAGCCTGATCGCTACCATCCGCTAAGTATTCGCCGAGATCCCGCTGGCGCTTGTACAAAATATATAGTCTCAGTTTCGGACCCGCGTCGAGGTGGTGATTGAGGTTGGAGGCGGCTACATTGAATAAATGTCAGCTTTACTAAATAATCAAGCTATCTGAATTGATTTTTTCAAATAAAAGTTTTAAAATGAAAGTTTTAAAATAAAGCTATAGTTTTGTTTTCTTTAGGGCGACAAATTTATCATTTCACCTTGTAAAGGATATTTAAGTTTAAACACAAACTGAAAAATAAGATGATAGTGAAATAAGCTATGTAGCTTCACTATCCATCGATCCAATATATTCGTGTGTGTATATTCTAGTTTTATGTGAATTGATTAGCATATCAATGGGACTTCGAATCCAAAAAGACGTTATCAAAATCAAAAGTCGAGTTCTGTGAAGCTAATTGAACAGGTTAGAGTGTGGATGTTGTATGAATGCTGACAAGATGTCATTCATTTAATTGCAAGTTATTCCTGACGAACCGAGACGAAATTGGCTGGAAAATGCTGGGTCTTTCATCCTCGCTTTCTTTCTCACTTTGATCCGGAACTTTCTTTGGGAAGGGGCATTCCTCTCCTTTCACCCTTTCTCTGCTTGGGCAAAAGCACAGTTGCCTATCCAAGTTCGGTATTTTATTTCTCTGAAATCTCGGGAATTCTCACTCACCCAGCGTCCTAGCAATGGTCACAAATCTCCCACTTCCACTTTCTGAAGGCGTGTCAGAGCAGGCCATTGGTGAGCCCGGTCCTATTATAGATCACAGATCTCTTAAATGGCGTGACATTCCATTGACCAATATATTTTGCGTACTGGTATTCCCAGTCACTCCATACCTTTTTAGTACATCGTCCGTGTGGAGCCTTTACCCACACTCGGTCACCTGCTTTGTAGACAGCTTTCTGTTGATTGTCTATCTGTGTCGCTATTCCGTCAACCCATTTAAGCCGTATGCAGTACCAATGAACCATATTGGCAGATGCTGTAGTAGATGACGGGTTTGACCTTTACTCCTGATCTAAAATGGAACACGTGCATCAAATCTGTTGCCAGGGACGCTGGGAAAATGGTGGGATCCTTCTACCGCTCCAGAAGATATCTCACTACTGATGCAATTCTCTATCTTTATAAAAGCCAAGTACGTCCAATGATGGAGTACTGTTGCCACATCTGGACAGGAGCTGCTAAAAACAGCCTATCCTGCCTTGACAGAGTACAAAATAGACTTCGGGGTTTAGTGGGGGATGCCCTTTTCTTTTCCCTGCAACCTCTCTCCCACAGAAGAGACGTTGCAAGCCTGTCTTTGTTTTATCGCTATTTCCATGGCAGGTGCTCGTCTGAGCTCCAATCCCTCGTCCCCCCTCGCCAATCTTTCACGAGACACACCCGTCTGGCTGAAACTACTGTCAATAATTTTCCCCACTCTCTATCTTGGCCTAAATCCAAAAGTAGATTCCATTAGCAAGTCTTCTTTCTTAGACCTGCACGCTAGTGGAACTCTCTGCCGCTTGCCTGTTTCCCACCTGACTACAACTTGAACGTCTTCAAGTCCAACATAAACAAACTCCTGACAACCCGCCCCCTTAAGTAAGACACTCTATTAAAACCCCCAATACTAATGACTACTACAATACTATCTCATTGATTACTGTACACGCAATAACCCTTATCCCTGAGTGCCATTCGGGCCTTGATAAGTGGTGATCCCATGTAAAAAAAAAATCCTTCGGCGTAACATTGTACCAATATACTGCCTCCGGTATGCTACACCCTTTCTTGGTTGCAATCCTTTTTTACACTTCTATGAGATCGCTCGATGGTGCCGTTACCGGAGGGAACATATGCACAACGAAATCAAAGTCTGATTCTCCATTCTTTAAACAAGCTGCTCCAAAAAGCAGTGTCATTATACGTTAGAATTTCTGACAACGAACTCGTTCATAGAAAAGAGTCTTTAGTTGGTTGATTATACATTCTGCATCCTGCCGAGTAAGGCGTCGCCAGACGGCAAACCAAGCGATGCCCCAATCAATCAATATTAGAAAATGGGGCCTATCATAATGACTGATATCCATCACTACACTATGCCATGTTTGTTTAACATTTTAAATCCCCTTTAACCAGTGTATGGATGACGGATTGATCGACTGAAACTCTTCGAATCATTTGACGACGGTTCTCACAGTGGCTTTTGAAACCCCAGGATTTGCTTCACAAAGTAGAGTGTTCACTTCACACCAGGATGACCGCTTTGTTGGTGAACAATTTGGATCTGGTTTAATCCGACCGAGTTCACAGATGCAGCGCAGACAGGTTGCACAGGTTCGGTGTTCCTCTTAATTGCATCAAACTCTCGTCAATTGATTCGCCGGACCACTTCCACGACACGGTCCAGGTTTTGGTGCGTTGGTCGAATTCCGCGCAAAAGTTGGGTTTTTCAAGCTGAATGGGTGCACCGAAAGCAAAATCTGTCCCCCAAAAATGTGCTTTGCCTCCCTTATCAATATGTACGCCGCCAAATTTCTTGATGCCGTCCTAGAAGGGAGTCGAACCCTAGTGGCTTGCTGTCTACCACCAGTGCGTCAGTCTTCAAAGGATTTCTGTAGGCTAATGTTAATGTTATGCTGCCAACACCATGGCTCAACAGACACTTCCGTCCTACCGTCAGAATTGCGGTATTCTTCCGTATTTAGGTTGACATAACAACCCACTTACAACCGATGATGAGCAGCCATAATCCATTAATGCTATCCGATCTAGTTTTACCTTTATCACGGGGAGCACTTCCTCTAGTGTACGTGGGGAGAGAATGGCGCTGGCCTCTCGCTCCTTGCCTTGTTTCCCGGACACCTTGATGCCACATGTTCTTGCATCGATAAGAGTATATCTCTGGAAGCACCCTGCCTGATTTGACCCCGGGCTGCTGGCAGTCTTTGGCAAAGTTATTGGGGTCTCCACACTTGTGGCACCGCACAGTAACTGCATCCTGCTGGTCAGGGGTTGAAGGTTGCTCCACCGGTAGAGGAGGAAGAATTCTGCGTTTCCTGATTGCTAGTGACGGGTTTCTCCACTTCTGCCCGAAAGCGCAACTGAGCCATCGATCAGGGGGGGTCCTCTATTAACCGTGCACGATCTTGCAGGTCACCCAGGTATTCATTGACAGTTTCCACAGGGCGCAAACGACGGAAGACAAACTTGTCATATGCCACAAAAGGGTCTGGCGCAAAATCCACAAGGAGTGCTCGTTTTATTTGCTTCAAATCCGGTTTTTGGTCATGGGTTAATCTCCAGTATACGCACAGTGCGCCACCTCTTAGCCTGAGTGGTAAAACACGCTCAACATTGTCAACCCCACACATTTCACACACCAGTTCCACCTGTTCCAACCATCTGAATATGTGATCAGGTGAGGTGCCATGAAATTCAAGAATAAGGCAGATATCAAATGCTTTGCCTGCCATTTGTAAGCCGAAATAGCTTGAAAACTGCTGGGTTCTTCAGCCTCACTTTCTTACTCACTTTGAGCCGGAACTTTCTTTAGGAAGGGACTTTCATCTCCTCTCACCGTTTTCTTTACTTAAGCAAAAGCACAGTCGCCTATTCATCAGAGTTCGGTCTTTTATTCCTCTGAAATCTCTGGAATTCTCGCGGTTAATCTCGCCCTCTTTCTCATAAAACCAACCCCGCCTACCGCTTCTTCTTCTTCTTCTTCTTCTTCTTCTTCTTCCTCTCCCAGTCCCAGTGCATCGACAGAAAATAGAACAAACTTTCTGTCTTTTGGAGGTTAGTGCATTAGAAGAATTACTACTACAATGGCATTTTTGAAATTTGAAAGCATCGATAAATGAAAAGATTAAAACTATTATCATTAAACTTTGAAAATTGAAAACATCAAGAAATGGAAAGATTAAAATAATTCACGTTCAACTTTGAAAATTAAAAGCATCGAGAAATGGGAAGATTAAAATGATTATAGTCCATTTTCGAAAATTGAAAGCATCAAAAAATGGAAAAATTAAACTATTTCCGTTGAAATTTGAAAATTGAAACCGTCAAGAAAGAGAAATTTTACACGATTTACGTCAATCTTTGAAAATTAAAAGCTTCGAAAAATGGATGATTGGAATGTGATTTAAGTCAGACGTTTTTCTAATCGTCGTCGTATAATGGAGAATTACGATTCGCTTGACTTTTTCGTATACTAGTGACCGTGTTTGAGAAGTCTTACCGTGTTTGAGAAGCTAGTAATGTCTAGCAGTGGTTGAGAAGCTAGTAAACTCTAACGTTGTTTGAGAGGCTAGTAGTGTCTAGTATTGTTTTAAGTTGATATGTGTGTGTCCATCTGGGAAAAGGGTTATGTGAGATGATCTTTACAGATAATGTATTGTAGTTTTATGTGCATTCATTTGCATATTAGTGAAGCTTCGTCCCCAAACAGACGTTATAAATGTCTAAAGTCGAGTTTTTGGAACCGAATTTAACAGATTGGAATGTGGAATGTCGTACAAATCCTTACAAGATTTTTTTTAATTACACACACACACACACACATAAACACACACACACACACATATATATATATATATATATATAATGTTAAAAGTCCACGTATACTTCTAGGATAGGACTTTAAAGGTTATGAGGGTTTTTTAAAGCTGAAAAACGATGTTACTTTTTGTATTTAATATTTTTATTGTTATTTTTTTATATTTCTAGCGGACCTCCGCTCTTGGTCATAAAATGTACCGAAATGAAAAAGAAAACCGTTGAAAGAACTGGAGATTTGACAAGGTCTCAAAAAACTGGCAGATTGTAGACTTCTCAGTACCCTGAGACAGGAATATGAGAGAGGAGGAGAATGAGAAGTAGAGCAATTATGCTCCATTGGCCTTGGAGAGTAGGCGTATACACGGGGTTAAAACACAAATAATCCCGACACTTCCCGAAGTAA
The DNA here is from genome assembly GCF_053919585.1 of Euprymna scolopes. Classification (NCBI taxonomy): domain Eukaryota; kingdom Metazoa; phylum Mollusca; class Cephalopoda; order Sepiida; family Sepiolidae; genus Euprymna; species Euprymna scolopes. The sequence goes on from NC_136497.1 coordinate 10,918,458, forward strand.
GAGTTCAACTAAAAGAAGGTCATGCTGACTGTGTGGTGATCTGCGACCAATCTCATCCATTACAGTTTATTGAATGTATACGAAATTATTACGATTAAGAAGTATTTTTAACAAATGGAGAAATGCATCAAACTTCGACAACACTCAGCAACAGAAAAGGCTCGATTCTCCTTCACGACAATGCCCGAACGCACGTTGCTAAACCGACCCTGCAGAAGTTGAACGAATTGGGTTACCAAACTCTGTCTCTCCTGCCATACTCTCTAGACCCCTCACTTTCCGACTATCAGTTTTTCAAGCATCTTAACAATGTTCTGCGTGAGAAATTCTTCAAAAATCTAAGCGATATCAAAAACGCCTTCAGCGTCTTCATCGCCACCAGAAGGCAATATTTTTACGTTATTGGCAAAAATACACTTGTTTTGCGTTGGCAAAAGTGTGTTTATTCTAACGGTGCTTATTTCAATCAATAAATTTTTATTTAAGCCGAAATATGTTCATCTGAATTTAAAAGTTAAAACTCGCAATAATTTTCTGGTCAATTGATATATAAAGTATATATTTAACAAATATTTTACGTGCATTGTGTTCTTTGTGTGAAAACTCTTAGTGAGTGAACAACAAAGCAAATAAACACATCCAAGCAAGCAGACCGGATATCATAATACTTTACAAGAAGGAAAACTACTGCCAGATCGTAAATTTCGTCGTGTCAGCGGACTATATAGTAAATATCAGGAAATGGAGAAGCAGAGCAAACACACAGCAAGAACTCGCCAGTAAACTGAAGTGAGTATGGAACATGTGGAAATTCAAGATAAGATCAATAATCGGAGGAACACTAGAAACAATCCGAGTAATCTCAAAACAAGAATGGAAGAAATTGGAATCAGAGGGAAGGTGAAGAAGACGCATACGATAGCAATAATTCTTTTGCAAAGGTTATCGAAAGAGGTGGAGAGTAATAGAAATCTTGGGAGATTTGTTGTCACTTAGATTCTAGAGAACACCATGAATTGTTCTCAAAGAGAAATTTTTGATGACATCCTGTGTGACTACTTTTAGTGAGTAAATTATTATTATTATTATTATTATTATTATTATTATTATTACTATTATTATTATTATTCATGAGATTATCCTTTCAACCGTGCACTTCTTTTAATTTTAAAAATTATATATAAAAATTATGTAAGAGTTTCATTCGATCATCATCTGAGTAAATACTTTTTGTGGTTAATTTGGATATCAGCAAATGCGAATAAAAAAACTCCACAAAAAGAAATGCGAGTTCAAATCTCGTTAGGGGTTATATTCTAATTCACTTAAGCTATTACCTGGGGCTTGAGTTGGGAGGGTGTACGAAGAATTTCTTTTCAGATGAAAGAAATGATAATATAAAATTAAATGGTTTGGGGGACTTTTATTGAATTGATTTTTAGATGATAGACGCTATTGACAATGAAATTATGTTAAAAGACGAAAAAAAGGAATCATAATATTAATACCGGGTAAATATCATTTCTGATTTGATTTGACAATTATGGTATTTAATTATTTCAATTATTTGATCGTTTCAATGTATTTATTATTTAATTTTATTTTTATTATTTATTATAATTTGTTCATTTTATTTATTTCTTTTTTCCATGAGATAATTTTTTTAATTTTTTTTTTCTCGTCCATAAATGTTTATCTACCAAGTTGATCTTAAATATTGTATAATCAATCCATTATATTATCATTTTCAGTCCCCCACCCCTAATTTCTGGCTCCCATCTTATCTCGCAATTACTTATAACGTCACCAACTAACCTTCGGAAGAAACCCCCCCCCCATCCGATTTTGTTTTATATCATAAGTTGCTTAAAACGTGATTAGTTAAAGTTCAGAATAAAATCACGCTTTCTCTTAACGGTTAATTTAAAAAAAAAATCTTCTGAACGCTATTAAAAGTTAAATTCTTCACTAGTTTGGAGACGGAATGCGTTGTTGTGATAAGTGATTTTCTCTATTAATTCGCACTTTTTATTTTAAGATTCAAATATTAATAACTACATTTTATTTCAGTATTTAATTTATGTATTTCTGTTGTATTAAATGCTAGCTTTAATTTTTTTTTTTTTTTTTTTTTTCTCGTCCATAAATGTTTATCTACCAAGTTGATCTTAAATATTGTATAATCAATCCATTATATTATCATTTTCAGTCCCCCACCCCTAATTTCTGGCTCCCATCTTATCTCGCAATTACTTATAACGTCACCAACTAACCTTCGGAAGAAACCCCCCCCCATCCGATTTTGTTTTATATCATAAGTTGCTTAAAACGTGATTAGTTAAAGTTCAGAATAAAATCACGCTTTCTCTTAACGGTTAATTTAAAAAAAAATCTTCTGAACGCTATTAAAAGTTAAATTCTTCACTAGTTTGGAGACGGAATGCGTTGTTGTGATAAGTGATTTTCTCTATTAATTCGCACTTTTTATTTTAAGATTCAAATATTAATAACTACATTTTATTTCAGTATTTAATTTATGTATTTCTGTTGTATTAAATGCTAGCTTTAATTTTTTTTTTTTTTTTTTTTTTTTTTTTCTCGTCCATAAATGTTTATCTACCAAGTTGATCTTAAATATTGTATAATCAATCCATTATATTATCATTTTCAGTCCCCCACCCCTAATTTCTGGCTCCCATCTTATCTCGCAATTACTTATAACGTCACCAACTAACCTTCGGAAGAAACCCCCCCCCATCCGATTTTGTTTTATATCATAAGTTGCTTAAAACGTGATTAGTTAAAGTTCAGAATAAAATCACGCTTTCTCTTAACGGTTAATTTAAAAAAAAAATCTTCTGAACGCTATTAAAAGTTAAATTCTTCACTAGTTTGGAGACGGAATGCGTTGTTGTGATAAGTGATTTTCTCTATTAATTCGCACTTTTTATTTTAAGATTCAAATATTAATAACTACATTTTATTTCAGTATTTAATTTATGTATTTCTGTTGTATTAAATGCTAGCTTTAATTTTTTTTTTTTTTTTTTTTTTTTCTCGTCCATAAATGTTTATTTATCTACCGAGTTGATTGCAAAAATAGATTACCTAATTGTACTCATTTTTAGTTCGTGGGAGGGGAATCTATCACCATACTTTCCCTTAAACACGTCCGTTGGACTTTTATTAAGTACAATACTTAATAGTTATTTTTTTATTTATTTTTTTTTTTTTTTTTTTAATGGAGAGTAGAAAACGCATTGTGGATGCGTTATCGGCAGCTCCTGTTACTCTCGCTTCTTCTTATTTGTCCCTCAGTCCTCATTTTTAAATGAGTGATTTTTCTGACAAAGGGAGAAGAAAAAGCTGTTTTCTAGGTTGGCAGTATTTTTGCGCGAACAGTTGGCAGAGTTGGTGGAAATTTTCTGTTTCTATGTCTATCCTTGTAGCCATGTCACTAGTAAGGGTGCTGGAGGTAAACGTTTTGTCTGGGCTGACGTTATCCGCCTGATAGTCAGGGACCCGAACCTTGGATTAACCACTAAGGAGGCTGTCCTATCAGCAGGTGCAAAGTACTGGGGCTGCTGTATTGCCATTTGGTGAATGGAATCTGGACCATGCAGTAGCTTCTGGTGGGGCCTCTCGATGCCATACTAGTGGGTAATTGTTACGGCTTTACCTTATCATGTGGTACAAAAAAAAAAAAAAAAAAAAAAAAAAAAAAAATTCTTCGTTTCTTTTTCTCTCTTAGTTTGCCCTCTCTGTCCTGCTCTAAGTAAATCTGTCGACCTAGTCCACAAATTCCAAAATTTCATCATGACAAGTTTCAAGAAAAAATACACGATTAAACCCGGTTCTCCAACTTCCAACATAGACTCCTACTACCATGTCTCCTTCTCCAACATCAGGGGTCTACGTTCTAACCTTCCAGAGGTTGAAACCCAATTACAGGAGACTAAACCAGACCTTTTATTTTTAAGTGAAACTGGCATTGGACAGGCTATTTCCCTTGATGAGTTTGCAATTACAGGATACTCTAACTTAACTTCTAAATCTGACCCCCAAGATCGCCATGGGCATGGAATATGTGCCTATATTAAAGATAGCTTTCCATGTGGGAGGGACATCTCCAGGGAAGATCCTAACTTACCTTATATGTGCTTCCGGGTTGCTTTAGCTCACACTACTGCATTTATATTTACTCTCTATCGCCCCCACAACAGCGGAGTTACTATCTTTCAAAGCATATCTGAGAAAATTGACCAAGTCCTTTCTACTTATCCTTCAGCTAACATTCACGTATGTGGAGACTTCAATGTTCACAACGTCGAATGGTTGACCCACTCAAACAAGACCGATGATGAGGGGAGGTTCTGTCATGATTTCTCCATTGCCTATGACCTCACTCAGATTGTTCAGGAACCTACCCGTGTGCCCGATAATGACGGCCAGTATGCGAGCCTACTAGACCTTTTTCTCACAACTTGCCCTGAACTATGTTCAGTTTCTGTTCTGTCGCCTCTTGGATCTTCCGACCACTCTGTTGTATCAATTAAGATAAAAATGAAATGTAATAAGTCCCCAGACGTACCTCTTCATCGTACAGTATATCGATACACTAAGGCTGACTGGGATAGCTTCCGTACATTTATATCTGATCTACCTCTGCATTCCATGTTTAAAAAGGATGTGTCCTCTATAGTATTAGACCTAACTGAATGGTTAATTGTAGGTATTGACCATTTCATACCCTCTAAAAAATTTCAGCAAAAACCTAACAGCCAGCCATGGTTCTCTCCAGAATGTGCTGCTGCCATTGCGCACAGAAATCACTTTTTCCACTGCTTCAAACGTAATAGATGTATGGAAACTAAAGCCGTTTTCAGGACTGCCAGCAACCATTGTAAGAAAGTAATAAGGAACGCAAGAGAGTTGTATGCTCAATCTGTTAAGTCCAAAGTAGCTGAGCAGCGGCTTGGTTCCCACCAGTTTTGGCAAATAGCAAACAGAATCCTGAACAGAAGCGTGTGCTCCATCCCAACTATTATCAATGGATCTGAGGTAATCTCGTCAGCATCAGACAAAGCCAAACTCTTTGTCAAGAACTTTGCAGCTAATTCTACCCTTTGCGACCAAGACCGCCAACCCCCAATATTTCCTCTTGTATCAGAAAACACGCTATGTGATATACGTATATCTGTACGTGATGTTGCCAAGCTAATCAAAAACCTTGATTCCAGTAAAGCAACTGGCCCTGATGGTATTCCAATTATAGTACTCAAAAAACTTCAACCTGAACTAGCGCCCATACTTACAAAACTGTTTAAACGTTGTCTTAAGGAGAATAGTTTCCCATCTCCCTGGAAAATCTCATCAGTATGCCCTGTATTTAAGAATTCAGGTGATCGCTCATCCCCCTCTCAGTACAGGCCAATAAGTCTCCTGTGCGTCATGAGTAAGTTGCTAGAATCTGTATTAAATACAGAAGTAATCAAACATCTCAACAAAAATAACCTTCTTAGTGACACTCAATATGGTTTCCGTTCTGCTAGATCTACAGCAGATGTCCTTACAGTTATATCGCATAGGATTAGCAAATCTCTCGACGGTGGCAATCTTTCTAGGGCAATTGCTCTTGACATATCTAAAGCCTTTGATAGGGTATGGCATAAAGGTTTACTTCATAAGATCGCTAGCTATGGTATAGCTGGAAATGTCTTCTCAATTATTAAATCATTTCTTTCTGATAGATTCATAAGAGTAGTAGTTGAGGGGCAAAAATCAGAAGCTCACAATATTAATGCCGGTGTCCCTCAGGGATCCATCCTGGGCCCAACTCTTTTCCTGATCTACATTAATGATCTTCCAAATCATATCCTTACATCATTTGTAGACATTTATGCTGACGACACTACCATTTATGGTACCACATCTAAGACAGTAAACGAGCAAGTTCTCTCCAATTCTCTCTCCTCTGATCTTGAGCACGTAGTACAATGGGGAAAGGAGTGGCTGGTTACTTTTAATGCATCTAAAACCAAGCTTCTCTCTTTACATCATCAACATTCTAATCCACATTTGTCATCAATTGAAATGAATGGCTCTCGTCTTCAGGAGGCCTCAAGTTTTGACAAGCTTCTGGGCTTGACCATTACTCCTGATCTTAAATGGAACACGTATATCAAATCTGTTGCCAAGGCCGCTGGAAAAATGGTGGGATCTTTCTATCGATCCAGTAGATATCTCACTGCTGATGCTATTCTCTATCTATATAAGAGCCAGGTACGTCCAAGGATGGAATACTGTTGCCACATCTGGGCAGGAGCTGCTAGAAAGAACTTGTCCTGCCTTGATAGAGTTCAAAATAGACTTCGTAGCCTCGTAGGAGATGTCCTTTTCTCCTCCTTGCAACCTCTATCTCACAGAAGAGATGTTGCGAGTTTGTCTCTGATGTATCGTTATTTTCATGGAAAGTGTTCAACTGAGCTTCAATCTATGGTCCCCCCTCGCCAAACTTTCTCAAGAAACACTCGTCTAGCTGTAAACACTATCAATAATTTCCCCCACTCTTTATCTGTGCCTAAACCTAAACGTAGATTCCATGAACAAAGCTTTTTTCTTAGAACTGCACGCCTGTGGAATTGTCTTCCGTTTTCCTGCTTTCCGGCTGACTACAATATGGTTTTGTTCAAGTCTAAAGTAAATAAGTTCTTGATGAGCCGTTCCATATAAGTTATTAAATTTACCAAATTTTCATTACTAATGATTACTATATTGACCAACTTCTACTGTACACTCTTTAACCCTTATCCTTGAGTGGCCTCTGGGCCTTGATAATGTGGTGATGCCTTTGTAAAAAAAAAAAAAAAAAAAAAAAAAGGACATTTTGTATGTCATTTAGTGCTTTGCAGGTCGGGCGGTTGTTATATATATATATATATATATATATATATATATATATATATATATATATATATATATATATACGAGTTTCCCCTCTTGAATACCTTTAACGATATATATATATATATATATATATATATATATATATATATATATATATATATATATACGTATATAATTCTAGCTCTATATTTTTCAAGTATTAAACAATCAATGAATTTTTACGAGGTTCATACAAGAGTGCTCAATACCAAAGTAGGGCAAGATACACTTTTTATTTGTTTTACATAAGCGTTTATATGTAGCTACACATTAATGAGCATGTTTTGATCAACCACACAAAAGTAACTTTTGTTTATTGTGCAAGCAACATCACCTGTAGAAGTCTGTAGTTTCTTCTGACTGACTGAAACATGTACATGAATGTGTAGTGATATACAACTGCTTATGTAAAACAAATAAAAAATATATGTCGATATAGCTATAGTGAAATATAATAATTCTCTAAGTTTCATATATCATTTTTTCTCAGTTGGTCATTTGTTACTTTTCAAGAGGTATATATAACAATATTGTTTCGTATTGCGGCTAAGAAGTCTGCAGAATTATCTTATGGCTGCATATTTAGGCACTTACTCATCAAATATTTACCTTAAAACTTATAAAAACACAATTTGAACAACTCACATTGTTCATATAACCGAGACGTTCTGCCGATTGTCCTTGAACCGTTTTCGCTGTCCCCCTGCGGATCTTTTTCCTTTGGACGTTCGCCGTAATGGAACTGTTTTGCATGCCTTGAATCAGGCATGCGGCATATATGACCTGCCCAACGAACCTCGCACTGCTGTAACATCGTGTGTTCTGACGGAAAGTTTGACCAGACTAAAACCTCTGTGTCTGGAATCTGGTCTTGCCACTTGAGTTTCAACAATCTACGGAGGCAGGTCATATGGAAATGGTTCAGTTTGTTTGCATGTCAGGCATATACAGTCCAAGTTTCACAAGCATACATGAGAATGGTAAGAATCACAGCTCAGTGTACTTGAAGTTCGTTCTGCAGCCGAATCTCTCTACGCTCCCACACAGTGGTTCTGAGACGTCCAAATATGTGATTTTCTTTTAGCATTTAGGATTTAAATACAATTTCAGGCATATTGATCCACGCCTAGAGGCCCAATTTACACAAGCTCTACGCCTAGAGGCCCAATTTACACAGGCCCCACACCTAGTGGCCCAATTTACACAAGCCCCACGCCTAGAGGCCCAATTTACACAAGCTCCACGCCTAGAGGCCCAATTTACACAAGCCCCATGCCTAGAGGCCCAATTTACACAAGCTCTACGCATTTAATTAGTCGGTATTCTCTTCGATTCTCACCTTTTTTTCACCCATTACGCAACGTAACTTTATTTTAATAATGTACATATTTTCGATTTTTCCTTTTGAAATCCTTCGATACAGCTTTGAGAAAGCAAGGGAGACACCGGTCAGCTGACCCCTCTCTTAATTTTTCCCCCTTCTTTGCCCCTTTTTCTCTAATTTTTTTAAATGTGGTACATGCATTTTACTTTTAATCATTAATTATAAAAATCTTCCCTTCATGATTGATATAGTTATGTGTCGATATATATATATATATATATATATATATATATATATATATATAGTTAGTTATGAAATATATATGGCGATAAAGCTACATTTAATATTCCGCGTGTAGCTTAATCGCCATTTTTTTACATAGGCATCACCACTTATAAAGGCCAAGAGGCCACTGAAGGATAAGGGTTAAAAAGTGTACAGTAGACATTGGACAATATAGTAATCATTAGTAATGAAAATTTGGTAAAGTTGATAACTTATATAGAACGGCTCATCAAGAACTTATTTACGTTAGACTTGAACACAACCATATTGTAGTCAGCCGGAAGGCCATATATATTTTATAACTTACTAAATAGCTCTACCTACATATTGAGCACTGTTGAAGTAAATACTTACAGTTTACGCATAAATTTATACTTTCGTATATTAATTTATGTGAGCAAATGAAGTATATATATATATATATATATATATATATATATATATATATATATACAGTGTAAAATTTTGTTGAAAATTCAAAGACTCACGTTTTCTTTTTATAACCATCGTTTATTTCCTAATATATATATATATATATATATATATATATATAATGATAATATATATATATATATATATATATATATATATATATTAGTGTTGACATTCTTAATCGGAATCGGGAATCGGAAAAATACGAAATTTTTAGGGGTCGGAATCGTTTTCGGAATCAGAAAAAAAATACTTTAATTTCCAATTCCAAAACCAATTCTTTAAAAAACATTTTAAACTTAATTTTACATTGAGATTAAGATAAAATGATGAACATGTATTGTTTTTAAGTACCTAGTGATATTAAAATCTGTAGTCCTGATAATAGCATAAAAGAAAAACAATGTAAATTTATTTTACTTGTGCCAAAAAAAAAAAAAAATTTTGGCTTTTGCCTGATCATTGACAAACCTGACAAAATGTTTTTAAATAACCAGAGGACTTCGACTTTTTCGCACGTCTAGGCTAGACATATTTTGGCGCCAGCGTTTAGTTTATTTCGGCATCTCCTATCTGTTAGTAGTGTTTGCTTGTTATAAAAGCAAATTTTCAATATGCTGATAAAAGGTCATCAGCTCAAATCGAGTAATAAACGATTCATGGTTATAATTGAAGCAATTTTATCAGTTAATATTTCTTTCCACCTATAAGGCAAACGCAAATACACAAATAGAGACTAAAAATTTGTCTGCTAAATAAAATGTAAGTGCGTATTTTTTTTACATAATTGAAAATATATTTTACTAAAATGTTTTTCTGATATTTCGTTTCATATTTAATCTTACATTTTCATGTAAATATTAAAATTAGGTGGATTATTTTAATATAAAAAACATTACTATTGTTGTAGAATATGGAAATCTTCAACGAATCTCTCAAGGTAAAAGTGATATTACGTATGAATACCCTGAAAAGTTTGTCCAGAAAGAAAAATATGAATTCTTTTAGAATTTAGAGATTCACATATAAATTTAACGTAAGAGATGGCCCGAATTTCTGAGCTACTATATTGTTACGTTTGCAGGTTGAAACAAATAACGTAGGAAGCAATACAAATGACGACTCAACGAACAAAGGTAGATCCAATAAAAAATGTATTAGGAAAAGGTATATTTACAGGATATTTACATAATAGTGTCAAATAAGAGAGTCTTTGCTGGAGAAACATATCTGCTCTCGGTGGCCTTCGGTGGCTTCTGGTGAACACACACTCAGACTAACTGAGTCTTCCTATTTATGTGTAATTACTATCCACATATGCAAATGAATTGTGCCACCACAACACCCTCCTCCCAAGATTTGAAGTCGCACAGATTTCAATATCTTTTTCTCTTGGGACTTAACATTAATGGTTCATTAAACTTTCTTTTTCTACCTGATCTTCGGGGTTCAGGTGTATATTGAGGTTGTTCCAAATTAAAGGATTCGTATATGATGTCCATGGTTTCCTCCTCTTCGACTGCTGTTGTATAATCACCACCTTGAATGTGGCGTTTTTTTTTTATTTGGTTCAGGTGCCTTTTATGTATATTTTGTGGACCTTTAATCATGTATGTACAATCACCAATGCGTTTATCCACAACTTCACATTCCCAGTAAGAAGTGTTATTCCTGTAGCACTTGAAATATACTCGATCTCCTGAGTTATATTTCTTTCTTATCATGTGTGTAGTGTTTCGGACAATTGCCTATCTTGGTAATAGTTTATCAAACGCGGATTTCACCTTCTTTTTCTTTACATATACGTTGGGGACTGCTCAGTCGCTATGTTCTATTTTTGATAGTATTCCTGTCTGTTCCAATCCGTCTAATTCTTTATTAATCTTTTCCAACCCAGCGACCGGAATGTTTCGCTTTTTTCTAAAAATTGGGCTGGTGTTTTCTTTAAGTTCAAACGAGGCCTTAAATTTATTGCAACGAACTGATTTAGTCATAAATATATCAGGGAATAATTTTTTAAGTCCCCTTTTATATTTTCTGTTGTTGGAGTAGTACATTCTATATTTTACAGAATGTATTAATTGGCTTATCCCAGAGTCTAAATTTCTCAATTAAATCTATTCTAAACAGGTTTTCGCTATTTTTCAATACGAACATTTTTAATTTTTTCGTAATCCCTTTCAATTTTATGGAAGGATAACTTCTTCAAATTTTATCTCACCACCAGTTACCGTCCAAGCTGATTTACTTGTTTTCCCAACTTTTTCCATGTATTCAAGTTTATCATAGAAATATCGGATCCTGAATCCAGTTGTAATTTTATTGGCGTTTTAAATATTTCCGCTTTTATGTATTTTCGCTGATTTTTGTCTAATTTTTCATTTGATTTTGTTTGCTGTACTCTCTTTCTGGTGAAATCTTTATATCTGCAACAATCGCTTTTGTGTCCAACTTTTTTGCAAATGTAGCATTTTTTCTTCTTATAAGGGCAATCCGATTCCCAATGTATTTCTGCGCATCTCTTACAGTTATATCTAGGAAGAGACTTGTTATATTCTTTACTATAACTATAATTATTATATTTGGAATATCTTGTTCCGTTTCGACTGCTTTTATTTTTATAGTTCTTGGTTGGTGTGTATGGTTTTCTAACCTTTCTTACATATGCCACTCCGGATTCTTCTATCTTTTTTTAATCCATTTTAGTGTAATGGCCCTTTCACAATCCTCTGCTAATTTCTGAAGTATTAAATCTTGCTCAGATTCCAGCTTAGACAACATTCGTCTGCGTATTTCTGCATTTTTTGTGGAGACTAACCCTTGTGCGAAGATTAGGCATTTGAAATCTTCTACTGTTAGTTCTGCTAGCTTAAAATTATCACTGTTTTTATTGATGGGTATGTCAAATAATTCATACACAACCATCTCTTATGAAAAAGAGATATATTCGGATTAAATAATACTTTTAGTAATTTTACAGCTTCCATGAAATCTAATTCTGTAGTTTTTTAGGTAGTATATAATCTAAGAACTTGCTGTGTTCTCTTACACTCAACTTCCTGAGTAAAAGACTCACTTTCTGGTTATTTGGCCAACTTTTGCAGTCCAGTTGAAAGACATCCTCGTATCTTGTATAGTATGCTTCAAAAGTCTTTTCTTCCTCCGGGACATAATTAAATGTGTCCATGCGATTAAATGTAGTTGTATGCGAGAAATTAGTACTGTCGACATTTTCTCGATTAGTCTTTAATAGTTCCGGTGTTTTAGCAAAACGTTCATTTTGCCTTTCTTCATATTCAAATTGTAATTTCTTCTGCCTTTCTTTTCGTTCAAGTTGTAATTTCTTCTGCCTTTCTTCTTGTTCAAATTGTAATTTCTTGTGCCTTTCTTCTTGTCCATTTGCCATTTCAATAATTTCTCCTCTCTACGTGCATCTAGCTCGGATTGCGCCTTTTGTTGCGTCTGCAAAAATTGCATTAACATTCTAGATAAATCTTTCATTTTTTTTGTATCCGTCAGTAGCAGTAATGCAGTTATGAAGAAAAATTGTACAATTTCACATGCAACACAATATCTGTACCATATAAAATGGCTTGTGTTACAAAAAAATTGTTCATAGTTTCTGTTTTCAATAGTAATATCGCTGCTCGAATAATATTTTCTCACTTCGCTAGCGAGTCAAGCTCATCCAACCACAACATAAGAACTGAGGCTTTTGCTGAAACCACAAAATACGATTTGCTTTTCCGTTTTAGGCATTTCCTAATAAATAACAGTCGAACTTAAGTACAACTCTTTCCATAGAAAAAAAATTTTCAACTCGAGTCACAATTGAAAAAATAAAATGTATGGACTACATTTAATTTTTTTTTTTTTTTGCGTAACGTTTTACTATCTTATATCCGTTATCCAGTGACAACTTTAGTTTTAAAAAAATGTTTCCTTGATTTTAGTTTAACTGTGGTATTTTTTAATACCGAATAGAAAAATTTGGTTTACCAAAAAGTCTTTAGTTGGTATTTACAGCAATTTAGGAAATCCACTGGTGAACTTTTTTTTTCGTATGTTACTTCCTTGTAATTTAGTAATACGAATCTGTTCTTCGTAATTTAGTAATACGAATCTGTTTTTCGTTTTACAAAAATTCACTTTTACAGTTTGTTATTTTTTTAACATGGATTTCACGGGACACGGCGTAAATCGTCGCTTCTTTTTCTTTGAGACTGCAATTAAAGGTTTTGGTTTGTCTCTTTTTTCCCCGACTAGTATTTTAGTAAATAAAATATTATTAATCGAGGTTACTTTTTTTTAACCTGAATGTAGTTATTGTTCTTGGGATTTGGGAAACAACCGTTTCTTTCTTTTAGTGTTGTACTTCGCGAGGAAAATATTTTACAATTTTCCAATGTTCGCTGAATTGTTCATTTTTTTTCACTTGAGTCGAACTTCTCTTTAGCGTAAAATCCGTTTTTACAACTATTTCGTTCGTTAAAACTCGTATTCCTTAGAAAGGTCAACCGTTACGTTGTACTTTTTTTAGTTAGTTCTTTCGATTTCTTCGTCAAACTGTTATATTTGACGTTCATCCTCGTCGTCACTGCTAAGTTTGCAGGTTGAAACAAGTAACGTAGAAAGCAATACAAATTACTAATCGGCGGCTGTTGATCGAGTCGTGAATAAACGATGTTTTGAAATCGCCCGAAATACCTAAGCTCGATTTCTTTACACAAAGAGCATCGCTTTATTCGCTAATGGTAATTCGTGTATCATTTCTCAATATGCTCAAGATGAGGAGCGTTATAGTCATCCACATATAGTACTGTTTCGCTGTTTTCACAGCTCAGTAGTGCGGCTAGACCTCAAGCAAAAAACCCGACCGCCTGTACGACACTCAAGGCTCCTAACCATTACGCTAATCGGCGGTTGCTGATAGATTTATGAATAACGCTACTTTTGACATCGTCCGAAATACCTAAGCTCGATTTGTTTGTCTGTTTTATATGCTTATGCTTATTGTATGCTTATTGTAATTCGTGTATCACTTCTCAATATGCTCAACTCAAGATGACGATCATTTTATATATATATATATATATATATATATATATATATATATATACAAGATTCAAGCAAGGATGCACAGACGGTCCATATATGGTCTATGTATATTTTCGTCCACTTCTCTTGTTAGCGTGGCTTTCCTCTTTGTGTGTTTTTGAAACATGTGACCTATTTTACGCGGTCTTTTCCATTATTATTGTAGCTTGTGAGATTTTATAATCTACACTGTGTTGGCAATAGATGGAAAAAAAGTGTGTTACTCCTCTTTACATTCGCAAATGGTTGAGTCAGTTTATTTAGCCCCATCTGATTATAGCAACATTTGATTTCCCCAGGCAGTTGATTGCTTTCCACTTAGCTGAGGAGTGATTCAGAAAAAAGCAATCCCAATTGCAATAGTAGGAGAGCCATTTCTAGCCCATTGCTCTACGACTCTATTCTGTTCTCTTCTTAAGATGTTTCTAGGAGCTCGACATAGCCTAAAAAGCTTCCTTTCTGTTTTGGGACTATGCGTTCACATCCATGAAGCAGATGATTTTCATAACTTGTAGTTTTCTGATTAGGCAGGCAACTTCAATCCTCATTTCTGCAGAGTCAATGCCATGAGAAGATCCAGGTGTTACGTAGTTGGTTTGAGTTGAACTGTTATTATAATGATCGTTATTGATGCTTAAAATAGAATGTTAGAAAAAATGTTATCAATGCGAAAATTATTTTTAGAATAAAAATGTTAGAAATGAAAAGGAATGTTAGTTTTCATAACTAATACAAACAAAAATGTTAGCTAGATAAACAAGTATACGTGACAGACCTCAACTGATTGTCATGAGTCGTACGTGTTGACGTCATAAGAAGGGAGATGCTTTTGTATACGTAAGATTTAGTCAGTTAGCGGTTAGAGCTTGAAGAAACAGACAGAGAGTCAAACTGACCGGTTGTAATGGCTCAAAGCATCTAGAGAGGCGGGGCATCCAAGGCTTATCAAATGTAAGGAACGTAGGACCATCCCACGGCTTTACCATGGGGAAACACCTGTAATAAAGCTGCTGAAAATACAACCCGAGATGTGTTGATTCATTGAAATGAACCTTTCTTTCATCTTTCCGTCAATGATGGATCAGGCATTAACGATGAATCAGGCATCTTTCTCCGACTGAATCGATATTAAATCCCCAGAGAACTGTTATCCGTCTCTTTTTATTGTAAATGTTGTATGTCTTTTTATCTGTGAATATATCTACACGTACAAAAATGAGAACACTAGACAATAACAGACACGCTCATAAATATACATTATATACATTCAATAGACAGATAAACACATGAACATTTATGTATACAAGTAAACTATTCTAAACACTCGTTTATATATATTACACAGGTTGATCAGGTTGGTTGGATTTAGGCAACCAATGATCAAGCGTACAACGTTGTTAAATAGTAGGTTCAATTTATTGGTATGAGTTGATTTTTCGCAACGAGGACACGTGTACCGTGCAGATGTTGGAGCTGGACTTCGAAGAAACAGCAGGTGTTTCATGAGCTTAACTTGTTGCTGGTGGAAGGTAACTGCTATAGCAGCGACTAATTTTTTATAAACCAACACCAACCAATGATTATGACGACATTTTCTTTATTGTATCTTAATAATTGCCGTGACATGATAGAAGAAAGAGGAAGTCAACTTCGTTTGATTTAACTACCTTTATATTTATTTATTCATATCTCTATTAGAGCCGCTTCTAAATCGGCTTCTCTTCTTAAAAAGTAATTTTCTAATTTCCTCGATGACATTACGTAAATCATGTCATTTTTTTTTCGAATCTTTAATCCCAATAGAAAATTACATCAGCTGGTTGTTTTAATGCTTAATTACGTTCGATGTATTGCAAACAGTCAATATAGCATTTATTTTAACTTCACCGAAATATGAGACATGCCATATGTAATATTGAAATGAACAGACCCTATCCTTGTTTTATCGTTATTTCCATGGCAGGTGCTCGTTTGAACTCCAATCTCTGGTCCCCTCTCGCCAATCTTTCACGAAAAACACCTGTCTAGCTGAATCCACTGTGAAAAATGTTCCCCACTCTATATCTGTGCCTAAAGCAAAACACGGATTCCATGAACAAAGCTTCTTACTTAGAACTGCACGCCTGTAGAACTCTGTTCCTTCTGCCTGCTTCCCACTGGACTACAACTTGGATGTCTTCAAGTCCAACGTTAACAAATTCCTAATGTACCGACCCCTTAAGTAAACACTTCATCAAATCTCCACACTAACGTACTGTACTTGCAATACCTCTTATCCCTGAGTGGCTTCCGGGCCTTGATAAGTGGTGATCACTGTGTAAAAAAAAATTGCAGAGAGTATTCTTAGACCTTGTATCTAAAATAGTTACGAAAATTCAGACAGGGCATTATTGTGTATTCATAAATCGATGATAGATTAATTTTCATTAAACGAAAAACATTATGCAAGTAGCAAAAGTATTTTTTAATTGAAGAATGCTTTCCGGAAAAAGATCCACATTTGAATTCTAAATTCTATCTATTATTGCCTGGTCAGCGCAAGTCAACACGAACGTCCCATTATCAAAACAAAATGGGAAAAGCAAACATATATTGAGGTTTATTTCTACCAATTTAATTGTCGAGAGGATCGCGAACTTTATTATCACTTAATTAGGTGAAAATTTAAACTGTCCTGAAAACTAAATCATTTATAGTGGACAGAGTCTATTGCAGAAATACGTCAATGCATATGAAGATGTTATTCAAAGGTTTTGCAGGACTGCTCGACAAAAACTCTCTGGAATAACAGACGTTGCATTGTCGTGTGTCTTCCGGTGTGTATGATTTTATCCAAACATGTACTCAGTGCGTCGTTTTTGTCCATGGTTGAAAAGCAACAACACATAGGATTTAATTTAGATAGAGGATATATTCGCATGAGAAGGATCAATAAAGCTCGTTCACGGATAGTTATATATATATATATATATATATATATATATATATATACATATATACACATATATATATATATATATATATATATATATATATATATATAGTTTTTCACTATAATAATTATTAAATACCTACAGACACTAGTGTTTCATCCTTTCGGGAATCTTCAGTGCAGGGTGTCACGATTAATACCAGTCGAACGATTCGACCCCCGCATCACGAGACATCTCTGTATATATACATATATATATATATATATATATATATATATATATATATATGTGTGTGTTTGTGTGTGTGTGTGTATATATATATATATATACGCACATATATGTGTGTGCGCGTGTGTGTGTGTGTGTGTGTGTGTGTGTGTGTGTGTGTGTGTGTGTGTGGCCCACTAAAAAATAGCTCCGTCTCTAATATTTCTCTAACGATTTTTTTATTAAGCGGCCCACTTTAAAGTAACCCGATCACACTAATATTTTTCTTAACGAAAAATGACGCCACAAGACAAAATGCAATTCTTTTCTCAACAAGATGACGCAACATGCAACACGCCTCACAGATCATTGATACGAGTTTATGACATGTTTACGGAAGAGAGAACGATAAACAAAGGGTTATGGCTACCAGGTTCCTCGGATCTGTCATCATGTGGTTTTTATCTTTGTGGGACTTTAAAACAAAAAGTTAATGCAAATCTTCTTCACAATCTAGAACAACTAAAGGAGAACATTACCAACACTTTCAGGAGAATCACCAGAAGCGATCAACAGGCACTACCTGAAAACGTGGATAAACCTGTCCAGAAATGCGTAGATGTCAACGGAGAGCACTTCCGGCATCTTTTATAACACTGCTGGTAATTTAAAAATGGTACAGGTAATGTAAGCAATAAAAAATATTCCCTCCTCTCTACTACATTTTCTGGGTTACTTTTAAGTGGGTCACCTTATATATATAATGTATAAATATTTCATTTTCAACATCATATAATCATGCTTTCTTTTTAAGAAAACTTTGTGTTTTTTACTGATAAGTATACGGAAGGAAAAATTCAAAGTTTACATACATATATTAATAATATGAAATGAAACGAGTCTGTAAAATTCTGCAGCTTTTAAATATTAAAATAACTGGTTATAACTATATATATATATATATATATATATATATATATATATATATATATATATATATATATACTAGGGTAGTTCTAAAAGTAAAGCTACTTTTTCTTATTCAAAAGAGTAGCTTCGAAGACGGTAGTCATACCATTAAAACTAGCGACCTTTTGTTTTTCAGAATTTATTTTTCTACATAGGCACCACCATGTTCAATGCACTTTTACCGGGAATTCAATGACGCATCTCAGATGGACGACCATGTCGAGGTTTTCTTCTTAGTCTCACACCGTCAATATCTGCAACAGAGACATGAAATTTTCAGGTTATAAATGTATCAGTTCTGTCATCATGACAAAGCAACTCGCAATTAACTCTGACCCAGTCAGGCGGAATAAAAAATAGAAGGCATTATTTTTGGAAAGCCACATATATATGCATTATTTCTCTCTCTCTCTCTCTATATATATATATATATATATATAGAGAGAGAGAGAGAGAGAGAGAGAGAGGGGGGGAGAGATTATATGTTACAAACATTGTTGCACTGTTTCTTCACTCACGCAACATTTTGAGGCAAAAATCTACTTTTTGTTTTCTTTCTCTCGTGTAGTATAACAGTGAAGGACACCACAACGCTCTCTACCAGAACTGTAGTCAGGTCCTATCTTCCGTTATGCATCAACTCCTGCAGGGTCGGTTTAGCAACGTGCCGTCGTGTATTGTAATTGAAGAGAATTGGGCCTTTTCTGTTGACTAATGCTGGGTGTCGAAGTTTCTGATGTATTTCATCCATTTGTTGACAGTACTTTTTCGCCGTAATGGCTTTACCTGCCTTCAAAACCACTAATGGATGAGACCGGTTGCAGACCACCAAACAGTCAGCATAACCTTTGTTGATGCAACTCTGGCTTCGGGGAATGTCGTGAAGATTCATCGACGGCTAACCACTGAGCTGAGCGTCGCCGGTTTTCGAAAAGAACCCAGAACTGCCAACTACCTCTGTAAAAGAGTAATAAAGAACGCGAGAGAGTTGTATGATGTCCGTTAAGTCCAAATATGCTGAGCAACGGCTTGGTTCCTACCAGTTCTGGCAAATAGTAAATAGAGTCTTAAACAGAAGCGTGTGCTGTATTCCAACCATCATCAATCGACCTGAGTCAGCGTCAGACAAAACCAGACACTTTGCATGAACTTTGCCGCTGTGCATGATCAAAATCCTTGATTCCAGTAAAGCAACTGGCCTTGACGGCATTCGAATTATTGTGCTGAAAAAGTTCAAACAGAACTAGCTGCCATACTTACAAAGATGTTTAAGCGTTGTCTTAAGGAGAATTGCTGCCCATCATCCTGTAAAACCTCATCAGTATGCCCTGTATTTTAGAATTCAGGTGATCGCTCATCTCCCTCTCAGTACAGGCGAATAAGTCTCCTGTGCGTTATGAGTAGGTTGCTTGGATCTGTGTTAAATAGAGAAGTAGCCAACTACCTCAGCAAAAATAATCTTCTTAGTGACATGCAATATGGTTTTCGTTTTGCTAGATCTACAGCAGATGTGCTAACGTGTATATCTCGTAGAATTAGTGAATCTCTTGACGGAGGCTTCCTTTCTAGGGCAAATGCTCCTGACATATCAAAGGCCTTTGATAGGGTATGGCATAAAGGTCTACTTCATAAGATATCCAGCTACGGTATATCTGGAAATGTTTTGTTGATTATTAAATCATTTCTGTGGGATATGTTCATAAGAGTAGTAGTTGATGGGCAGAAATTAGAAGCTCATAGTATTAATACTGGTCCCTCAGAAATCCATCCTGAGCCCAACTCTCCTTTTGATCTACATCAATGATCTTCCAAATAATGTCCTAATTTCATTCATTGACATTTCTGCTGACAGCAGTACCATCTATAGCAACACATCAAAGGCCGTAAGTGATCAAGTTCTCTGTTACTCTCTTTCCTCTGATCTTGAGCACATGGTAAAACGAGGAAAGCGGTGGCTGATTACTTTTAATTCATCTAAAACCAAGCTCCTATCTTTAAATCATCATCGCTCTAATCCTCATCTGGCATCAATTGAAAGCTTCTGGGCTTGATCTTTATACCTGATCTGAAATGGAACACATATACCAAATCCGTTGCCAAGGTCGCTGGAAAAATGGTATGATCCTTCTACCGCTCCAGTAGATATTCCACTGCTGATGCAATTCTCTTCTTATATAAAAGCCAGGCACGGCCAATGATGGAGTACTGTGGCCACATCTGGACAGGAGCTGCTAGAAGAGGCGTTGCGAGCCTGTCTCTGCTTTATCGTTATTTTCATGGCAAGTGCTCGTCTGAGCTTCAATCTATGCCCCCCCGCCAAACTTTCACAAAAAACACTCGTACAGCTAAAACCACTATCAACAATTTCCCACACTCTATATCTGGGTCTAAACTTAAACGTACATTCCATGAACAAAGCTTTTTTCTTAGAATTGCACGCCTGTGGAACTCTCCTCCGTTTGCCTGCTTTCCAACTGATTACAATTTGATTGTCTTTACCGTAAACAAGTTCTTAATGAACTGTTCCCAATTTATAAAATATCCACTACCTTTTTTTTTACACAGTGGTCACCACTTATCAAGGCCCGGAAGCCACTCAGGGTTAAGGGTTATTGCAAGTACATTACGTTAGTGTGGAGATTTAATGAAGTGTTTACTTAAGGGGGCGGTTCATTAAGAATTTGTTAACGTTGGACTTGAAGACATCCAAGTTGTAGTCAGGTGGGAAGCAGGCAGACGGAACAGAGTTCCACAGGCGTGCAGTTCTAAGAAAGAAGCTTTGTTCATGGAATCCACGTTTTGATTTAGGCACAGATATAGAGTGGGGGAAATTTTTCACAGTGGATTCTGTAACGGGAACGATGTCCCGGGCCTGCGTCGTCTAGTGGTGGACCCCTCCAGCGTGACCAGATTCGCACTGGTCCCTGGGAAACATACCTCCGCTGCTCAAGGCACGTTAAACGTGCATGACCCCAAGTCCGTGTGGCAACATTGTCCTCTTCGGCCGTCACTCTGGTTTTGTGTCTGTGTCTTCGTCGTCTGGCGTCAGGGCATACCTGAAATAAACTGCATCTTCACTTATGCCGGCAATCGAAAAACAAAGAAAAAACTCTGAGGTCATTTTCGTTTAAACCAAATAAAATAATTATTTGCAATCATTCTACATTTGTTTAAAGTCATGTTTTCGTTATCCGCGCTTCGTGATGCAGGTTGTATACTTGAGATTTCAGGTTAATTCTCTAGCTAAGAACAAGATCTTTTTAAGTTAGTCCTTACTGAGATTTCTGCCCCTGCCTCTCACCCCAGGCGGGGCGAGAGCCGATGTGTACGCTTCGCTCGCTAGCCAAAGACTGACAAAACCCTTCTATCTCCTTTTTCCGAGTAGACAATCGTTGTTTATATCAAACATCTTCCTTCCTTTTCTCCATTATCTTCTATTCCCCCCTCTTTCTTCTCTTGTGAATTTCTTTCTCTATCCCCCTATTTTCTTATTCTTTTCCTTTTCTCTATTGTTTTGTGAACATATCTGTCAAACTAGCTTGGTTGTCTCTGAATTAAAACACCACGGGTCCCCGACTCCGAGCAGACATTTTGGAACCCAATTCTCGAGACTGTCCGAATCAATTACGTTAGTTAAAACTCATTCTAACCAGATCCAACTAGAGAAATAATCTCCTTTTTCCGCCATTAAAACAGATATCATGTCTCCCAACATCTCATAAACGCCTGTCTTAATCTTTGACACAGTATCAGCAGGCCCCCCCCGGCCATAAGCATTCTTATCTTCACCTAGCTGAACGGGACACCCGGCATCGTCCGGTGTCCCGTCATATTCAGCTAGACGTGTGTTTTTCGTGAAAGATTGGTGAGGGGGGACCAGAGATTGGAGTTGACGAGCACCTGCCATGGAAATAACGATAAAACAAGGATAGGCTCGCAACGTCTCTTCTGTGGGAGAGAGGTTGCAGAGTAGAGAAAAGGGCATCCCCCACTAAGCCACGAAGTCTATTTTGTACTCTGTCAAGGCAGGATAGGCTGTTGTTAGCAGCTCCTGCCCAGATATGGCAACAGTATTCCATCCTTGGACGTACTTGGCTTTTATATAGATAGAGAATTGCATCAGTAGTGAGATATCTTCTGGAGCGATAGAAGGATCCCACCATCTTTCCAGCGACCCTGGCAACAGACTTGATGTACGTGTTCCATTTCAGATCAGGAGTAAAGGTCAAACCTTGTCAAAACACGGGGCCTCTCCCAGACGAGAGCCATCCATCCCAATTGATGCCAGATGGGGATCAGAGCGTTGATGATGTAAGGATAGGAGTTTGGTTTTAGATGCATTAAAGGTAACCAGCCACATCTTCCCCCACTGAACCACGCGCTCGAGATCAGAGGAGAGAGAATCAGAGAGAACTTTGTCATTTACAGATTACTACTCTATAATCCCAGTGACTAATGTATACCCATTAACCCTTATCCTCGAGTTGCCTTCGGGCCTTGATATGTATTGACTCCTATGTAAAAAAAACACTTTTCATCGCAAGTCAAAACCGGATCAAGAAACAGATCGTTCTTGTTGCGTAAAAATAATGGAACATGACACTTAATAACGGCATTTCTTTTGATTGTCGATCAATTCGCGAGACACGTATTTATCGAAATTATTATCCCTCCAATCTCTCTTAAGTTGTTGGAAATCGTCGTATACGTTACGTCTAATTCAGAAGCAAGTTCTCGAACAGTTACCTGTGGATTAGCTTCGACTAAGGCTCGTAATTTATCGTCAATATCCAATGGTCGTTCACTACGCTTATCATCTTCAAGAATCTTGTCGCCGCCACGAAATTTCTTAAACCACCTTTGTGCTCTGCGTTTAGTAATTGTTCCTAGGTCAAACGCTTCCTTGATATCGCGAGCTGTTTCCGTAGCTTTTCGGTCTAGCTTGAATTGAAATAAGACAATTGTGCGAATTTGCTTGTTTTTTAATCTTGTATTCAACGTTCTGAAAAGACAACATAATTGTTTTAAAATGATTGTTATTCACACGATTAAATAAAGTGTAAAACGTTCGTTAAAATGAAGTATAACGAAAACTTATTTAAAAATACATCATTTGACATCAAAATTAACATTTCTGCAAGAACTTTCTTCTCAACCTAATAGTTTTTCACCTTTGACTATTCTGTCATTCCAGAGAGATAGTATTATGTTCGCTCCAATGCTGTTATAATCAATTTGTCATTGTTCTTGTATAAAACAGATCGAAAGACAGATTGACACAGCATTTCATAGAAAAACTTCATTGTATATAAAAGAAAGACGAACCTGTTGTAACCGACGAATCGATGACGGACAGAGATTTGCATGGAGATAGGCTGATGCCTCTAATAATGATCTTGTTAAATATACTTTTTACATTTTACGTTTCTGAATATTTCGAACAAAACCGTGGCACAGTAGCTAAAGTACTTGGCAAAATCTATTGTCAAGGTGATATTCTTCTGAATATTGATGGTTCAATTCCTAGTGTGGGCGACCAAAAAAATACAATTGCAAATTACTTAGGACCTCTATCCAGTCATAACTGACGGAGGGAGCTTCTACATGAAGTAAATAAATAGTTCCGTTCGGAATTCCGTTCAGATTCCCGTGTTCGACCGAAACATTTCCGAATTCGACAAGATACACCTGAAGAAGGTTAGAGGTTACATTAACGGAAAGTTGTGAAAATGACACTCACGATGCGAACAATTATCAGGAGAATCCAAATCATACGAATTTTCTGCATTAAGTATTTTTTTATAACCTCATCACATCAAAGCTAAATGATATCAACAATTTTTCCCATTCTCTATTATATATATATAAAGATTATATATTGGTGCCTAAATTTAAACGCAGATTCTACGAAAAAAACTCTCTTTCCTAGAAATACCTACCTTTAAAACACTATTCAGCTGGTCTGCTTCCCGGCCGACTACAATATCGTAATCTTCAAGTCCAATGTAAACAAGTTCTTGTTAAACCGTCCCCTTAAATAATCAAATTCTACCCCATTTACACCAGTAACGATTTCTACACTGCCACCTTACGTTCATTAACCTTTATCCTGGAGTGGCCTTTTGGCCTTGATAAGGTATGATCCCGTTGTAAAAATAAAAAATAAAATAAGGGTTGATGAGATGAATGACTTGACAACTGAATGATGATAAATACTATGAGAGGCTTGAAAAATCTTCACATTCAATTTGCTCAGAACAACAGTTGACCCAGAAACAGTAATTATTTCTCTTTTGTCAAAAACATCGTTTATGCAATGTAAGAACTAAACGACAAAATAATGAGGTGAGAATTAGGAGGCTGACAAAAGTAAATGCAAAGTTAACTTTCTTCTCATCATGTGCCTTAATGTCTAACGAATTAATCATGATTGTCAGATGTAATTCAAATCAACCATTTTTATTTTCGTGTATCTGACCTGCCTATTCAATTTGCTGCATCATTGTCACTTGTAACATTCATAAAAATATTTTTTTTTTAATATCAATCAATTTAAAAAGTTAAAAACTTGATTCGATTAAAAGTATGAAGATTGATTAAAATCTAGAAACAGGTTCCACAAAATGAAAAAATAAAAACACAATTGAATAAAAATTAATTGTTTTGTTCATAATTGTAACCGGGAATCATGTAAAAATAAATTTGATACTCGTCATAAAACTCTGTTATATTTATTAATGTCCAAATAGCGTTGTTTGCGCTTATTATCTTTACTATTATTAATGTTTTCTGCTTTGTTTTTATGCTTACTAGGTCTTAAACAGGACATCATAATAATGTTCCTTCGAGTGAAATCTGACCAGTTTGTCAGTAATCTCCACCTTTTTCGATAGCCATTGAAAATGACTTTTTTGTTATCGCACCAACCGCTTACTTTAATTTCACCCTCGCAATGTCTATTGGTTGGTCTTCTCTGGGATTTAGATCCCAGTACGCTCCACACTCATCTAGTTGAAGTCTCGATAGTGTTCTCCTTGCTTAGTCTTTCCATTCTCCTTGACCCTTAATGATTATCAGAGGCTGATATTATTTATGGGAGGAAACAGAGTTTATAATGGTTGCAGGATGTAAAGTTTATAATGATTGCATTTGTTTGCGCGATATTCCGTTCATGTATTTGCTTTATTTCTTTTGCAATTTGCATGTTGGTAATTAGTGTATGTATTTTATATGTGATGGTTTCCGCATTTGAGAATTTTTCTCAAAATTTCAGCTCGTTTAATTATTGCGATTATATATATTCATATTTCGTTTGTGATATTAATTTCTCCTATTTGTTTTTCCAGTTTTTGTTTCTACCTATTCCCATTGACACTTGGTGTTTTTGCAACAGTTATTTACTCTTGATGGTTCGCTAATAATGGCCAGTGTCTCTTTCTTACTGTGACGGGTATGAACGAAAGCTCTAAACACTTGTGGGTGACGTAGTCGATCCTACCTACGGACAAAAATTGAATTTACCCAAGGACTATAAAACTAAACATGGCTTCAATAAACAAAACTTCTTTTTCAGAACTGCCCGCCAGTGGAACTCTGTTCCGCTGGTCTGCTACAATATTGTTGTCTTTAAATCAAACGTAAACAAGTTCTTATTGAACCGTCCTCTTTTTTTTACACAGTGATCACCACTTATCAAGGCCCGGAAGCCACTCAGGGATAAGGGTTATTGCAAGTACATTACTCTTAATCTGATTATAACAAATTTCCACTACTAACGATTAAAACGCTACTGTCTCAATGACTACCGTACATATATTAATCCTTATCCTTAAGTGACTTCCGAGCCTTGATATGTGGTGACCTCTTTGTAAATAAAATCGCTCCAAACAAGCCATGAAGCCACTTGATGT
Source organism: Euprymna scolopes (assembly GCF_053919585.1). Lineage (NCBI taxonomy): Eukaryota > Metazoa > Mollusca > Cephalopoda > Sepiida > Sepiolidae > Euprymna > Euprymna scolopes. The sequence goes on from NC_136497.1 coordinate 10,944,560, forward strand.
AAAGAGCTAAAAATAATACTTCAATGGCAAAAACTTGACACGGATAAGTGTTAGATGCAATAGATTCTGACCAAGAAAACAGCAATTTTTCCCTTTTTGTCAGAAACATCGTCCTTGGAATGTGAAGACTGAAGGACAAAATTAGGAAAGCGAGAGTTACTGTTGAAAGTGAACCTAAAATCCAGCCCGAATTAAGCAACCATAGTTATGATTTTGCACACGTGTTACTTTATAAGACAACTGGAACTAATCAAAACGGTTATACGAAAAAAAAAGAAAGACAAGCTTAAAATATACTAGTGTTCGTACGATTATTGATATTATAAATTGTGGTCTTAGACCGGTACATTGAGTCAGATAGTGTACATCATGAAAGCGTGTCATTTAGGTGTATTTTCAGTTCGGCCTTACCGCAAGTGAAATATACTTAGTTTACTCAAGAGTCAAGCGAGGAAGGTAAATAGGTAACTCTCTAGACAAACAACATAGATGCAGATGCTGATGATACAAGAAGTTAGATCACCTATTCAACCGATTCCAGTTTGAAACAGTGTATTAGAACAGTTTGTTTCGGAGGGAGTCAGGGAGCAGACCTATCATAACAATGTAGAAATCTGGGTGAATCCCGGACAAGCCCGTTTGCCGACAAACTTTTAGATAAGAATTAATTGTAGTTAAATATTTTAAGTTGAAAAATAATTTTAGAATTTATTTTTATAAATGAATAATTTTAGTCTCTCGCCTTGTATTTTTAAGAACATTTTCTTACAAAACTCTTTAAACTCTCAGCATTCTCCTGTTTGTTTTCGTACATGGAGTTTCTTCGTATAGGGTAACGGAATTAAGCCACTGAGTGATTCAGCGAACAGATCGGCAAACATACACATAGGAAGAAACGCTCGAAGAAGAGAAAACGAAACATCTATGTAGAAAGACTTTAAAAACGACAATAAACTACGGTCGCAACGCGTACGTGTTAGTTGAACGCATACACACAGCAACACAAACGTTTCCTTGTCCACAGGGTTCTATGGCTAGTTCAGTGTATTTGCTTCGTTTTTCTAACTCCTTCATACTAATCCTATGGTCTGCACGGAGAGCAAAATCTACGTTTTCACTCTTATTAACTATTATGACGCTCTGTTTCCTTGCTTCGATGATTTTATGTTTGTATATCGATGTCCCAGAGGATTTTGTGGTTTTTCCTTTCTAAGTACTGACTTCAGTTTCTGCATGTATCATTTACTTGTGTGTTCAGGATGTAACCATTTGTAAAGTTCCCAGTGCACTGCTTTCTCATGTAGGCTTCTATTTTGAAGCTAAGTTTTCCATATTCACTTATTATGTGATTCATTGTTTCGTATTTTTCAACTGACACTGCATTTGTTGTTTAACCGAGTTTTTCTATATTAAAGTTGATATAGTTAGTATTAATCGCATATTTTTGTGCGGCTGTGAGTAGTGGTTTCTCTGTTAGGTGTCCTTTAGTAATCATGTCCAGGTGTTTTAGTGTTTCTCTTCTCTTGTCATTTTTATGAATCGTCCGGTTAGCTGTTTCTCTATCAATTTGTTCATTTCTTGCTTTGTTCATCTTTTCTATGTTCCATCTGTTGTCCATTTCAGTGGTGCCTATTGCTGCTGTCATTAGCCTTCCTGTATTCTGCGTTATGTATTTTCCATGTCATTCACACATCTACTTATCAGTCCTCCTACCCTGACTTTCTATTTTACATAAACTTGGTCAGTATCATCTTTCAGGTGGATTGCACTGTGCATGATCATATGTTTCCTAGTCTTCTGGTTAATGTGCCTCAGTTCTTTGAATGGTCCAGAATATTTTACTTGTAATACTGCCCAGGTGGTTGATTCTTACTACATAATTTAGACATTATGAGTTTACTTATTTTTCTCGTGTATTCTTTTCTAATCTTTTCTTTAATTTTTTAATCTGATTAAATTTGATTGATACGATTTAAGAAACCCTACATATTTATAAGTTGCAAATTCAATTAGTGTTATCAAATTCCATTTCTATGCTCTGGCTGATCATTTTAATTGTGTTTATTAACATTTTTATTTCCTTTTTGCTTTTCACAAATAATTTAGAGTTGTCCATATATATTCTTCCTTCAGTATCAGTAAATTTGTATCCGACGTCAGTAGTTCTCGTCGTCATCTACAGTCCCACCTCGCTTGGACTAGGGGCTGAATCTCCTGAGGCTAGCTACATCGACTAACTACTGGGCTTCCGCCCAAGCAACAAGGTCACAGTAACATTTAATGCTGCTAAGACTAAGCTTCTTTCCTTTAATAATTACAAGAAACTTTCTAACCCACCGATTGCCATGGCTAAACATTCACAGACAACACAAATTGAAACAAGTGCATTTAAAACATTGTCAAGGTTAATGCGAGGGAGGTAAGCTCTCTATACCGTGTTAGAAAATTACTCATACTTGAAGGTATTCTATATCTCTACAAAGTAACTATTCGCCCATGCATGGAGTATTGTTGTCGCATCTCGGTTGATGAATCTACCACTAATCTCCCGCTATCAGACACGGTTCAAATAAGAGTATCCAACATAATAGGTTTAAAACTATCAACCAAACTCTAACCTCTGTCCTATTGCTGAAATGTTGCATCCCTGTGCTTGTTTTATAAGTATTTCAATGGATTCTCCGACGACGAAATCGAAACACTTGTAACCCCTCGACGTAAATACCTCCGACTAACTAGACAAACAGCAAGATCCCATTTCTACACTTTAGAGATCCTTTGATGCTGGAACGCCTTCTACTCTAATAGTTTTATCCTTCGAAATGCTACGATTTAGAATTCCCGCTTCCTTGAGTTCTTGCATCCTTGACTGTACTGATATGCAGAAATCCAAGTGTAATGTTAACTCACATATTGTAATACTGTGACGTATTTGTGTTGAAATAACAGTAAAAAAAAATACGCAAAAGGGTTGAGAAGCAAAAGAAAGGATTTGCACCAGCCTTAACTATCAGCAACTCCTTAATCTGTTTAACGTGTAAAATAGACAGTCTTGCTGCCACAGCATTGACATCAATAAAATATCTATGCGAAATAGGCTCTAAATTATTTGGTTACATGCCAAAGGGTATAATATTGTTGACACGTTGGTTCTCGTTAGATCACGGAAACTAAGCGACATTAAACCTGGTCATAATTAGATTGGTAACTATTTGGGAATACTAGGCGCTGTATGTGAAAGAACAGCGGCATCTCAACAAAATATACGCTAAAATATAACGTTATCCTTTGACTGTGTTATACATGCAACTCGAGATAGCTTTCGAATTCAATAGTCCGTAGGAAATTCCTGTTTCAGAAGAAGCCGGCTCAACCCCCTTAAGATGAATGCTGCACAAGGTTCCTGAGTAGCGTCTTTATACCGTCCGTCAAAATATTTATATCGTTTATTTCTTCGAGTAATATCATCCTTATATGATTCTTATTCACTTGCTTTGAGTAGTATTTGTCCGGAATTATATATTCTGTTCGGAATGATCTCAGCAGAATTATTTTATTTGACATTGGTAACTTTATATATATTTAGTTTTAGCTCAGCAGAATTTAGCTTAACTTTTACATTTTCCAAAGACTTGTATCCCATGAAAAGTTTCTTTTTCCAGAATATTGTCTGTTTAATTAGCTTAGTGCCTCCTCACTAGTAACTAACTTCTATTCATTATTACAATAAAATTTGTTGAGAACTGATTGAAGAGTCTTCATAATATTTTAACAATGCTGCTGTTAAGTTAGAATGTTTGGTCTATTATCATAAGTTTGGTCACGACAGTTAGCAATATTTATGCCATCATCATGTTGAAAAGAAAGTAATATTCCAGCGAATTATGTTCTTGGAATGTTCTATATGTTTACAACCTTTCAATAGGACCAGATTCCTTTACATATTCAGACAGTAACATAATTGGTCGATGTTGCTTATAAATTATGTTGAATCAATTGAAAAACTACGCAAGTTTTCTTTTTACATTACATAACTTTCTTATACACTAGCAATGCTTCCCAACGTTTCCCGGGCGAAAGTGTAACATATGATTAATAAAACTGCATGGAGTGACTTGAAAAGTCCGTTCGAGTTCTGTCGGGATTACTGTATTTACTGTCACTAATAACCTTGAATCCATATGTCCTCTAGTAATGGATTAAATAAAGAGTGTTCGAGACAAATGTGAAATTTCTTTAATCGTTTTATTTCAACATTGTTTTAAGTTATTTATTAACAGGAAATACAATGGTTATTTGTTTCTGTGTACCATTGGTATTGATATGCAATGAAGATCACAGATAACCGGAAAGTACTGGAACATTTGAGTAGACTGGCTTGCTTCAATACGACTCACGCTGGATTCAAACATTTAAAAATTGTTGTAATTTAGTGATTCTTGAATATTTTGAAGGTCGTGGAATTCGAGCTGGAAAATTGAGATGAAGATTTAGAAAAGCTGTTACAAGGCAAAACTGTAGCATGTGTTCTGACTGTGTGTGAAAAGTTATATAACGTCCAAACGAGGCAAGGCGAAAGAGAAGCTTTCAATTGGCGATAATGAGAACGTCACTTTATGAAGATTTTGGTACTCTTTATACAAGAGTCGTAAGCGCCGACTACTAACTACCAAATGCCACAGAAAATCATCATACAAAGGCCAGGAAACTCTTATAGTACGTCAAACTCATTGTAGAGCCGGGATGATCCGAATATTCTCAGAATTTGCACAACGCGCAGTACAGCAGGTCCGCATGAAGTTTTGCACATCATGAAGCTTTTTTCTAGATTCTGATGGCATTTGGGTGTTTTTTTCAGTGAAGGTAACATCTAAAAAAGGACTCGTACTTTATTCAAATTACTATATTGCATCGCTATGCACTGTTTTCAAACACTGAGTCATAAGGGTGGCTTTTAAGCGATAGGACAGAAATTTGTCAGACACTTAAGTAGGAATAGAACGTTAATAAGGAGCGATACATAGTTGTGTGGAGCAAACAAATTAGACAGCATGAAAAGGTTAGCCTGTACAAAAGCTGTGAGCTGACATAAGAAGGATGTCTTAAATCAATGTGTACGAGTTTAATACGAACCTCCTAATGCACCCGACTCCTCTTGCCACCACTTTGTGCTTATCCGACAAACACGAACTCCGCCAAATATTTTATGATTGTTTTCAGGGAAAGTGACGGTGGTTCAGAGGTTAACGACGCGCACGGGGGACCTGGGTATTCTATTTAAATTCGTTTCACAAAAACCATTTTCACTTAGGACGTTGGCAACCTTCAAGTGGTCCCTCAAGTAAATACCTATTTTTTAGTAATAATTCCGACTATTAAAATATCGGGGAAACCAATGCCAACTATAGGATCTCCGGATTCATACGATATGATGATTATGCTTTCTTTCATTAAGAAGGTGTTATTTTGTTTGTGCCAGATTCTTATTCCAGGTTGTTTACCGTCAGGCACGATCACCCAGATGCACGGGCCACCGAAGACAACGCATTATTAATTATAATGAGTTAACTCATGCTCTAGACAATTCCAATAATACTAAGATAAATTCTTTTGGTCCTGTTAATTACGTAGTACACACGTTCATACACGGGACCCACACGTTGTATGTAGTCTACGTCGCAAAAGGGATCAAAATAAAGAATAACTCGATTTGTTTTTGTTGCACAACGACATTTATTTCCTGGTTCTCCTGCCACGCGTGTTCTCTTTACGGCTGTGACGTCATCCATGTCTCTAACGTGAGCATCTTCTCGAACATACTCTCGAATGGCATCCTCGTCTCTAATGTGAACGTTCTCCTTTTCATAAACTTTTTCTTTAGTGGTTACATCATTTTGCATGCATTTGCATACGCGCTATGCTTCACTGTAATCAAGCGTCTCTGCATAAGAAATACATATAATTGAAAATGATTCGAAGGTTATTATAAGACAAAATGTTAACTTTTTAAAGTATTAAAAGGAATTAAATGTGCATAGCGTTAAAAAGTGTACAAATGAAAAAGCAACGAAAAGACATTCTAGAAAAGATAATGAAAACGTTTGAAAATAATTTATTTTAAATATAACAGACACGGAATACAAAAATGAATCTAAATTTAAAAAACAAAAGAAAAATCTTTTTGTGGTAGCTAAAAATTGATTTAATTCACAAAATGAAAATAATTGAAAACGGAAAACGTGTATGCGAAGCAATATGGTGGATACGATGGTGAATAAAAAGAGGGAAGAAAATGAAGGAAAAAAATGAGAGAACAAAATAATCACTGACATGCGACAAAGAGAGAGGGGGGAGAATATAAGCAGAGCAAGCTTTTATTTGCAAAAACATTGCAAAATAGTCGTTATATATGAAAAGAAAAAAGAGTGAAAATAAAACGTTTGTTATGCACACATCAATTGAAGTGAAAAAATGAATACTCTTCGCAAGTGAATTTTAATTATATGATTTAAAACATACACTAATTCAAACGTCTCTTCTTGCGCCATTTTTAACAGCGTCGAAACATGTAATGTTTTAACCTATGCCGAATAAACTGAATTGAAATAAACTAAATATGCAGTTTGCACGGCTAAGCTCAAAGATGTCAAAATGTACGGTGGCTGTTACATTTTAACTGCGTCGTTATGTTTCAACCACTCGAACTCGCATGTTGTCTTTTTTATTACATAGGCGTCACCACTTATCAAGGCCGATAGGCCACTCAAGGATAAGGGTTAAAGAGTGTAGAGTAGTCAAAAGGACAATATAGTAATCGATAGTAATGGAAGTTCGGTAAATTTGTTAACTTAAGTGGAACGGCTCATCAGAAACTTGTTCACGTGGGACTTGAAGACAACCATATTATAGACAGCTGGAAAGCAGGAAAACGGAAGACAATTCCACAGGCGTGCAGTTCTAAGAAAGAAGCTTTGATCATGGAATCTATGTTTAGGTTTAGGCACAGATAAAGAGTGGGGAAAATTATTGATAATGTTTTCAGCTAGTCTAGTGTTTCTTGTGAAAGTTTGGCGAGGGGGGACCATAGATTGAAGCTCAGTTGAACACTTTCCATGAAAATAACGATAAAGCAGAGAAAAACTCGCAACATCTCTTCTGTGAGATAGAGGTTGCAGCGAAGAGAAAAGGACATCTCCCACCAGGCCACGAAGTCTATTTTGAACCCTATCAAGGCAGGACAAGTCTTTTCTAGCAGCTCCTGCCCAGCTGTGGCAACAGTACTCCATCCTTGGACGTATCTGGCTCTTATATAGATAGAGAATTGCATCAGCAGTGAGATATCTACTGGATCGATAGAAGGATCCGACCATTTTTCCAGCGGCCTTGGCAACAGATTTGATGTACGTATTCCATTTAAGATCAGGAGTAAAGGTCAAGCCCAGAAGCCTGTCAAGACTTGAGGCCTCCCCAAGACGAGAGCCATTCATTTTAATTGATGCCAGATAGGGATCAGAACGTTGATGATGTAAAGATAGAAGCTTGGTTTTAGATGCATCAGAGGAGAGAGAATCGGAGAGAACTTGGTCGTTTACTGTCTTAGATGTGCTACCATAGATGGTAGTGTCGTCAGCAAAAATGTCTACGAATGATGTAAGGATGTGATTTGGAAGATCATTAATGTAGATCAGGAAAAGAGTTGGGCCCAGGATGGACCCCTGAGGGACTCCAGCATTTATACTGTGAACTTCTGATTTTTGCCCATCAACTACTACTCTTCTGAACCTATCAGAGAGAAATGATTTAATAATTGAGAAGACATTTCCAGCTATACCATAGCTGGAGATCTTGTGAAGTAAACCTTTATACCATACCCTATCAAAGGCCTTTGATATGTCAAGAGCAATTGCCCTAGAAAGGTTGCCTCTGTCTGAGACTTTTTTGCAAAGTAGCAAACAAAAATAAAGGAAAAAAATGAAAATCCGACTCAACATTTTTTTAAGTGAAAATGAAATACATTTAATCGTGGTTTTTCCAAACTAATGTATTTCGTTATTTTTCAAAAGCTTTTTTCGCACACACGTATTTTACAACGAGCTGCCGCAAAACATGTGTTTTTTAAAAGTCTCCCTCCCCGCCACCTCACGCCGGCCCTACCGAGCGCTTTCTTGTCCTCGTGTTCATACGTTCATCTTCCTCGGCATACACTTTACTTCTCTTCTTGACCACATGGTGTATTTTTCTCCTTTGCTCGTGACGCAAGGTTGTGCATACTTGTTAAGTTGCATATCGCTAAAACGGCTGCCCTGCTACCAATATTTTCGCTAGTAGGCTATCCTACAGCTGCTGATATCATTCTGTCGACCCTCTGTTACAATAAGGGCACGCCGCTTCGTTACAAAAATAACAAATATTTCAAAGAACGGAATTTATAAAAAATAACAATTGAAATTCTGAATTTTTGAGACGAGATATAAATCCTTGTGCTATTTTGATTAATCGGAGCAATATTCTCATCTTGGGTGTTATTAGCACAGCGTTGTGTTTAAAAAAATACGTGTTAGTATTGATCCTCTGTTTCGTAAAACCTATTTTCACCAATATTAACAATTAGTATAGATACCCCTAAGAATTGAGTCATAGAAAAGCCTTTAAAAATAGTGACCCCTGAAGATTGAACTTTCTTTATGATCTACGGACCCACCATCAAACCCACGGTTCGAATTCTGGTAATACAGAACCAACTCTCTTTTCCTTATTTAAGAAATAGAAGTATGTTTTCAACGCCTGCGGAAGGTCGCAGGTTGCGGTGACCGAAACGTTGTGCTAATAACACCCAATATTAGAATAACAGTCTTATTAATTTTTTTAATATATTTTCACCCCAAACAAGGTACATTGCCACTTTGGTGTATGGGGCTACTATCAGGAACATAAGCTACTCAGGTACTGTGTAGGGAGTTGGGCAGTAAGATGTCGGTTCACGTTACACTTGAATTTCTGCATGGCAGTACAGTTTGGGAAGCAGAGAACCGGAATGGAATTCCAAAGTCTAGCGGTTCTGGGGTATAAACTACTGGAGTAGAAAGCTCTCCTACATCTAGGGATCTCCACTGTGAAGGGATGGGATTTAGCTGCTTGTCGAGGGTATTTACGTCGTGGAGGCACAAGTGCTTGCAGTTCATCAGAGCATTCACCATTAAAATACTTGTAGAACAGGCAGAGGGACGCAACATTTCGTCGGTGAGACAGAGGCTGAAATTTAAATGACAGTTCAGGGCCTATTAAATAACAATAACAAACATTGGCCTCATTTAAAAAAGAAAAGATGATGCAATTGTAATTCCGGAGGAGGTCAAAAGTTTGTAGAACAAAAGCAGCAGTTTATGATATAGTAACGAAAGTCGGCGAGTTAAGATTAGTTAGTCGGGAAGCGGAAGGTCGGACAATCCAACAGTGTATTCAATCAACGGGGCGTGTGTAAAATTGGGTATTTAAAAATGTATCCTGTAGTGCGGCTCAACTTGACCTGCATCTGAAAATGAAGACACTTAGAACTGGAATCAGGAAGTTTTCTTATCTTAATTCGCATGCTTCGAGATTTCGGAGACATTTATTCCAGCGTCTTCAAATCGAATGCCAACCGGCGGCGATCAATGGAATCAGTGTAATGCAAAGGATGTCCCTTTGTCTCTGCGCCAGGCACGCAAGAAGTTATTACTGCCACCAATCGCGTATTTGAACTGGAGACAATATTCCATTAAGAACAGCGTGTAAAAGAACTGTCTCGTGTAAAGTTAATCGTCTTGTTTATTGAACTTTTGTATTGTATATGATTACACATCACACCCATACACGCATCGGTACACTCTACATACGCTGTAACAGTATGGCATGCGGAAAGGGAGATAAAAAGGGAATCCATATACACAGACAGTACGGGACAAATTAGGTTAGAAATTCGTTTTTCACTATTTTTCAGGAAGGAGAGACTAGTTGTCGGTGCATCAGTCTAGTGTGGCAACAATGTTCTATGCATGGAGAGACGGTGGATTTATAATCATATAGGATAATAGCAAGTATAAGAAGTTTGTTAACTCGGTGGGGGGGATACCTTCTTTACAGCAGACTTGAGCGCATTTTATGTGTGCTTATCCCACTCCATGTTGCTTAGGGATGTCAGGTCGAACAATTTTAACGTTAGACTCTAATATAAAGTTCTATCGAACATGTCAATATTAACAATCCATTTAATGACTATACTGCTTTTTACTGCCTGTTTTCTTTCGAATTAATGGTATTCTATTTTATCGTAAAGCCATCTTAATTGTATCTACTTTAATTTAAATTTCCGTTTATTTGACTTTCTGTTTCTTTGTGTGTTTAGCCATTCTTGTTGTGACTTTGTTTTCTCATATGTTTTTGTCAGACGTTTTTAGTTTTTCTTTCTATTTCTTCACCATAATCTATATAAATAAAACAGTAAATGTATGTGTGTGTGTGTGTGTGTGTAAATATCTAACAGGTAAACTCATAAAATACTGGTCACATAGCACTGAAAATTTCAGGAAATAATATTCATTAACCAAGGATGGTTTATAGCGAATAATATATTTGTTTACATGCATGAATAACGCATGCAGACATCGGCAAATTTACATGTAAAATGTACATTAACATCGAGCAGACATTTTGTGCGGTCAGGCGCATGCGCACAATTAATAGAGAACACAACATTAGGTTGGAACGCCGATGTTTTGATTTCAATTCTAACTGATAACACCAACTCTTTTTTTTGTATTCATAAAATAAAATGAAATAATACGTAAATTTTATTCACGGTTTGGAATTTGTAAGCTTATATATCATTTATTTTACGATCTCATATTTATTTCAGATGGAGGAGTGAAAAATAATATACGGAATACGAACCGTGGTGAAATAATAACATTTAGAAAGTCATTCCTAATATGGGGAGGGAAAGGTATTTTTAAAACTATTCTGTACTTTCACCTAACAATTTATTAAATTAGAAACTGAAATACGGACCGCGCTGAAACAATATCGTTATTATTTAGAAAACCATTCTTAATATGGGTAGGGTAAGGTATGTTTTTACCATTCTGTACTTTCTCCTAAGAATTTAAAATTTTCTCAGTCATGAATACCAAGCAATCAAGTTGTTTTCACCAGACATTATCTTCTCCTTAAAAACAAACGGGGAGGAGATGGGGGTAGCTGAAACGCTGTACCAAAACAGATAATACACTTTGATCTTAGCAAAAAGGCCAAGTAAGCGTAATATAGTTTCCTACCAGGCATTATCTCCTCCTTAAAAAAAAAACAAAGCAAAGATACAAAATAATCGACTCAGAATATATTTTAAGAATGGGGGCGGAGTTAATCCCAGAAATGGCTGAAGTAGTTAACGATCTCAGAAATACTTTATTTTATATATATTTTAAAGGAAGTGAGGAGGGGAGATACGGACTCAGGCACGGAAACGGCTGAAGCAGTTTATGATCTCAAAATTACTTTATTTTATAAGAGACAGGGCGGATATGAAGTCAGCCCCATACATGGCTGAGGCTGTTTAGGATCTAAATAATTCCATACTTATTTTTAAGAGAGGAGGGGTGATATAGAGTCAGTCCCGGAAATGGCTGAAGCAGTTTACGATCTCAAATTTTCGTTATTTCATATGCATTTTTAAGAGATGGGGTGATATGGAATCGGTCCTGGAAATGGTTGAAGCAATTTACGATTTAATACTTACTATATTTCATATATATTTTTAAAAGACGGTGGAAAGAAACTGACATTCGGAATACGGACCGTGCTGAAATAATAGTGTTATTATTCAGAAAGACATTATTAATATGGGGTGCGTATGTTTTTAACTATTCTGTACTTTCATCTAACAATTTAAAAATTGGCACACAGGATGCGGACAGTGCTGCTATTATTTAGAAAGGCATTCTTAATATGAAGAAAGGAAGGTATCTTTAACCTAAGAATTTTATAAATAAAAAAAACTGATATACAGAATAAGGACCGTGCTGAAATATTAACGTTATTTAGAAAACAAATCTTAATATGGCCGGGAGGTTTTTAAAACTATTTTGTACTTTCACCTAACAATTTATTAAATAAGAAACTGATATCAGAATACGGATTGTGCTGAAATAATGAAGTTATTATTTAGAAAACCATTTTAATATGGCGGTGATGTCGGTTAAAATAATGAAAAATGATTGTCAAAACTATTAACATATCAAGGAATTAAAAAAAATATGAAATGTGAGTTAATTTATTGGTGTTTTTTTTAATGAAATAATCAAACTAGACAATGTATCTAAGTTATTATTTTCGTAAGGGTGGGGGCTATATAGTGTGTTAAAATTATGAAAAATTATCGTCGAAATTAGAAACATATCCAAGAATTATGACAAATGATGAAATGTGAGTTAATCGATTGGCCTGTTTGTAATGAAACAATCGGCCCAGACAATATATAAAAGTCATTATTTTCGTAAATGGTAGCTATTATGTGGGTAAAAATTCTAAAAAATGATTGTCGCAATTAGTATCATATCCAGGAATTATGAAGAATGATGAAATGGGAGTTAATTGATTGGTCCCTATATATTGAAATAATCAACACAGACATTATATCAAAGTTAATATTTTCATAAGGGGAGGGGGGCATACGTGGGTTAAAATAATAAAAAATGGTTGTCGAAATTAGTAACATATTTAAGAATTATGAAAAATGATGAAATGTGAGTTGATCGATTGGTGCCTTTGTAATGAATTAATCGGCTCAGACAATATACCAATGTTATTTTTTTCGTTAGGGAGGCGATAATGCAGGTTAAAATTATGAAAAATGATTGTCGAAATTTGTAACATAACCAAGAATTATGACAAATGATGAAATGTGAGTTAATTGATTGGTCTGTTTGTAATGAAACAATCGGCCCAGACAATATATAAAAGTCATTATTTTCGTAAAGGGTGGCTGTAATGTGGGTAAAAATTCTGAAAAATGATTGTCGCAATTAGTATCATATCCAGGAATTATGAAGAATGATGAAATAGGAGTTAATTGATTGGTCCCTTTGTAATAAAATAATCAACCCAGACATTATATCAAAGTTCTTATTTGCGTAAGAGAGGGGCGATAATGTGGATTAAGATTATGAAAAATAATTGTAGATATTAGTAACATATCCAAGAATTATTAAAAATTATGAAACGTGAGGTAATTGATTGGTGTGTTTGTAATGAAATAATAAGGCCATACAGTATATCAAAGGCATTATTTTCGTAAAGAGGGGGGGGGGAGAATGTAGATTAAAATTATGAAAAATGATTTTCGAAATTAGTAACATATCTAAGAATTATGAAAAATGCAACGTGAGTTGATTGATTGGTCTGTTTGTTATGAAATAATCGGCCCATACAATATCTCAGAGTTATTATGTTAGTAAGGGAGGATGCGATAATGTGGGTTAAAATATATAAAATGGTTGTCGAAATTAGTAACATATACAAGAATTATGAAAAATGATGAAATGTCAATAAATTGTTTGGTGTGTGTGTAATGAAATAATGAACCTAGACAATATATCAAAGGTATTATTTTCGTAAGGGAGGGGGCGATAATGTTGGTTAAAATTACGAAAAATGATTGTCGAAAATCAAACATGTCCAAGAATTATGAAATGTGAGTTAATTGATTAGTTATTTTCCTAAGTGGGGGTATAATGTGGGTTAAAATTATGAAAGAATGATTGTCAAAATTAGTAACATTAGAATTATGAAAAATGATGAAATGTGAGTAGATCGATTGGTGCGTTTGTAATGAATTAATCGGCCCAGACAATGTATCAAATTAATCTTTTTCGTTACGGAAGGTGATAATGCGGTGTAAACTTATGAAAAATGATTGTCGAAATTAGTGGCATGTACAGGAATTATAAAAAATGATGAAATGTGAGTTAATTGATTGGTATGTTTATAATGGAATAATCAGCCCAGACATCGTATCAAAGTCATTATTTTCATAAGAAAGGGACGATAATTTGGGTTTAAATTATGAAAAATGATTGTCGAAATAGTAACATATCCAACAATTATTAAAAATGATGAAATGGAAGTTAAATGATTTGTGTGTTTGTAATAAAGCAATAAGCCCAGACAGTAAAGCAAAGTGTTTATTTTCGTAAAGAGGTGGGGCGAGAATGTAAATTAAATTATGAAAACTGGTTGTCGAAATTAGTAACATATCCAAGAATTATGAAAATGATGAAATGCGAGTTAATTGATTGGTGTGTTTGTAATAAAAAAAAATCAACCCAGACAATATTAAGTTATTATTTTCGCAAGGGGTGGAGGCAAAAATGTGGGTTAAAATTATGACAAATGATTGTCGAAATTAGTAACATATCCAAGAATTATGAAGAATAATGAAATGCGAGTTAATTGATTGGTCTTTTTGTAATGAAATAATCGGCCCAGACAATTTATCAGTTTCTGTTGGTGATTAATAATATTTTCCTGAATTTTAAATTCTAATTTCTGGGAATCCCGTCACAGCTGTAGTGGTGAGTAGAAAGATACATAATTATGTTGCTTTTAACGTGCTCTGGAGTTCTCTAGCAATGAACAAACCTTTACTTTTGGGGTGGGGCTGGAGGGAGTAATGTCATATTCCAAAAATATGGAGTAACTATGGAATCATATTCTGGAAATGACGTCGTTTCTCTTAATAATGTGTTGTTGGTGCTTGTGGTAGGAACCGGAAGAACTACATCAATATTGAAAATTGTGGTAAAGTAAAAGTTGCCTAATGATCATTCGCGTCAATGCATTTATGTAATTATTTGGAAAACTTAAAATCATGGTGTCAGTAGTAGGGAGAGAAAGAACACAGTAATGTGGAATTTTGTAATGAAGCAAGGGTTGCCTAATCACTAGGCTTTTCAATTTATTTGTTTTTAAAGCCTGCTGAGTTTATTTGTTTGTAAAGCCTTGTGAAAATGACGTTTTTCCCCAAAAAAATGTTGTTGTCGGTAGAGGTGAAAAAATTAAACAGAGTAATGTGGAATTTTATAATGAAGCAAGGGTTGTCTAATCACTTAACTGTGCCAATGTATTTATGCATTAATTTTTAAATTCTGCTGAGATTTCTTCCAAAAATGACAATTTTTCTTACAATAATAGTGCCGTTAGTGAGGAAGGAAAGAAATGCAGTAATGTTGAAATTTATGGTGAAGCAAGGGTTGCGAACATATACCAACACAATGTATTTATGTATTAATTTGGAAATCCTAATGATCCATCTTCTAAAAATGATTTCAGTTTTCTTAAAATTATGGTAGCCTTGGTGGGAAGAGAAATTATTTCATATATGTTGTAAAATACTTGTCGAGAGTATGTTAAATTGCTTCACATATATATAAATTACCTGTCCAAAGGTAAGGAAACATATTTTAAATATGTGTTGTAAATTACCCGTCCCAAAAAAAGTAAAATTATTTCATATACATTCTGTAAATTACCTGTCTTAGGAATGGTACACTTATTTCATACATGTAATAGCCGTCCTACGGTAGGTAAAATATTCTTTTGCTCGAAATAGCAAATGATACATAGACATTAAAAATTCCTCTCTCCAAAGAATAACAATAAAAAATTATATTCAAAACCAACTTAAATGTTCTCATTGTTTATACGTGCCCCAGACAACGCCGGGTAAAACTGCTAGTAAATAATAATTTTATTATATAGAAGCAATAAGCGACGATAATTTAAAAAAGTTTATGGCTTACTTTTTAAAAGAATTCACCCCTTAACGTGTGTACTTTGCTGAATGATTTGTAAACCCCATTAGTATTTCCAGACATATATCAGATCACTTCTTTTTAGGGGAATTGCTCCAAACAAGGCATGAAGCCATTTGATATGCTGCGCTAAAATAATACTACTTCAAAGTCAAAAAGTATCCAACGATAAGTGTAAAATAGATAGATTTGGTCTAAAAAAATAGGATTTGTAAGAAACATCGCTCATGGTATTTAAAGACTAAAAGAGAAAATAAGGGAAAAGATGTAACGTTGTATAATTTGTAACGGTTCAGATTTATCTTCCGTAACATTTTAACCGATCCAACACGTTACTTCGCAAAAAAAAAAAAAACGAGATGACAGAAAGAAAGGAGAGGAAAATGTGAGAAATTCTACTCGTTTTTCAGTTTTAAATAAAAGGAATTTATTCTTAGTATTTCCAACAACGCACTCTCTCTTAATTTAAATAGTTCGTTTCTTGCATCGACATGTTTTAAAGATGCTTTCGTCACCTACGTGTTATTTTCCGGTCATGTCTCGAACATGTGCATCTCCGTCCTTCTTGAGCCACGTGTGCTTTTTTGTCTCTGCTTTTTCTTTCCTTTCGCTTTGACCTCACATCGCAACTTGGTTCGGTCATTTGCATATGTATTATGCTGCTGCTGCTGTCAGCGTCAGCGGCTCTGTTCCAGAGTGTTATAAACTACACTCTCCTCAAATATTGGTGAAACTGGCTACATCTGCTACCACTGGAATACTTCGAGGTTTTATGCGCCAAATTTTAGTTATTTAAATTTGACAAGTTTCTGTTATATATTATAAATATATTGCAATTAGCAAAACCACAACTTATTGTTTGTATCTTAATATTATTATGATTATTTATTTAAAACGGATGGTGATGTGCTTGTAAAATTCAGACGGAATATAGAATGCTTTAATATTTATAGATTCAACGCAATCATTGAAATAAAATTGCAAGTCATTATTGATCTGCATATGTAAATGACTTTAATGTTGTGTCCCGCACACAAGAGACACTGCAGACCAATGACACATGGTTCAAACCTATATGTTAGACACTAAGTGCTTCTTTTATTTAGACTATTTCCCCATTCAAACTGGTGTCATGAACAGAAAACCATCCGGATTTCTTCACACAAGTATATGATTGGCGGAGTTAAGCAGATTTGTATAGAAACCTGAAAGAGGCCTTTAAAACTATGCTGACAGCCTAAAGTTTAACTTCACACTATCAGCAACGACTACAAACAACCGTTCATTAAGGGGCTTACTAGATTGTATTTTTACAACGTTGTTGCTAAGACCACTCAGTTATTTCAAAAAATTATATCCTTTTCCGGGACATATCTTGAGACTTGATTTGAAGCGATATTCACCGAGAATAGGTTGGGTCGGTTTCTTCCATAGCACACGAAGTACCCTGAAAGGACGTAAACGATGCACGGCATTCCGCAAAGGTCAAAATTGTGATGGATAAAAAGACCCGGGATCAACGGCGAACATCATAGACTTGTAAGCAGGAGCTACGTTTGACGTCATGGTGTGTTATCACGCCTTCAACTATCCTCCCGGTTATTTTGGAGATATTTCTTCGTGTATAAGCTCTCGTACGTTGCGGCGAGCTGCATGACTAGACCAACGAAGTCTTTTCTTTAAAAGAGCTTAGTTAAAGGACAGATCCTAGATCGCACCCTGATTTGTGTATTATAGACGAACTGGTGCAAGCAGACCCGAAGAATTCGGCAGAAGAAGTATAAGTTATATCACAGTGTAGTGACATATCACAAACATATTTTGAATACTATTTAAACAGTAATTTTATTATCTATCTAATTGAATTGGGGCTTGTCATGAAAAGCTGCTGTTTTAATTCGTTTCAGCTGGAATACACAGTCGCTTAATCTGTCGACATATTTGTCAAGCAGTATCGTTGGGTATCACATCACTTCAGCTTCCCTGTAAGCTGTCCATTGTGAATATAAAGTTTTTATCGAGACAGTAGGAGCCATGATATCTATTCATCTCTCGGATCGCCGTTTCTGAACATCATATAAGCTATCATATTTTCTAATAAATCTAAAACCGGTAGTCGAATGTGTTTGATCAGTCATTTTGTGCTTATGACTAATTGACCGGAAGTATCTTCTGCAGACGCCAATGTTCTGATCCTGCAGGAAATAAAGAGAGGGTGGCGGGTTCTTCATGAACGTTATTGTTCCGTCAAAGTCATCTCACCTCTCCTGTTACAGAACACATATTATATTTGGAGCATTAAAATGGAGATTGCTAACAAGCTCAATTACAAATATCAAATTGATCTTTAATGAGATGCTTTTGTGTTGATCTATAATGAGATGTTTTTGTTTTTGTTTTTTTGTATTCTTCGTTCGTTCGTCTGACTTTTGACTAGAACTGAAGTAATATTTGATGAGGACATCCTGCACTTAATACAAATGTCCGACCTGGAGTGGAGACATCAAATGACATTTACACTACGCGCGTAATATCTTGCTAGAAATGTTTAGTTGAATAAAATTGGTTGAATAAGACACGTGCATACACGATGAATAATACTGTCAGAAAGGAGTTCATTAGGTGGGTAACATTTCAAGTGTCTATAAAATATCACGGATGGTTTAAGGCTTCAAATAAGGCTGGGTAAGTGTTCGAGATGATTTAGGGACACTGTAAGTTATTTGAGGCGTATATACCTATGGGAAATATTAGTGGCCAACGGCGGTCAAAAGTGAATAGAAATATTTGAGCTTCGTCAGTGTTCGCACTCGTTATTTACCAAGATATATTACTTAAATATTTATATAAAATTATAGAATTATGTCAGTAAACATGGAGCAATGTTACCACATCTTGGGAGGGACTACTCAGAACACCCTTTCCTGCCGGTTTCGAAATCTAGTGGGATATGTTTCTTCTCCTCCCTACTACCTGTTTCCCACAGAAGAAACGTAGTGAGTCTATCTCTGCTCTATCGTTATTTTTATGGTAAGTGCTTGACTATGTCCCCTGTAAAATTTTCACGGCAAACACTCGCCTAGATACAACCACTACCAAAAATGTCCCTTGCTCTCTATCTGTACTTAAAGCTAAACGAAAAGTTTATGAAAAAAGCTTATTTCCTAGAGCTGTCCAGCTGTGGAATAGAATACCACGAGACTTCTGCTAATCGTTTACAAGTTCAATATAAAAAATTCTTGTTGATCCGTTCTCATCAATAAACCATGTCTACCCAATTTCAATAATTGCCGTTTATCACAGTGTTCTCTCATTAGGTGATCTCTAAGCCATAATAAGCGGTGACAGCTCTTGTAAAAAATAAATCAAATTTTCCATCTATAAATTATTTTCATCTTTTCTGATGAGCACAAGAACCATGTTTCATTATAGATTGCATCGCCTATCCCCCAAATATTTAAATAGGCAATTCTACACTATAATAAAGATCACTATACTATAATAAATGTATATTAGATTTGCTCTTGGGGCAAATCTAATAGACCCTCACTACAAACTACAATGCAAACAGAAAATGGAATATAATTTTGTTCACCTCACTGTACTCACTGAATGATAGAAATAATGTAGGTAAAAATGTCTTCAAACTGCGAAATAGATAGTTTCCAAAACAGCATAGTCTATACAAGCTATTTTGTAAACACTTTATGAGAATAAGCTATTCCTGTAATGTGGCCGTTACACTTAAACCGTATCGTTACATTTCAACCACTCGGACCAGCACGTTGTCTGGTACCGATGCAGAAACAAACAAATAATCCAAATAAAAATAGACAAAAATATATTCAAATGTCAAATGTCTCATTCCAAATTTCTAGCTAACAGACAAGCTATTTGCTACGTCAAAATGGGTGTGAAACAATATCCCTTATAATAATGCATACAAGATTCGTAAGAAATGAACTTTCGTCTTTAACACTAAAATAACATTAGTGGTAAACCACGGCTCTCAAAAAACATCTTTGAGCAACAAGAAAATATGACTGACAGGACCAAAGAAAATTGGAAAGTGAGCTGACAAAAAGAAAAAAAGCGAACAATTTTACTCACCGACTTTTTTAAAAGTTTTCTCTCTCGGTCTGCTTCGTTTTTATGTCCCTCATTTTCGACTGCATTTTTCCGTGATAATATTTATCATTTATTTATATTTTTTTCATTTTGACATTTTTTGTAAAAGTTCTGGTCACGGCATCCTAAACAAATATATATAACGTACTCGCCACACTTTAACCACTCAGACCCACACGTTGTCTGGCACGGATGCAGAAACAAACAAACAAGCAAGAACATAAGAAATACGACAGCATTTATTCTAGTTGAATATAAAATGAATTTATTCCAGTAATTTCCGACAACGTACTTAACTGTATTTCAAAATATCATTCACGCTTCGAACATACCTGTCGAGACGCTCTTTTACAGACATGTCTATCATTGCTTGCTTTTCTGCTTTTTCTACCACGCGGCGCATTTTGTGTCTCGTTGCCCAAGAATTAAAACACGCCCGATCGTTTCCTTTATGCAACCATGTGTAGCTCTTTCTTCTTCTTCTTCTTCTTCTTCTTCTTCTTCCTCTTCTTCTTCTTCTTCTTCTTTGTCTTTCCGTGACGTCAGCCGTGCACACTTGCTTAATTTGCATATGTGTTAAGACGGCTACTGTTGCTAATATTTTCGTTAGTCACCTATCAGATGGCTGCTGATGATTTTCTCATACGCATTTCATACGCGTGCCATACGCGCGGCATATGCGCTAATGTAACATTTCTCAGGTACACCAATACAGTTTTTTAAATAACAAAATAAAAAACTACTATTCACAGCAACACGTTTATGAAATAATGGGAAATTCCTACTAGAAATCAAATATGCCATTAAATCCGTTGTTGACGAGGCCAGCATTATATATAACTTGTCTTTCTAACCTTTCTAAAGATGTGTGTGTGTGTGTGTGTGTGTGTGTGTGTGTGTGTGTGTGTGTGTGTGTGTGTGTAAAAATGTATGTTTGAGGGCAATTCTTAACCTATATACTTGTGACCCAACTCCTGTGAGGGCGGATTTAACAGTAATAATTGTTATAACAGAGCGTAGTTAACGCTTTTATTATGTGGAGAATATCAAGTAATTCCTGATTGCCTTGCTAGCTCTATTTTGCTGGTTGGTCACTCAACCTAACACAAGGGAAAAATAACTTCAGCTGAACGGATATGCGTTGATAATAACAGTTTAGTACGAATACTGTTTTACCAATGAATTAATGATACACTGGCGAATAGTATTGGAAATACTGTCTGCGTTTGGCTTTGGGTGACGATGACCCCTAAGTCACCATTCGCAGAACCCGCCGGCGTGAGAAACACTTCGATGGAAAATTACTCAAGGAGGAAGCTTACATGATTGGCAATTGACTAATAGAAACGATTATAAGCGTGACAGGGCGATCTCCTATTAGCTGGAGTGCACGCCCAGTGGCGTCTGACCCTCCCCTTTACCCATCTATAAAATGACGCACGAGTGAATGTTGTCAGTTGAGAAGACGAAAGAGTGGAGGAGCCGAGATTTGTGTGAAGAGAAGAAAAAAGTGTGACGCTGGAACGAGTTTCCGCTGCCGGACAATAACAGGACTCCCAGGGTTGGGTACGTTAACTACGATCCTATACAAGAAAGAACTCCAATCTCGCTAAACCACTATAAGCCATCTGACCTCGTAACTGTAACTTTCTGCAGGATTCTCCGAAAGAAAGGAGAAAGAAAGTGTATCACATAAGGGGATAGAAAAATGGTATCTCCTAAACAGAGAGGTAACGACGAGCTAACACGCTGCTGGCGATTCAACCAGACTGTTATCCGCTATTAAAAAACAAAGGACTCTTGACGCTTGTCACGGTATATAAAAGTGGTATAATTCCATCGGACTATTGGCTTCACGCCCTTCAAACATATATCTAATCATCTTTTGTTGCAACGGCATTGTATATTGTACGTTTTTATGAATTTTGTAATTATGTAGTTCCTTACAATATAATCTTTGTTTGAGAAACGATCAGAGGATTTGATCGTTGTTTTTTTCTGTTTTTGCTTTTCGGGTAACGTGCATTAAAATGCAGAGATCAGCCCGAGTGTGTGATCACAGATCTAATCTAAATCATAACTTGTGCGTGTGCCACTTACTCTGACTTGAGAACATAAATTTCTTCATTTCGTACACTATTCGTGCGCAGAGTGATGGACCCAGAAGCGACCAACCCACCCTTATCCTCGATCGATTATGGCCAAATACTATAATGTGTTAACTATTTGGGTGACCAGTATAGCTGTGGAACTTTGTCTGTGTGTTCCGTGGATCCGGTTATACTTGGATTCGAACTCTTATTCCAATGAACACCCGTTCGTGTCTTCGCCGGATTATATACTTAATTTTTAATCTACAGACTTGTAATTTGGTATAGAGATAATTCAGTTATGTGGACAGCTTTTTAATCGGTTTTCATCAGTAACAAAGGGACGCTAAGGGGTCAAAATCGATAAATTGGTACGTGGGAGGTCATCGGATTTTTATCTGTTTGTCGACTATTTCACGAATACGCATGCGTGAATCGTTCTCATGGCATATTACTTATTTTAAGAATAAGTAGGTTTGAAAACACTTGTCACACTGGATAATGGTTCTCATACTATATTCATTGTCTTTAGGTTTTGTTTTCGATCTTAGTTCAAGTATTTTTTACTTACAAGAAGTGAACTATTTAGAAAAGCATAATACTCGCATGCACGTCTCAGTTTTTTCCCGTTTTTTTTTTTACTTCATTTTTAAAGAAATTAAACGTTACGATTAATACGTACGGTAACGGCCGGGCAACGCTGATGGTCTGCTAGTATGTACATAGAAATAACATTATAGTTACATTCCAAGATTCAAATATTTATTTTTCATGCAAAACAGCTCCTCCAGCATGTTCGAATTTCTGTGCAGTTTTACAGATCCGTTTCGTCATGCAAAAACAAGCGTTAATTATTAAGTCAATACCGTCTATTTTCGTGCACATACTCTTCAGAAAAATTATAAATTTTGGCTTAGATAGAAAGCGTACATAACAATTGAATGTTGCAAGAAGAAAAAATTCAAAGAAGACTCAATATTGTTGATTTGTTCAGGCAGCCATCTTTGTTGTAAATATTGTAAGAGTAAACAAGTTTTATTCAACGTATATATTAAAGTGTTTTGACTTTATTTTAATCCTACAAAATAATTACTTACTAATATTATTATCACTATTATTATTATTATTATTATTATTATTATTATTATTATTACTATTATTACTATATTAATTTAATATTTATTTTCTGCAATTTGTTAATTAAGGTTATATCTAAAAAGTGTTTACATCGGTTTAAAATGCGTAACAAATTCTTTACATTTTATAGATTGGGTTAGATTGTTTGGTAATTTATTAATATTTATAAGGTATATATATATATATATATATATATATATATATATATATATTGATAAGGTATATATATATATATATATATATATATATATAATTCGAGGTTGTTAATATCCAGAGGTAAGTTAACCAATGAGATATAACGAGGTTAATACAACAAAGTGAACATATATATATATATATATATATATATGTGTGTGTGTGTGTTTGTGCGTGTGTGTGTGTGTATCAAATAAATCAATATGCTGTGATTAGTTTATAAATATATAAACCTAAATATACGGACATATTTATATATATACTTTAAAGCATAATTCTATATCAAATAAATCATTATACTTTTATTAGTTTATAGACATTCAAGTAGACATTATTTAAAAGTATCTAAAAGGGCAGATCTGTACATTCCTAACTAGTTACTCGTCCCAGTTAAAGGGAGATAATTCAATTTGAAATGTAAATAATTAGTTCCTTATGTTTTAGATATATTCTAATTGTTGAACTTTAATATATCATACATATACATCCCGCCTATACAAACATGCATATATACCTCACAAACACACACACATATATTTATGCATATATCTATTTAATTAATTAAATGCTAGCCAAATTTATGGAACCTTCTTGTTTCTAATTTATACTATTTGTGATGTCAGTTAGATTATGATTCAATTCATATTTTATAACTGTTCAATATGTGCTAAGATAAACAATTATTTATAAGATAATTGTTTAATAATAGCTTATGGATTTCTACCAGGTGTCTGAAAATAGAGGGAGGGGCATATCTTGTTTTATTTTATTTGCATGATTTTATGAGATCTTATTTTTGTCACTTACACCCTTGTCACTGTTTAATTTTTTTTATTATTATTTATTATTATATTTATGAATTTTATTTATATTTTTTATTTTTTATTTTTTTCTCCTGAAAGCTATTCAACACTCATTATTATTTTACTTTCATTTACTTAGTCGGGTTTTATTTATTTTATGCAAACAGCATTGTACGAGTGCTTGCCATTAATTTAATAAATTTTCTCTAGATACTATTACTATATGATAAACTTTGAAGGTGCAGAGGTTGCAGCGACCATAAATTTTAATATATTGTTTCGCATGAAAAATAAATATTTGGATCTTGGAATGTAACTATACTGTTATTCTTTTATACATGCTCTGTTGTTAGATTTAACATACATTGAGCTTTAAAACAAAAAGGATTGGTAGACCAAAGAATGAAATATAAATGAAAAAATATATTTTACCAAAACAGACTATGGAGAGAGAGAAAGAGAGAGAGAGAGAGAAAAGGCGCGCGCACACACACACACACATGTGTATATATATATATATATATATATATATATATATATATGATTCGTTTTTTTGGAAAAAGAATTCCAGCAGAGTGCTCAATTAAAAGGAAAATCCAAATTTTAAGAGCGTACTTATATTTTGTGTACAGAAAGTTGTTAGTTGAGACAGGTCATTGGTACCGTCGGTTTCAAGCCCGATAATAAGGCCCGTTTAAGGTATCCTTATCGAGCTCTCTTCAGCCAATATTCGTCTATCTTATAACCGGAAGTGTGAAGTATATATACCTCGCGAATCCACGTTCAAATCTCGTTTTGTTTAACCCCCCCCTTTTTTTTTTTTTTTTTTTTTTTATCTATCTATATATATATATATATATATATATATATATATATATATATATATATATATATATATCGGGTAATGTAATACCTAATTTTCAACTTTGAATTATTTAAATTTAAGATCTAATTTCGAAAAAATTTTTTTTTTTTTTTTTTTTTTTTTTTTTTTATATATGAATCGATTTTAATTTGAACCCCATTTAATTTTAAAATCTCTTTCCTTATGTATAAAAACTTCAAAATCTGTATTGGTATCGGTTAAAAACTTAAAAATTCGTTTAATTATATCGAACATTTAAAAATTTCCAAAAATACGTTTAAAGTTTTAAAAAATATATTTTTAATTATATCGAATCACGTTTAAAAATTTCGAAATACGTTTAAAAATTATTTTTATGAGGCCACAGTAACGGAACAATCCACAAATATACCGGAAATATATATAGGTATGACAAAAGGCCAATTTAAACAAAGATATTATGCACATATGAGCTCCTTTAGAGCTAAAACAAGGATGAATACAGCATTAGCTACCCGCGTGTGGGAGCTTAAAGAAAAAAATACACCCTTTTCCATAAAATGGAGAAAAATAGAGCATAGACCAGCATACGTCCCGGAATTAAGTCAATGCTCACTCTGTAACGCAGAGAAATACTACATCCTCCGGTCCATTCATGACCCAAAAATAAAATGTTTAAATGTGAGGAGTGAAGCTTTGAAAAGTTGCATACATAGAAGGAAGGGTCTCCTAATAAATTGGATCAATGAAAAGAACAACACTTAGATGTTGTTTTTATATATATATATATAAGGAAAACAAATTGTAAATACATAAATAATTAGTCGGTAAACTTGGATTTTAATCGCAATTATATTATAGATTTTTAATTAATGTCATATATATATATATATATTATATTTTATAAATGTAATTTATAATCTATTTCGAATTTAAAACTAGAGTAAAATATAATAATGTTAATAAACTAGGGAAATCACTTAGGATAGATAAATACTCACTTCCCCAAACCTTGAAAGATTTGGGTTTTTAAAAAATAATTTTTAAACGTATTTCGAAATTTTTAAACGTGATTCGATATAATTAAAAATATATTTTTTAAAACTTTAAACGTATTTTTGGAAATTTTTAAATGTTCGATATAATTAAACGAATTTTTAAGTTTTTAACCGATACCAATACAGATTTTGAAGTTTTTATACATAAGGAAAGAGATTTTAAAATTAAATGAGGTTCAAATTAAAATCGATTCATATATAAAAAAAAAAAAAAAAAAAAAAAAAATTTTTTCGAAATTAGATCTTAAATTTAAATAATTCAAAGTTGAAAATTAGGTATTACATTACCCGATATATATATATATATATATATATATATATATATATATATATATATATATATATATATAGATATAGATAGATAAAAAAAAAAAAAAAAAAAAGGGGGGGGGGGTAAACAAAACGAGATTTGAACGTGGATTCGCGAGGTATATATACTTCACACTTCCGGTTATAAGATAGACGAATATTGGCTGAAGAGAGCTCGATAAGGATACCTTAAACGGGCCTTATTATCGGGCTTGAAACCGACGGTACCAATGACCTGTCTCAACTAACAACTTTCTGTACACAAAATATATATATATATATATATATATATATATATATATATATATATATATATACACGAACACACACATATATATATATGTGTGTGTGTGAGCGTGTGCGTGTGTGTGTGCACATAGAGAGACAAAAAGACAGAGATTAACTGGCTTTTCCAAATATACTTTTTGGTACTTGTGCATAATTTGAACCAGACGTAACTCAACGTACGTATTAATCGACCTTGCTCAGAACACGACGTTAAGGTTAGGTAGGGGTATCTCTTCCGAAATTCGTTCTTAACATGGGGAGGTTGAGTAGGGGTGTCTATTCCGAAAGCTGTTCTTAATATGGGGAGGTTGGGGAGGGATGTCTACTTTGAAAGCCGTTCATAACATCGGGATGTTGGGTAGTGGTGTCAATTCTGAAAGCTGTTCTTAACTTGGGGGGGTTTGGTAGGGGTATCTATTCCGAAAGCCGTTATTAACATGGGGAGGTTGTGGTGCATTTCTTGAGCGTGCATCTCCAACCGCATCGATTCTTCTCAGATCTTCTTTTGGCGATGATGCACTTCTCACCACAGGAAACGCAGGTTATTATTTTTTTCAGCAATTAAATTTTTTTCTTGAGAATATGAGACCGCTTGTTCCAGTGTCATCAAATATTTTTCCAACCTGGAGATATTCGTTTTTTTACACAGTTTTCAGAAAAGGGCTGTTACAGGTGTGTGTTGCTAAACGATTTAATGATTTTTATTTCCTTCCAATTTTTGTTTCGAAAAGTTCGTCTGCTACTTTGTAGTGTATTGATTGGCTGATCGACGTCTTACGTCACATTATAATCAAACCCGAGCGCATGACGTGATGTTCCGAGCAAAAGCGATCGGACGCTCAGTTACGTCTGGTTCGAATTGTGCACAAATACCTACTTTTTATGCAATAAATAATTTGCAAACGATGGATTACGTTTATTCAGGAGTTTTCTTAAGATGTCACAAAAATCTCTTAAACTTAATCTGCAAATTTGAGAAAGAAAATTAAAAAATTCGGAGAGGTTTGACATGTCATAAACCCCTGCAAACAACAGATCACAGTTATAATAATAGTTATTACGTCACAAACTTGCCTTTGTCTAAAACTTTATTATTGTATTCGTTTAGCAAAGTGCTCGACTGAACTCCAATTTATGGTCCTCCTTTGCCAAACTTTCACAAAAACAAACACTCGTCTAGCTACAACTACTACAGATGACTTCCCCCACTCTCTATCTGTGCCTAAATCTCAACGCAGATTCCATGAACAAAGCTTCTTTCCCCGAACTGACCACCTTTGGAACGCTGTTCCGCTGGCGTGCTCCCGGTTGAATACAACGTGGTAGCCTTCAAATTCAGTGTAAACAAGTTTTTGTTAAAGTGTCCGCATAATCTACCCAATTGACACGATTAATGATTATTACACTACCGCCTTACATTAACCGTTATCCTCGAGGATCCTTTAGGCATAGATAAATGGTGACCCTCAAGTAAAATATTAGTTTAACGTCACAATTGTGTTAACTTATCAAAAATAAAAGTGTTTATGTTCAGTAAAATGTGAGCAAATCGCGTATGTTAAGTATTAAGTGTCGACATTAAAACCATAGTTGAAACTGGCTAGCGGCCAGGGAGAAAAGCAATTTATAACACATGAATAATCTCATATATGTGCCGAACTCGAGATCAATGATTGCCAATCATATATCAATAACTCCTATCTGATACAATCTCAAACTTCGCAACCACACAAAACATTCAGACTTTCTCGGATAACTTGTTTTAAATAATTAAGACTAGACCCGGAACCTCATAGGCGTCGTTTGGACTTGCAATGTTGACCGTTTTGACCCAGTCGCTTCTATGCAAGAAATATGATCTTTCAAGAATTATAATTATCGGTTTATTTTTACATTTTTAAAGGATTTTTTAAAAACACTATTACGTTTTACTTGCTGAAAGCAAAACTAAGTTGCTTGCTTCCATTTTTCTGTTTTATATCGTATTTCTATAATTAATTGGAATAGATTTTAATTAAACAAACTAATTTCGCTAATCGACCTTTGACACAAATCATTATGTCATCGTGAGATAGATTCTATGATCTTCGATTTTTACGAGAATCTATCAACCGTATTTGTTTCCTCCATCATTGATCATTGAACGTTGCAGAAAAATTTGCCTGGCGTTTGGTCGCTTCAAAGTAACAGCTCTAACTTTCACATCACTATGGTTCAAACTATTATCAATCGAACTATGTTAACATAAAAACAATTTTCATATACAAACAAAACACCTATGAAACAATGAGCCAATCAGCTTGTTATGTACAATGCTAAAACTTTTCTAGGATGTCCCATGTGATCATTTATAAAGACTAGGATAATCGAATGACTAAATTGCTGCGAACTCTCCTCGAAGCCTCATGACTTCACAGAAAAACAATTCATGCATTTCATATAAACAGATTCGGCCAATTTAAATCTCAACCTAAATATTTATTAAATAATTACTAGTTGTATCCAGCCCCGCATTGCTGTGGCTCGGTTTGTTTAAATGGAACACAAAAACAAAAACGACAAAATATATGTCTTATGTTCTGAATATTTTGGGGTACACAATACTTTGAGATGTCCCCTTTTCTGTGCAGATGTAGAGATTGTCTGATTTGCAGATTATAGAACACGCACCATATACTTGCCCATGTGAGAAGCAATCATGGTGTAAGTCACATAAATTTAAAAAGTGTCCCTGAATCTTGTTAATGGTTATTGCAAACGCCAAGCGAATTGTGAAGCGCAATATTTTAAATTAAAATGGTATATCCGTTTAAATCATACAATGAACGGTGCCTGTTCTTTCTAACAGTTGACAGAAGGGAAAACCTAAGGGTTTCATTTTACTATAGACATGTATGTAAACACGAACTAGAAAATTTCGAAAATTAAAAGTAATTTAGACGATTTTCTTTTTGTATCTGAGTATAGTGTTTTATCAAAGATAAACCGATGGGAAAATTGAAAAGAAAACTGTTTAAAGAATAAACCAACAAAGTAAACCAATGATAATTCAGAATGAAGAAAGGAAGAAGAAAAGAATGTAAAAATATTGTGCGATAAGTTTTCAAAAACAGGAAATAGTTTGGTAAACTGTTGTGTTTTTTATTCAAAGAAAATATAATATATTGATTTCAAATATAATTAATGAGAATATTCGTAAACATTTTGGTGCTTCTTTGTTATTGTTGCTAATTCGGAAATCAACATATTGATTTTCAAGTGAAACAAACAGTATCTACTAAATTGCCAGGCCATAGTAATGACAATAGCCAAAAGTTACGAAAAACGATGAGGGAAAAATTAATGATTAATGAAATAGTTTTCGAAGAAATTCGAAGTTGTAGCTGTTTCCCTTAGGTTTACGTCACATGTCGCGTGACCAAACAAATATAGCCGAAATCATTTTTTCGTGTAATCATTGAAGATCGGAATGATTGTGATATGACAATTAGGTAGATAACATTGGTTATTGTTGTGATTGATAAACAATGTTAGGAGTTATGATGTTTTTGTTTTTTTTAATTAAATATAAACTTTTCGGCTGGCCGAGTTCACTACAATAATGAAGAAGCGCCCTTTTTATCGGCATACCTATACAATGAAAAACCTCGTATATAGTTTTTTGTATTCTTGCATAATTTGACCCAGATCCTCGGGATTTTTTGTCAATTCTGATTCGGGCTCGACCGGCAGTCACCGCAGAAGCCGGGCCAAGTAATAGCTGCAGACCAATTTCAAAACAAACAAACCGGAAAAACAATAGAAATCCAATTAATATAAAGTAACAAAAACCTACTGTAAATTTACTGAATATATATATATATATATATATATATATATATATATATATATATATATATATATATATATATATATATATATATTTCAAGAAAAGTCGCATTTTGCATTGTTTATTTACTTTTATATGTTTTTGCAATTTTTTATCAACAAACCGTAAATTGTTTGGCGAAAGTTTTTTTCTTCAAGAAAATTTACATTTTTTAAGAGAAATGGCAATAAAGGTTTCTCTTTGCAAATAGATTATTTATCATAAGAAAAGATGAATGCTTTTTATGAAAACTGTAAATTGTAAAGGGAAAGTAGAGAAAAATGTGTGGGTTTTTTCAAGAGAATGTAAAAATTATTTTTGTCAACAGATGTTAAGAAAATAAACTGAAAAATATCCCACATTAATTATGCAAAAGAAATGTCGATTTAGTGTTTCGACATTTGAAGAACGCTCGGTTTATTCCGATGATTGCCGGCCTAGTCCTAACCACAATTGATCTCAAGGATTCGGGTCAAATTCTGCAATAATACTATTCTTTTTAATTTCATCTTTTTTTTTTTCAATTTTTTGAGCGGATTATCAGCGATTGTAAACTAACAAATTTAACCAAAATGCAAAAAAGTCAATAATTAAATATTTTAAAGGGGTGCTTAGTTTCTAATACAAAGTCCTAGTAAATCGATCCCCCTTATTCGAAACACGACATAAAATGATTGTCCGTATTGTTGAGAGTTTCTTTTCGATTTTTTCTTTGTTTTCCCCTCTAAATTTCACTTTTTAAACAAATTTTCCTGTTATTACAAAAAAAAAATTATATATATACATAAATTAAATGAAGGACGAATGGGCGAATGGGCGAATGGGATTACGAGTAAAAAAAATACGAGTAAATTATACGTTGTAGAATATGTACAATTGTATAAAATATATGTACAAAATGGGATATGTGGGGAAGTTAATATTTAAAATATATCCTCAAATAAGTCCTAAGATTTTACGAATTCCTTCTGTCAACAGAGAGAGGGCCTTCGTGAGAGGATAGAGACTGACTCCTGAATCCTCAGGTGATTCGAAGAGCCAGCCCGGTGTAAAATCCTAAACCAGTCCATTTTATATGCATTGGCACACGCTGGATTTTCAGCGAGGTGCTGACCAATACCACATTCCAAGGTGGACGAGGGTCGATGAGGGTTGACGAGGCTTACCTAGTCTGATGCTTGCTGGAACATGCTGGTTTATTCTTGTCTGCAAAATTAAACGGGTTCGACCTACATAGAGAGCAGCACACTGACAGTTAAATTGATAAATCACATTACTATTTGTGATGTAGAGCAGACCATCCTTCACAACTGAAGTAAATGCAGACTTAACACGATAAACCAAGCGAAGAGCAACAGCTGGGAAACAATTTGATACAGATTTGATAGCAAGTTTACCCAAACACTGACCAGGGTCACTAATCCAAAGGATTTTTCACTAAACAGGACACTTGGTGGGACCAAAAACTGTAGGAGAATTGTGAGCTTTAACTTTATTATAAATAATATTATCAACCAATTTCTCCGGATAACTATTGTGAATTAAAATGTCTTTAATCTTCTTTAATTCACAATCCAGTTTACTAGAATAACAGATTCTAAGGGCTCTATGCACTAATGTCTGAATGAGCCCTATTTTTCTTGAAGTGGGCACGAATGAACGCAATTTGTGAAGAGGCCGGTAAATGTCGGCTTACGATAAACAAACGTAAGAATATATATATATATATATATATATATATATATATATATAAACAAGTGATTAATAAAACATGTTAAAAGACATCTTGAAAAAGAGTTAAAAACATATTTAATTTTAAAAAAGGAAGCACTAGATAAGTGGATAGTCCTTAATCCGCGGAGTTTCGAAGAAATACCCTCCTTCTCATCAGAGGACAGGAATTAGCAAAATGCAGGATCGGATTTTGCATATAAAATTATTTAATGAAACTACAAGTAAGTCACAGATCTTACTTGGTTAAAAAAAGGGAGAGGATAGGGGAATAGGAGATAAAAGAAAAATGATAAAAAGATTTCACATGAATCGATAGTCCGGTGAAGGGTAAAAAAATCCAAGAATGGTAAATTTATGTATATATATATATATATATATATATATATATATATATATATATATATATATATGTATATATATATATCATTTTGTTTTTCATTTTATTCATTCGTTATAATTTTATAAGTGATCCCCACTTAAGTCTTCGCTCTTGCGTGGCATTTGTTTAACATTTGATAGAAATTCAACGATTGACTCCTGATGAGTTTGTTGGTGAAAGGGGACCTAGAGTCTTCCAGACCTTGTTTAAAGCGCTATATCTATTATATCTATAAAAGTGAAAGTGTCTGTCTGTGTGTGTCTGTGTCTGTGTCTGTGTACATTTCCCTACGCAATAACTCTGTCAATTTTTTGCCTAAATACTCGACATTTGATATCTAGGGTACTGAGATTTGGGAAAATTGATGTGATTGGTTTTCGGGCAAAAACTTTTTCGATTAAGGGGTCAAAGTTTAACGATTTGACTTTTGAGAACTCTACCAAACTCCTCATACAATTTTAGGTCAAAACACTTGAAATTTTAGATATAGGTTCCTTGGACATTGATCTAACTTAATAACTTGATTTGAGCCCAAAACAATCAATTTTAGGGGGTCATAATAGGGGTCAAAGTTTTAAAAATTTACGTTTTTTTTTTGTTCTTTTGCTCAGCATACACCTCAAAACACCCGGGCAACGCCGGGCACAAATGCTAGTATACATATATATATATATATATATATATATATATATATATATATATATATATATATACTACCCCTGATCCGTTGGGTCAGTATGTTATATTAGCTATGGAATTCATGTATGAGCGTGACACTTGTGACGTAAAGAAAATAGTTTTTTTTTTATATAAGAGAAACATTCTATGAAAGTATATTAAAATGAAAAATCACGGTCGTATCACTCAAACATGAAAAAAAATCTTCCTTATTTGTGTAAAGTTACCTATTTTTCTGAATAATCGCTCCAAAATCGAAAATTAAACATGATTTTCCTACGAATCGAACGCAGACAAAAGTTATTTAGCAGCAAAAATGCACATGAGCCTACTGATGATAAATATAAGAATGAAAAACCATATTGGAATCCTTCAACCAAGTTATAGAACCTTAAAATCTATAAAAAAAGGTTAATTAATAAAACAAAAAATAAAATCTAAATAAATAAAATAAAACTAATATTGAAACAGATTTGTAAATGTTTCAACAAATTCACCCTTCTCACACAACTATTTTGTACAAGAATTGTAAACAAAAAATAAAAAAGAAGGAAGAAAGGAAAAAGGACGGATAGAGAGTAGTAGTAGTAGTAGTAGTAGTAGTAGTAGTAGTAGTAGTAGTCTTGGCTTTACTACAATTGTTCTTATGTTTGTCAACGGGTTAAAGATGTTTAGTTGTAAGAAAATAGCGACAGTATAGTTGTAATAAAGAATAGTTGAAAAACACCCCCACTCTTCCCATGCTAAATAATAATTTCGAAATAATAACGTTAATATTTCAGTGCGCAGGTCAAAATCTGCAACAGAATCGATCTGTGTTTATTTCTTTACGTTGTTATGGGTTATGTATATGCGCGCATGCAAAACCAGATGTCGTAAACCGGAAAGTGGGTTACCTCACTCGTTACAAGATCATTTGAGTTTTATAATTATATAGATACAGGCGGCAAAAAGAAAGTCCGCACTTCTAGTTTTTTCAGAAACTGCAAATTTAAGCTAAATTTAATGTAAATATTTAAACAAACTATAACCCATTTGATTGGCCTTTTATTCTTCTATAATTTTACCTGTTCATATTTGACTTTTATTAAAATATTCACGTCAGTTTTAAAAAATAACTTCAAATTGAGGAGGCAAAAAGAAAGTCCGCACAATGGAAAATTGTTATTTAAATTGGAATTTAGGACATTAATGCAACACAAATACAACAGGAACACAATAAACTAGTTAATATTTAGTAGCATTTCCCTTCTGCAATTTGACAGCCTGCAATCTTTTGGGAATTCCTTGTATTAGATTGCAGCAATACTCCGGGGCAAGGGCATCCTACATTTCTTTAATTTTTGTCCAAAGTTTTTCCAAATTTATTATTTTATCAATGCGTAGCTGTTACTTGATCTAATGCCATACATTTTCGATACGATTGAGGTCTGGAGATTGTGCATGCCAATCCAAATACAGAATATCATGCTTTCCAGGAACCTCTTGACATTGCCAGCTGTGTGAATTGGAGCATTATCATGCATGAAGATAAGATTATCATCCAAATTCCGACCAAAGTAGAGTAGAAAATGCTTAGTCAACATATTAATGTACTTGGTCGAATTAATTCGACCTTGCAAGCGAATTATAGGCCCCACACCAAAACTAAACCTCTATCACCTTGAAGCGTTGCAACTGAGCGCCTAGGATTAAATTCTTCTTCTGTCTTCCGACGGACGTACTGCCTAAAATCACTCCCTAGCCTATTGAACTTGCTTTCGTTGCTAAAAAGCACTTTTGACCGATATGAAGAGTCATGATCTTCATTGCATCTGACGAAGCCAGACGAGGCATTCTGTTCTTTACAGAAATCATTGGCGTGCGTCTTGCAACATATCCTCGCAAATTTCTGCTCTTTACAGAAGAAAGAGAGCACTTTTTAACAAGATTGCACTGTTGTTGGATTTGGGGAACCGTGTCAAATCTGTTTTTTTTGGCTCCGGATCTTGATAGCATTGTCTTCCCTGTAAGAAGTAATTCTAGTACGACAAGATTTAGGGGCATCACAAAAACTGCCGGTATTTTGGTGCTTTTGCACAGTCGTTCGTACCGTTTTCTCATCACATTTCAATCTGCGCCCGATTTCTCGATTGGATAAACCAGAAAGATAGAGATTAATGAGCTCCTGACGATCACTAACAGAAAGTCGTGGCATATAAACTAAATGTTACGTTGTATAACCTGGAACAACAATTACGATTAGAGATGCTTTGTTGCCTGTTGGTGGATATTTTAAACTGATTTAGGAGTGATAATTTAAGCTGGGTTTAAGCGAATGTGTTACATATATACATACATACACACAGACACATGCATATAACTACATATACATACACATATATATACATATACACACATACATATATATGCATGCACACACAAACATATATATATATACATAGGTACATAGAAGCTAGAAGTAACGTTAAGAAAGAAATAGCGACAGCTAAGAGGGAATTTACGGAAACCACTAAAAAACGCATCGAAGCACAAAAACTAGGAATTCGTGACTTCTGGAAAATCTACAACAGTGTAGTAAATAATGGGCAATCAACAATTCCCCCACTAACCAACAATCACGAGGTTCTTTGCTCAGCAACCGAGAAGGGTAACATGCTTGCCAGTCGGTTTGCCTCAAACTCCACACTGGACCCTCTAAACCACGCCCTACCTTAATTTCCTATGCGGACAGACGCCACGCTAGACGATCTGATAATCACCCCTGCTCAGGTGCATGCTATCATAAAAACCCTTGACACTTCAAAAGCATGTGGACCCGACCTCATCCCAGCTGTGCTATTAAAAAAGTGCTCAGCCGAAGTAGCTCCAGTTCTCTCCAAACTCTACAACAAATGCCTTAATGAATCTTGCTTTCCGGGCTGTTGGAAAACTGCTTCTGTGGTACCAGTATTCAAGAATTCTGGCGAAAGGACTGACCCATCAAATTATCGCTCTATTAGCCTCCTCCCACTTTTTGCCAAAATATTTGAGACCTTAATTAACCATGCTCTAGTCCAGCACCTTACAGATGCTAAACTTCTGACCGACCATCAATATGGATTTAGACAAGCCCGTTCCACGGCAGACATCCTCACTGTAATCTCTGAACATATATACCATTCACTGGACAAAGCGGGAGAGGGTAGAGCGGTAGCTCTAGATATATCTAAGGCTTTTGACAGGGTATGGCATGAGAGTCTCCTCATGAAGATTAGATCTTACGGTATTACTGGTAGAATACTTAACGTAATTAAATCCTTCTTAGATAAGAGAAAAATCCAGGTTGTCCTCGACGGTCATACATCTAAACAATATGATATAAATGCGGGAGTGCCCCAGGGATCTATCCTTGGACCTCTGCTGTTCCTGATATTCATAAATGACCTCCCCGACAAAACTGCCTCTGAGATGGGTATATATACTGATGACACCACACTCTATAGCAGGCACGACAGGAAAACAAATGAACATATATCTAAAGTAATGGCAGAAACACTAGAGGATGACCTTCAATCAGTAGTGGAATGGGGACAAAAATGGATGGTCACGTTCAATGCCGCCAAGACAAAACTGGTTTCATTCAATAATTACAAGAAACCTTCTCTACCACTTATAGCAATGGCTAACGACTCTTTATCTGAGAGTACGTCTCTCAAGCTCCTTGGCCTAACGTTCACAGGAAACATGAGTTGGAACAATTACATCGAGGGCATTGCCAGGGCCGCTGCGAGGAAGGTGGGCTCTCTCCACCGTGCTAGAAAACTTCTAACACCCGAAAGTATCCTGTACCTCTATAAGGCCACTATTCGCCCATGTATGGAGTATTGCTGTCATATTTGGGCTGGTGCATCGGCTACTAGTCTCTCGCTCCTTAACAGGGTTCAAAAGAGAGTCGCAAATCTGATAGGCCCTAAACTGACATCTAAGCTTCAGCCTCTGTCCCATCGTCGAAACGTTGCATCCCTCTGCCTGTTCTACAAGTATTATAATGGCGAATGCTCTGAAGAACTGCAAGCACTTGTGGCCCCACGACCTGAACACCCTCGACAGACCCGACAAGCTGCAAAATCCCACCCCCACACTGTAGAGATCACTAGATGTAAAAGATCTTTCTACTCCAGTAGTTTCTTCCCCAGAACTGCTAGACTTTGGAATTCCATTCCAGGTCACTGCTTCCCCAACTGTACTGACATGCATAAGTTCAAGTGCAACGTGAACCAACATCTCGCTGCCCTAATCCCTACATAGTACCCCAGTAGATGTTTCCCCTGATAGTAGCCCCCTACACCAAAGTGGCAATGTGCCTTGTTTGGGGTGAAAATGTAATAAAAAAAAAACATACGTACACACATAAACATATATACACACATAATATATACACACATAATATACACATACATATATATACATATACATACACAAGTATATATATAAACATACATACATATATACACACATACATATGCATATATACATGCTTACAAATACACATACATACATACATACATACAAACATACAAACATACATACAATGATGGCATATCAGTTATTACCTTTCAACCAACACGCGTCACAACTTTTCCATCGCCACTGGACTATTTTTTTAGACAAATGTCTGAGGGAGTATCTAT
This sequence comes from Euprymna scolopes, assembly GCF_053919585.1. Lineage (NCBI taxonomy): Eukaryota > Metazoa > Mollusca > Cephalopoda > Sepiida > Sepiolidae > Euprymna > Euprymna scolopes. Next base: position 10,982,589 of record NC_136497.1, read on the forward strand.
ACAAGATTTTATTACAGAGTTTTAGCTTTGTATGACAGCTAAATCTCTCTCTCGGTTCAAAATGTTGAAATCCAGCAACAAGCAAGAGCAAGACAGCCAGCAACAAGTCAAACTGCAAACCAGCTTAATGCAGGTACTAGTCTTCTGCTATATGTTTTTTTAATAAGAGATTTGCTTCTCCTAGAGAGATTTCCTTCACCACGGCTTACAAGAGCCCTCTCCACCCCATATACGGATGCAAATAAACACATGCACGCACACATACATGCATACATTCACATGCACGCAAACATACATACGCATGTACACATATGTGCACATACCCACATGCACATACACACATAGACGCACACATAGACGCATATACATACATGTGCATATACACACATACACATGCACGTACATGTAGAATATATATGAAGGGGCGTTCTAAACGACAGAAATCAGAAGAAAGGATCATGAAGACGATGATGATAGGTATGATTAAATGAATTTTGTGCAACTTTTAAACTGAAGAAGCGTTCCAAACGGCAGAAATCCTCAGTGATCATGACGATGATGATGATAATGTATACGATTAATTAATTTAAGATGAATAAAAATGAAAAACAATCCAACACACACCATTCGTAGAAGAGAGAGTCATTCGTTGCGGTGTTTGTGCAACTTTTAAATTGACAGTGCGTTCACAACTGTATGAATCCTCAATGATCATGACGACGATGATGATGGTGGGTACGATTAAATGAATTTAACATGATTAAAATATGTGTGTGTGTGTGTGTGTGTGTGTGTGTGTGTGTGTGTGTGTGTGTGTGTGTGATAATATTAGGAGTAGTGTAGATTCTTGGAAGAAACCTCACACAGTAATCGCAGGAGATTAATTGACTTACGAACATAATTTTCCAATGAAGTATTTGGAATTTTATTTTTAAAACATAGCTTAAAAGGTTGAAAAACTATCAAGATTATACATACATACATACATATATGATGATTGCTATTTCTTGGCAGAAGTTTGCCATGTCTTCAGTTGTGTTGTGCGTCTGTGTACATGTAGGTGACTTTTTAATCCAGCTTTAGTCCTACATGAAAGTACACATATATGACATAAAAACTTTCCTTCGCATGATAATATTGTGAATTCTCGAATGTCGTTTCAGGCCACTTTTAGAATTTTTTACACACACACACACATACACACACACACACACACACACACATATATATATATATATATATATATATATATATTATGTATATACACTAAGAAGGAGATTGAATGATTATCAACAAATGAATCACCCTCCCATATTTTTTATTATCCTCGAAATCGATGAAATCGCCCATTTTTCAATCAAGTCGATTGATTGCCTGCTCTAGTTGGGGACCCATCAGGGTGCACCGGGAGAAATCTTTACATGCCTTCCTGCAGTGACTTAGTTCGCAATACATCGTAGTCCACATTGCACTGGGGTGAATGAATGTAAAAGATAAACAATAAGATGTATGTTTATTTTGCATAATTATTTTAAACAGTTTATAATAAATTAATGTTTTTTTTTATTCATTTGAAATTTCATTGTCTTATTTTACGATATATCTACAAGGATCGTTCCAAAAATAAGGCCTATTTTTAACCCAAAATCTAAAATGTTGAAGAGCTCCGAAAACGGAAGTAGAATAATTAAAATGAGCGGCCTTTTATGTTTCAAAATTCATTTTTCTACATAGTTACGACCATTCTCGGTCATTAAAGTGTCACTCAAACCCTAGTCGCCACTCTGAAATCACCAAACCCATCTTCTAACTGTGCTAACATCAATTACATCAGCTTCGTAAATGTTCAATTTTTTTCTGCATGGAGGAATTCAATGACGTATCTCTGCTTCCATGACAACGATTGCTTGCTTAGAATGTTACACCATCAAGATGGAACTTTCAGGTTATGAATACATAAAGCCAGTCATCATAGCAATGCAATTTGCAGTCTCCTCTCATCCATTCGGGCAGAATATCAAAATAGGATGCATTACATTTTGACCGTCGTTCGTACTATATATTTATATGCAATAGTTATATCGATATCAACAACAACTAACTCATATGATTTGATCAAGCAGATAAATGATACAAAACATTTCTTTAAAATGTGTGTTTATTCATTTTCAAGGGAAGTAATTCAAATGAAAAGTATTAGATTAAAAAATGGCAATATAAGTTATATCTTGAATACTTAGAGCTAAATTATAAGTTGACTCATAATAGGTATTTTTGTATTCAATATGGTTGTCTAAATATAATATTTCAAATTAATTTTAAATTTCAAATTAATGTTAATTTCAATTAATATTTAAAAATATATATATATTTCTCAGTCTGAGATAAGGATTGGTTATTTTAATTATCTGGATTCATCGGACTACTCTTCTCATCTTGAATGGGATTTTCACAACGTTTCGGTCGATGTAACCTCCGACCTTCTTCGGATGTATCTTGTCGAACTCGGGAATGTTTCTTTCGAACTCCGGAATTTTGAGGGAATTTCGAGTGGAACCCTTTATTTACTTCACGGGGTAGCGTGCTCTTGTTCCGTCAGCCATGGCTGGATAGAGGTCCTAAGTAATTCGCAATTGTATTTTTCGGTAGCGCACACTGAGGATTGAACCTTCACGAGAATATTACTTTTTACAATTGATTTTTTAAAATACTCTAACCACTGCGCCACGGGTCCATGCGGACAATTTTAGTATGAATTTTAGGAGCCTATATTTCTTAATACGGCGCTCCCGTGTGCACCCACATCTAACCATAAAAAAACACCACTAATGAAAATGAAAATATTATGTATATGGGCCTGGGAATGAGTTTATGCTCATATCTATGTATAATCATATCTATGTATAATCATATCTATGTATAATCATATCTATATATAATCATGTCTACATCGAACGAAAGTATTGCGCCTATGTACCCACAAATGAATTTAGATTTACATCTATGTAGACGAATATGTCTATACCAATAACTGTCCATATATCTGGGTATGTATGTGTGTGTATACACGCACGTGTACATCCACGTGTGCGTCCGTGTGTACATGGGGTACCGATGTAGATATGCACGTACCTATGTATACGTGCGTGGAGATGAGAGTATATGTGCCCGCTGCCTGCTGTCCACATACGTATGTGAGAGCGTGCAGCTGTATATATGTCGATGTATGTGTTCGCGAGTATTAGTATCTGTATGTGCGCATGTGCTTGCATGTATACATGGGGGGGGGGCAAGTATATCTATGCGCATCTAGGCCCGTGTATACGCCTCCTCGGGGGTATGGGTGTCGATGTGTGTATGTATCCGTGTATGAGCGCATCCATGCTTTTACACACGTACTCAATTTAGCACATTAAGGAAAATTTGACGTCAGCGGGAGCGGCGCGGGTGTCTATGCATGCATGCGCGCATATCTGCATATATCTGCACGCCAGGGCGGAGATGTATGTGTACATGTGACCGTTTCATTGTGTGTACGTGCGCATGGGTGTGCTCGTGCACGCGGGCGCTAGCTAACCCTCTGCAAACAATTAACAACAAATAAAAACCAAATAAATAAACCGAATCATAGCCCCCCCCGCCTCCGAACCTAAGCGAACACCCAACAGGTCAAGACATACTTATTAAGAAATCATCTCACCAACGAGACGCCAAAAACTTAAACATTAAGACTTGAATTTTAAAACAGCACCCTCCTCCTTCCCCACATATCCCCCCTCCAAGTATCTCTATGTTCTCAACCACACCAGAAATGATCTTCCCAAACCCTCCCCCACTAAGGTCCTTAAACTTCAAAACTAAAACATTACCGACATACCAAGCACCCCCTCCCACCTTTCCCCATTGTTCCCTTCCTCTTTTTTCCGTTCTTCTCGCACCCCTCCCCTGACATCATTCACTCTTTCATCCCATCATAACGAACATTTCTGTAAATGTCTGAGGAAGCTACAGATGCCCAAAAAAACGGCCGGGTAGCTGAAACAATAATGTAACTTAACAGAAAGATACTGTAATAAAAAATAAAACGCATATTTGCTCTACAACAGTATTGAGCACTTTCTCCAGTTTTTAGTAATCACCATTTCTACTAAAAAAAAACTATATAAATATATATATATAACCAATTTTTTTATTTTTTTATTTGGCAATTGAAACTACAATAAATTGCGGTTTCACTTAATGCCTTAACTAGCAAATTCTAGCATTGCTACAAATATAATTTGCTGATTTCTTTATGCCCTCTGATAAGAATAATAATAAGAATAGCATTCTTTGAAACTCCGCGGAATAAGGACTTTGTAAATTGTTTTTTGGGGTATTCAGTCGAACAATAAATTTTGATTGTAAAGTTCAACTTACAGTTTTAATTTTCTTTCTCTTATACATATATATATATATATATATATATATATATATGTCTGTGTGTGTATGTTTTTACTTATTACTTGTATATATTATCTATAGTTTATAATTACTGGTTCCTATACCGTATTAAATTCTATACTAGGTCTAATAATTTCGCATAAATCACTCATTCTATGTCAACAAGCTATAACATTTGCCCGTTTAAAATCTATTTTCTTGCCAAAACTATTATTGTTAGTTGATTAACTTCCTCTTATTGTAGCGCTTCTCGATGGAACGATGAAACGGGGTGTCTTTTGCTCTCCGTTATAACAAACTAATAAAATTGTGGAGAGCTTACGTATAAAATCTATATTTATGATAAAATATTTTGTTACATCAATTTAGTCGAGCTGTTTTCCATTTTTAATTACTGTAAGCGGCTAGAATGTTCGAAGGTCAAAGGTCAAATCAATTACGCTTCAGTCAATCACGCTTGACATTCAGAACTGACGAAAATAGTTTCACTTAATGTCTTCATAACGTTATGAAAACAAAAACAAATCCGTAGATGAATTAGATCTTAAAATAAGAACGAAACTCAAGGTGGCATGCTGATAAAAATGTTATTTTCAAACTGAAACGTGACAGAATACATTGGATCTTAAATTAATTCTGTCCGTTCAATTTAGGCGTATCTCGCCGAAAACGCCAAACTTAATTGTGACAGTTCAAACTTAACTGCGACAGACTGACTAATGCATGGGCAAAATCTAGATGTAGCTAAACAGAGCATATTACAATCAAAAGGTTGAGGTGGTCAGGTTTATAAGGAATCAGGTTGAGTGAGAAATTGGTCAGCAAAATATTTGCATATTTGTTCATATTATATATTTTAATTTTTGCGTGTTGGTAAATCCGAGGAAACATGTGGGAGGAAATAACCCCCAACGGAAAACGGTCTAAGGAAAGAAGCCACGAAAATAGCAAATCTTTTGGAATCTAGAGACTTTTATGATAAATGGGATTTAGTTGCTATTGGACTGCGTTTAGAATGTTTGCTTTTCTCTAGAGAAGAAGGTTTATTTTTAAACGTAACTGATGAAGATGCATTACAGTTTTTTCGATGACAAATAACAGTTCAAACGTAACTGTAACAGACCAACGAAGATGCGTTAGAATTTTTTCGATGAAAAATAAGTTCAAACGTAACTGTGACAGACCGCTTAATCCACAAAGTCTCTCATAGAGATGTACCGATGTGTCTAGAAATACTACTCCTATTTTATTTTTCCATTGGCCTAAAAAATCATATTACAATCGAAGCATTAGAGCGGCCAAATTTATAAGGAGCCATCTTGGTTGGAGAGTTGGGCAACAAAACATTTGTTCATATTACAATTGAGATAGCGTTTAAGATACGACTGTTTGGGAAACTGATTAAAATAAAACTTTCCAGAATATAGATATTTTTTAAGTGAATGGTGATATTCTTGTGCTATTGAGGGTAGGGAGATTTCTAAAGTAATCGTTTCACCTTACAACCTAAATGTGACAAACTGACGAAAAATGTTTTCTTTAATATAAGCATGACAGACCAATAAACATACAGAACTTCGTTAATATCCTTTTACACTCGGCTCGTATCCTACAATTTAGTTTTACGTGAAATAATGAAAGATTTGAGGGCATGACACCTTCTGAAAACCATTTGGTGAGCTTGACTTTCCTTACATTAGAAACTAACTTTGAGTATGATTTTGCCTTCGTCGAGGTCGTATATAGAGACAGGGTAAGCAAAATGAAATCATCATTCAAAATACGGTATAAAGATGTAGAGTATTAGAAATCAAAAACAAAAGATATACAACAAATAACTTATACCAAACGCCAAAAAAAAATTTTTTCACGTATCTACATAGTTTTAATGTTCAAAAAGTTTTTTTAAGTCTTTTCTTTTTTGTTATAAGATTGCGTCTATATTTGCCTCCTTGTTGTATAAAAATTCAATATGGCTGCCGTCATGGATGGTCTTTGGCTTGTATGTCTCGGAGATAAAAACCTAGAAATCGAGAATCAAAAACTTACAAATAACAACTATCACCAAACGGATCAAAATTTGATTTTCGACCGATATTTTTAGCTTTCTGAGACCGTTTTAAATATTTTTCTTAAATTTCAAAATATGTTGCTGTGTATCAAAGATTTGGACCTAATTTGGTCAGAGTTTTTATACAAGCTTTCATTACTCCGATACGAATTCTGAAAAAAAAACACTTAGAGATTGCTTCGTCCCTCAAAACTATGGAGTTCGATGGAAACTTAGATTTTATTGTACTTGGTAGAATTTATTTGTTGTATTTTTTTTCAGATCAAGGAAGTTAAGCAACGATGAGCCTGGCCAAATATCAGATGTATATGATGTCGGGGTGGAAGCACTTCAACTAATAGAAGCAGTAAGGCCCTTCCTTCCCTCTGCTATCCAGTGAGAGACCCTTGGGCAGGGTCGTACCCCGCCCTCGATCAAGTTGCGTGAAGTTATCTCAGGCAGGTGATAGACCAATTGTTTAGAATTGGTCAACCTTTCGTTGTGTTAAGCAATTGATACTTATTGAAATACAATGGTTTAGATTACCCGCTCTGGATGAGTACTGCCATTATAGCAAGTAATTGCAACCTACTGCAGGTACTATACTGCAACGAATATCATCGTGAAACGGTTTGCCTTCAGAGGGAACTATAGAGCCATGATCATCCACGTATGTGAAAGCAAACCTGATGCCTGAGGAAGACTTACAGACAAAGCCTTTTATATAGTTGCGTGGACTCATGTAAATATTCACTCAATAAAAAGAAAAATTCTTCGAAAAACTTTTTAAAAGGCAACGCCATAAAAATAATGTTAGAAAACGGTTATGAATATTTCAAAAAGAAAAAGAAAAAGATATGTTATGAAATAAAAAGTAGTAAAAAAAAAATAGTGAAGCTATTAATTAGAAACAAAATAACCGGCGGGTGGATTTTCATAAAAAAATCAAATGATGATCCGCTTCAAAAGAAATAAAACAAAAAAACTTTTCTAAATTTAAAAAAAGGCATTCCACGAGTAAACGAAGCTGAAGGGCACGAATTAAATTAGATTTAGGTTTATATGAAAGAAAATATGAGGACAATAGAAATATGTATTTCATTTGAAAATAGAAACACAACTAATAAAAATATAAAGAAGAAACGATCGTCTAAATTGAATTAAACTAACATCAGAATGCGAGAAAATTGTTGTTGGATTAAAAATATTTTAAGTTAAAATTTTTATATTCTCTAATTAAACTGTCGGAAACTTGTAAAGGGATAAGATAGTATTGTTATATCTCAAACACACCAACCAATATATATATATATACATATATATATATATATATATATATATATATATATATATATATATATATATATATATATATATATATATATATGAAACAATAAGAATAGAAAATGAAGTCACATAAACAATATACTGGTGAATACAGAATAGTTTATTTATTTAATAAAGGTATACAAACATTTAGTTGGGGGATAGAGGGGGCTCTTTATACCAACGTATTTCGTAGCCTAATGCTTCTCATCAGAAGAGTAGAGAAGATGCTAGGTAACATAATGGGGATGTGGCGTCTAGCGTGGGATTCATCAAGAACAAAATAAATAAATGAAAATATTGATGTTTTTTGGGGGAATTATATCGAAATCTAAGATAAAGGAGGATCGTATTATATAAAGTGGAATGTAAAAAGGTGTATAGGGTTTCTATCATAGTCTTAAATAATGTAGGTAGTTTATGTTTTAAGACTCAAGGGGAGTGTTGGGGTGGATGGGTGGTGATCCTATTTTATCCGTATGTAAGATGTATAAAATCTTGAAAAAAGTAAAAACACACCCTATAAAGATAAATATATTCTGATGAGAAGCATTTAGCTTTGAAATGTCATGGTTTTAGGGCTTTTGCCCTCTCTTTCTATCTCTTTCACTTAATGTAATCGTTCTTACCCTTATTGACATGATAATCTAATAAACTTCTAATGTAACTTTAATGCTTATTTACTTACCTTTTCTTATATATATATATATATATATATATATATATATATATATATATATATATGTATATATACATATATATATACATACATATATACATATATATCTATATAATACTAAAACTCTGTCGTTCTTGGTTGTTTGCTTGTTTGCTTGCGCACTATCCTCCTACTACTACTACTTCTATGCCTCATTTTCTTGCTACTACTATTACTTCTCCTCTTTACAACAACTACTACGCCTCCTTTTCCTCCTCTTACTACTACTACTACGCCTCCTATTTTTTGCCTTTTAAATTATCTAAATAAACAATTGTTAATACTTTCTGCATTTTTTTTGCATCGTTCATTTCCGTATTACGTTTAAGTTATTTTAACGCAATTTTCTTACAAATAAATCTGCTATTTTACAATGTATTGTTTTACTGTGTACGTTTTCAGCGACCCAATTATTTTTTTCACGTTTAAATTAAAAGATATATCAAAATTTGAATTTAACTTTAAGTATTATGGTATCTGTTCAGTGCACATTTACCTATAAGTATGGCAAATCACTTATAATTCAATGGCTGTAAGTTTTTTTTTCAAGAATAAACAATTATAAACAGAACGACTCATAGAAATCTATCTATATTCTTTTTTATTTTAACATACTTTCATAGTATTGTTTCTGTTACGTCACAAAAACTATTTTCTTTACGTCAAAAGTGTCACGCTCATACATTTAATTCCATAGTTAATATATACTGATCAAACGGGTCATGGGTAGTCTAGTATATATATATATATATATATATATATATATATATATATATATATATATATATATATATATATAGGTTTGAAATGGGCTAGCATATGTTTTGTTCTATGTATGTCACCTTGAATAATTTACTGTTATTTAATTTACAAATCATCGTTGAACGTGACAATGTAAAATTAATTTGTAGTATTATATTAATATGTAATTGCTAAGAATTCATAAATAGAATAAAAGGTAAATGGTTAAGTTTCATGAAGAAAATAAACAATGTGTATATTGTATATAACCTACCAGAAATAATTGAATATGAAATTTAAAGTAATATTCTCTTAGGTCTATTCAAATTTTATATATATTATTCATCCTAGTAGATTGAATACAAATATACTTTTATACTTTATGTAAAAGTCCTTAACATTGTGATGGGAAATTAATTCTGAAGTTTCTGTAATATTGAATTCTAATAATTTAATGGTTTCCAAGATAATTATAGGAAATTAAAATGTGTACAATAATCACATTGTGATATTTACTTGTATACGGAACAATTATGTTGACACACCGGTTCCCGACAGATCACTAAAGTTAAGCAACAATAAGCCTGGCCAGTACCAGATGGGTGACCATTTGAGAACGCTAAATGCTGTATGTACCGCGCCAAGTCATAAGAAATTCCCAGGTTGGTATCTGGAGGTGAATTAATTTAATGGGAGAGATGCACCCCTAGTTTTAGTTAAGACATGCATCTAGGAGAAGATAACTCTGATGACGTCGGCAGCAGGACGTTGGATCCTCATGGGGGAGGATGAATCTCTGGCAGATCAACGGTTCTATGGTATTAAGAGTTACGTTATTCGACTGCAGCTATGCAGATGATCTAAGGACAACGGAGGGGTGTAAACAGGTAAATTAGATGCTATTGTGTTGGGTAAGGTAATGGCAACCCACCCCATGTATTATGCTAAGTTCAAAATCATATGATGTTTTCAGAGGAATCGGACCAACAAGTAAATTAGATGCCATGTTCAAAATCATATGATGTCTTCAGAGGAATCGGACCAACAATGGACATACGCGTATGGAGAACACTAACCAATGATTTCATCAACGGCAGAACTTATTAGTGGTAATTCGAGTATTTAAGTTTTTAGAAATGTTTTTTTTTTTAATTTTTCATGAATTAATAACGTTTCTGTTTCTATTCATTGAATATGAGCTTATATGTACTGCGGGATGAATTTGGTAATTTTGTTTCGAATGAACTTTGGAGGTGTTGGTTTATATGGAGATAACTAAATGGGAACATAATGAATTATAACATAAATACATACGTGTGCATGTATACATGGATATCATTGTGGTTCTAATTGAATCCTATAAGTTTTATGGATGATCGTTTATTTCTGTAGATTTAATAAATTATAATTTATCGAATTTACGAAAGTGTAGATTTTTCTAAGTTATTAATAAGTTTTTATTTGGTCTCTTTTGAACTTTAAGACTTGATATTTTTATGGTAAATTCCACCATACCTTTTTAACTGAATAACTTATAGATTTAGAAAAAATAAGCAATAACAAATTAATAAAGTAATTTGAACTGAAATAAAATTAATTAATTAAATAATAAAAAAATGTATATATGATATTTTTTTGCATAAACCGTAATTAAAATACTACGTTCATATGTGTAGCTTTGATGATTTCAATTAACATATGACAATCAATATTACTGTAGCCATGAATTTGCTCTAAGGTACGATGGGACTAAATTTTGGCTTTTAGAGATGTAATATCTTTTATATCCCATCAAATGAACATTGATTAATTCTTCCATTTGACTATTAGTATCAGTTGTCAGTTTATAAAGGCCATCTATGCACTCAGGTTGACCTTGCTATCTGTAACACTTTCTTCAATCATAAAGAAGTCCATAAGTTTACTTGAACCCATCCTCGTTTAAAACTAGGTCACTTGATTGATTATATTATTTCCAGGAAGGCAGATCTGCAAGATGTCTGTAGCGTGCGTGTTATGCATGGGGCTGAATGCAGCACAGATCACTTTTTGGTACGCGGGAAGTGGTTATCATTATTATTAGTAGTAGTAGTAGTAGTAGCAGTAGTAGTAGTAGTAGTAGTATATTCTTCCCCTATTATCCCACCACGTCCACATCCTAATTATTTTTGTCTCTTTATGCACTTCCATCAACTTTGCTCCCCTTTATACCTTTGCCTTCACTTCAACCCTCCTCCCTGTGCACCTAATAACAGGGCAATCCTAGGATTATTACTACATATTATCTAATATATATAATGTTTTAAATTTATTATTATAATCTTACAACTACCCACCCATACCCACCTCATAACTTACTCCTTTAACTCACCTCCTGACCTTCACTTGCATCACTAAATTAAAGCTTCAGTACACGCCGCCCTATGTAATCCACTCCACAACTTTCATTAATTCTCATAACACCACACTATAACGATAGTCTTCTTATAAGTAATGCTGAGATAACCGTTACTTTTGTTCAATCCTACTTAATTAATCATCATACTATTTCGCCTGAAATTATACACCGTTACAATGTGCTGTTGTCATATCGGTGCATATATCGATAAAAAAAACTATATAGATTTTAAACATCTTAGATACGGATAAAATAGGATCCCCTGCACCTCCCCTTGAGTCTTAAAACATAAACTACCTACATTATTTAAGACTATGATAAAAACCATATACTGCTTTTTACATTCCACTTTATATAATACGATCTTCCTTTATCTTATATTTCGATATAATTCCCCCTAAAAACATCAATATTTTCATTTATTCATTTTGTTCTTGATGAATCCCACGCTAGCATCTTCTCTACTCTTCTGATGAGAAGCATTAGGCTTCGAAATACGTTGGTATAAAGAGCCCCTTCTATTCCCCAACTAAATGTTTGTATACCTTTATTAAATAAATCAACCATTCTGTATTCACCAATATATAGTTTTTGTGACTTCATTTTCCACTCTTATTGTTTTATATATATATATATATATATATATATATATATATATATATATATATATATATATATATATATATATATATAAAAGAGATTTAGAAGGCTGTCACAATGCGAGGAATGAATTATAGTCGCTGTTGGTAAGAGGAGACGAGAACAAGTGGCGATTTACAAATCAATAAGTACATATATATATATATTTTTTATTATTTTATTTCTTTTATATATATTTACCATACAACTGAATAAATATATATATAAAAAATAATAATATATATATATATATATGTACTTATTGATTTGTAAATCGCCACTTGTTCTCGTCTCCTCTTACCAACAGCGACTATAATTCATTCCTCGCATTGTGACAGCCTTCTAAATCTCTTTTACATACCTATCCCACACAATGCTTCAAGCAAACTACATATCAATCCTATATATATATATATATATATATATATATATATATATATATATGAAATATTTTTATTATATAGAACGTACCAAATGTGAAAATTAAAATTCTCAAACTTCAAATTCATCAAAACGTTAATGTTTTATTTGCAACATCCAATTGATTTTGCCTACCGTCAAGATATTTGTAATTTGCAACATATATTGAGCATTTTAATTCTTTGCTGAGGCTTTCCTCGGTGCACCCAAATATCTTGAGTATGTCGGTTGGAATCACCTCTCTCTCTCTCTCTCTCACACACACACACACACACACATACTCACTCACTCTCTCTCTAGTAAACATAAATTTGAATCTTAAAGCTTAACTCCAGTACTGTGAGAGTAGAATATTAGTTTATTGAAAAACGGTAAACATTAAATGAAGGTACAAAATAGTTCGTTTTTATACTTTGGAAATTATAGCAGGTGTTAATTAAATAATAATTTGCAAACTTAATACTTAGAAAATAATAAATTGCATTATTAAAGCACTTGCGAAGTCAACAACTTAAGCCAGAATTAAGGAAAGTCGCAAAAATGAAACACGTCCTATATAAATAAATGCCAGCTACACACTACTAAAATTTTAAGAATTATTGCATTGCAAGGTAAGTGTGTTTTATCTAAAATGCAGATAAAGCTCGTTTGATAGAGTATATATATGTTGTGGTAAAAAAAAGCCGATGTTTTAATAAGAAAGATCTTCTTCATAGGCTGTAAAACTTTTGAAATAGTGTTTTCTACGGACTTTATTATGCCGACTCTGGGGGCTGAAACATTTGTCTGCAAGATGTTACCAATAAAAGACTAATATTTTGAACGTTAGTAGATACTTATGTGTCTATTTCTTTTAACGTAGTATCTTAAAGAATATATATATATATATATATATATATATATATATGTGTGTGTGTGTGTGTGTGTGAACGTGTCTGTGTGTCTGCATGTGTGTCTGTGTACATTTCCCTACGCAATAACTCTGCCAATTTTAAGTCTACAGACTTGAATTTTGATATACAGTATCCTGAGATTTGGAAAAATCGATGTGATCGGTTTTCGACCAGAAAGTTGGCTTGTAAGGGATTAAAGTTCAACGATTTGACCTTTGAGAACTCAACCAAACTACGCCAATTTTGGGTGAAAACACTTGGAATTTTAGATATAGGTTCCTTGGACATGGATCTAATTTAATAACTTGATTTGGGCCCAAAACAATAAATGTTAAGGGGTCATAATGGGGGTCAAAGTTTTAAAAATTACTCAGACAATTTCTGGTCTAAACATTTGAAATTTGACATAAAGGGTATTCAGACATAGGGCAAGCTTTTTCATCGATTTCGGTCGAAAATTTTTAGTTACCAATATATAAATGTATGTATGTATGTCTGTTTGCATGTCTGCCTAAAACTTTCGACAGAGGCGACGCGATGACAAATATAAAAAAATTGGCTAAAAACATTAATATCTTCACCTTCAACTGGGCACTTTTCTACAGGGGGGGGGGTGCTTTTTTCGCCAATATTTCTGAAAGTTATCCTCTTCTTTCGATTGTCTAACCTTAATTTAAACATAAATCACTTCCGGTTTGGCGGTGGCCGTAACAGCAAAGACGTCAGGTTTTTCCTCGTTCTTTTCCTCCTCATGGTACGAGTTCGTGCCTGCCTTCCTACTACCACTTTTTTCTGCTCAACATACACATCCGGAACGCCGGGCTGAAGTGCTATTATATATATATATATATATATATATATATATATATATATATATATATATATATATACTAGCTGTACCCTGCTACGCGTTGCTGTGGCTTAATTTCGTGTAATGGAAAATTCTAATAAAAAGAGAAAATTCATGTTTCTTATATTCTTAGTACAGCAATCCACTCCAAAAAGTTTTTTAAAAAAATGCGAAAATGAAAAAAAAAATGGTACTCTTGCAGAATTGGTTCCGGATCCTCGGGAGTTACCGTCAATCATGGCTTGGGCTCGACCAACATTAAGTGGATTAAGCCGAAAGTTGCTAAAACGTTAAAACGCTAAATAGTTTTCTTTTTTATTGTATTAAAAAATGTGAGTTTTTAATTAATATTTGGGTAAGGCCCCCCCTTACCCAAATATTAATTAAAAACTCACTTACTATACATAGATTCGAAAAAGTTGTCCAAAAACGAATAAATGAAAGCAAAGGTAAGGTAAATTACGTTTCTATCTAACTGGATAATTTTTAGTGTTTTTATTTAATATAAGATGTTTAATCGGCTCAAAAAAACTCAGTGTTTATCTATGTATTTGAAAAAGACGAATGATCGCGGACTCTGTTGAATACGTTAAGTTTGGGAAAATCAGTTAAAAACTATACAAAACAGTGTCAGACACCTACTGATTATATGTTATTGTGACATAGGCTGACATATTCGGTGGGTTTCTGATAGTATTTTGTATAGTTTTTTAGTGTTAAGTCATTTTCTCAAACTTAACATCATCAACAGTGTCCGTCACCGTTTGTATTTTTCAAATACACTGATAAACACTGTTTTTCGAGCCAACTAAACGTTATAGTAAATAAAACGGGTTTGTATTACTAAACACAGAAACGAAAAAGTTGTTGAAAAATAAATATAACAAATAAATGTTATCAAAGGCAAGATAAGTTACTTTTCTACCTAACTGGATAAGATTTTAGTGTTTTTATTTAGTGTAAAATGTTTAATCGGTTCGAAAATATGTAGTTTTTATCTATATATTTGAAAAATACAAGTGGCGGCAGACTGTGTTGAACACGTTATGTTTGGGAAAATGAGTTAAAACTAAAAAACTATACAAACTCACAAGGAACTCACTCAGTATATGCTACCGTGGCATAGGCAGACAGGTATTCAGTGGTTTTTAACAGTATTTTGTATAGTTTTTTTAGTTTTAACTCATTTTCCCAAACCTAATGGGTTTAACACAGTCTGCCGTCATTTGTAATTTTCAAATATAGCAGTAAACGCTGTGTTTTTCGAGCCGAATACACATTTTACATTAAAAAAACAAAAAACTATCCATTTTGGTAATAAAGTAACATATCTTGCCTTTGATAATATTTGTTATACATTTATTTTTTGACAACTTCTTCGAATCTATATGTACAGTAACCCAATAAAAACACTAAAAATTATCCAATTAGGTAGAAAAGTAACTTATCTTGCCGTTGAAAATATTTATTTGTTATATATTTAATTTTGTTGACAACTTTTTTAAGTCTTTGTGCAAGTACAAACCCAAAGGTGTATTTTTCTGTCTAATTTTATTTTTAGTACCGTGCTTAAATTTAAATTTCACGATATCTTTTTTGGGGGAGAGTATTCTTTTTACATTAGGTCCACCTCCACAATTTTCGACTATGTTGAATAAGAAAATCTCATTTAAAATTTGCAGAGGCAAGTAGTTTTCGAGATATAAAGACCTGTACTGTGCACTATAATTCACTGACGGCCATGAATAAACACCGCCACCCTCCCCATATTAAGAACGACTTTCGGAATAAACAACACCCATGCCTAACCATTGTTTTAACCTTTTACCTGTCTTTCGTCTTTTAAAAACGGCTTTTGGAATAATTTTTTTTTAATAAATACCACCATTCTCCCCATGTTAAGAACCGCTTTCAGAATAAACACCCCCAACCTACCCATATTAAAAATTGTGGAGGTGGACCTAATATGAAAATTTACCTTTTGTTTTTTTAATAAATTGTTAGTTGAAAGCAGAGAATAGTGACAAAACACCATCCCCTCCCCTTGGTAAGAATAGCAAAAAAATAATGGTTTTCTTGGTAGAAACTTTTCTGTATTTCACCTAACAATTTCTGGTGCTAATGAACTTGGTGATCCGCGCTATTTTTTTAAATCGTATTCCCAAGTTTAATTAAAGTTTTATTCTATGTTTTTTATTCATATGTACAAAACACCCACCCCTCCCCATGTTAAGAATGGCATTTTAAATAATAACGTTATTATTTCAGCACGGATCACTCTCTACATGATTACCTAATATTTTTCAGCCATTCTTACTATAGAGAGGGGATGGTGTTTTGTAACTATTCTGTGCTTTTAACTAACAATTTATTATTAAAAAAAGATATTGTGAAATTATCTATAAATATAAAAGCGAAAATGTATGTATGTGTGTTCGCTTTTTCTGTATGTCAACAAAAGGTTTCTTTCAGAGAAGCGGTCGGTCGGTTCACAACTTTTTAAAACTTTTTATATCACATATAAATCGTAATATCTCACAGTTAACAACGAAGCTCGCCTGTCTATTTAATTTGCTCAATTTCGGGAAGATAAATATTCAACATTTGTCGCTCGCCGCATGTGGGTTAGTCTTTTTCCTATAACATCTTGGGGAAAAAAAAAAAAAAAAAAAAAAAAAAAAAAAAGCGTTCAGCAGTAAATGAAGGTACCATCCCGCAGTCAAACTTGACCTCATTAAAACGGGCACCTGCCAAATCCAAGTAATTGAATAAATTTAAACGTGTTTCCGTTAGCATCTCGCGATGGGGCAATGGTTAACGTCGCACTTTTTTTTCACACTTTAATTTACAACTTTGCCTCAACGGTTCGGGTTCGATCCTCATGCTTACTTTTTTTTAACCCTCCACACACACCTCCGAACACCTGGGCAACGCCGGGTACTCCTCGCTAGTAAAAAAATAAAAAGATATTGTGAAAGTTGAATTTCACTTGAAAAAAAAACAATGTGAACGGCGCGTTCAACATTGTAACCGGAGCTTATTTGTCAATAAGGTCACGTTAGTCGAGTAATGGGTGCTAATGCACTTACTGATCCGCGTTATTTTTTTAAATCATATTTCCAAGTTTAATTAAAGTTTTATGTTGTTTTGGTATTTTTTAGATTAGGTCCACTTCCACGATTTTTTTTTAAATGACGACTTTTAAAGGTTTCTGACTATGCTGAATACAGAAATCACATTGAAATTTTGCAGAAATAAGTAGTTATCGAGATATAAATAGTTGTTTTATGCATTGTATTCTTTGGCGGCCATCTTTGTTACGCGTGTAGATTCATTTATGACGCGCGCAAGCGTGTAAAAAAGATGGCCGCCAGAGATTACAATGCATTATACAACTTTTTATATCTCGATAACTACTTATTTCTGCAAAATTTCAATGCGATTTCCGTATTCAGCATAGTCGAAAATCTACAGAAGTCGTCATTTAAAAGAAAATTGTGGATGTGGACCTAATCTAAAAGTGTACCGTTTTTTTTTTCATTCAATTGTAAGGTTAAAGTACAGAATAGGTACTAACCACCCTCTTCTCCCCATGTTAAGAATGGCTTTTTAAATAATAACATTATTATTTCAGCACGGATCAATAAGTGCACGAGTACCCAATTTCTTTAATAAAGAAAAAGCATTCATATTTTCTTATATAAAAACAACTTCTGTAAAAAGAAAAAAGAAAAAGCGTGTACTTTCAATTTTTGTTAAAAAAGGTTTTCTTAAGAAAACAAAAAAATACGATAAAAAAGCAAACAACAAATCATTAATCGGTATTCATGCAGAGAGTGATCCGTGCTGAAATAATAATGTTATTATTTTAAAAGCAATTCTAAACATGGGGAGGGGAGGGGGTTTTGTACGTATACTGTACTCATGACAATGTACCTTACAATTGAATAAAAAACATATCATAAAACTTTAATTAAACGTGGAAATACGATTTAAAAAATAGCGCGGATCACTTTCTGCATTAGCACCGGAAGTACAGAATAGTTAGAAAACATCCTCCCTCCCCATGTTAAGAATGGCTTTCTAAATAATATTAATGCTTCAGTACTGTTCTTTGTCTCCTTAAGTTTAACTTTTATTTATTAAATTGTTAGGTGAAAGTCCAGAATAGTTACAAAACACCTCTATTCCCATGTTAAGAATGGCTTCCTAAATAATAACGTCATTATTTCAGCGGAGTAGCTTCTCTGCATAAGTACTATGTTTTGTTTTTTAATTGTTAGATGAAAGGACAGGATAGTTACAAAATACCGTATACCATGTTACCATGTTAAGAATGTCTTTCTAAATAACATTATTTCAGCACGGTATTTTCTATGCATACGTACTATCTATTTTTGTTTATCAAATTGTTAGGTGAAAGTATAGAATAGATGGAAAACTCCCTCCCCATGTTAAGAATAGCTTTCGAAATGACGGTATTATTTCAGCACAGTACCTTCTCTGAATAAGTACTATCTTTTGTTTATTAAATTGTTAGGTGAAAGTATAAAATAGTTACAGAACACCCTCCCTTTCCCATGTTAAGAATGGCTTTCTTAATAGCATTATTTCAGCACGGTACCGTCTCTGCATAAGTACCATATTTTGTTTATTAAATTGTTCGGCGAAAGTACAGAATAGTTACAAAACGCCCTCCCCATGTTAAGAATGGCTTTCTAAATAACGTTATTATTTTAGCACGGTACTTTCTCATGTTTTGTTTATTAAATTGTTAGGTGAAAGTACGGTACTCATGCATAGAGTGATCCGTGCTGAAATAATAACGTTATTATTTAAAAAGCCATTCTAAACATGGGGAGGGGAGGGGGTTTTGTTCCTAATCTGTATTTTAACCTTACAATTGAATAAAAAAAACATATAATAAAACTTTAATTAAAAGTGGAAATACGATTTAAAAAATAGCGCGGACCACTCTCTGCATTAACACCAAATATTATTTAAGCACGTTAGCAATCCGTAAAATTTCTTCGAAAAAAAACTTTACTTTTACCAAACAATTAATCGTGTTAATAATAAAAAAAGTTAATATTTTCTTGTTTCGAAAATTAAAAAAAATAAATAAAATAAAAAAAAACACTTCGACTCAAAAAGCAAGCGACAAACTTTTTTTGCCTGATATAATAAAGAAAAAAATGTTTAAATCCAAAAATTTGGAAGATAAACAAATGAATTATGTTGTTTTTTGTTTTTGTTTTTTTTTTTACTGATCGAGTAAACAGAAAATTAAATCTTTTAATTCGTTTCGTCAAATCGTGGTGTGTGAAATGAATCGAACCGGAAGTTCCGTTCTATCAACAAAACAGATTTGCACTAACAGCTTACAAAAAATATATTTATTTTATTTAATATTTTAATAATTGGCGATGTAAATTTATTTTAATAACATAGAAACATCCCTCGACTCTAAAGATGGGTTGTCTAAAAATTTCAAATAAATTGGTAATGTAGAAATATGGTTGTATCAACTTTGAACGAACCAAGAATTACATTTTTATATATATAGATATATACATAATTTAATAATATATATATATATATATACATATATATATAATTATATATATATACTTAATTTACTCACATAAAATAAATATACGAAAGTATAGATTTATGCGTAAACTTTAAGTATTTACTTCAAAAGTGCCCAATACGTAGGTAGAGCTAGTTAGTAACTTAGTTACTATATATATATATATATATATATATATATATATATATATATATATATACATAATTTAATAATATATATAATTTAATAATATATATAATTTATTAAATTTTGAAAAAGTCCAAGCTTAATGAATGCCTTTTTATTGGGTTCCAAAGCATATATAGTGTAACATAATTATTCTCCGGCAGGAAGAACAGAGCGTGTCGGTTACATGAACCATGTAAGCTGTCAAAAATGGTGTTTTTATAATTTTTTAATGCAAATATCTGATGAGTACTTGACTAAATATGCAGCAATAACATAATTTTACAGACTTGTTAGTCGCAATACGAAACAATATTGTAATGGATATCTTTTGAAAACAATAAATGAACAACTGAGAAAACTTGATATTTGGAACTTGGAGAATTATTATATTACACTGTATATATATATATATATATATATATATATATATATATATATATATATATATATATATATATATATTGTGTTGCTTCGGAAGCATAGCTCGGGGTGTTGTCTGCAATTGGCAATATCGACCTCTAACAATCCTCATCTTTTTCATTAAAACATCTAAAAATCCTTTCGAGTCCATTCGTGTTTAAATATCTCTCTCTTCCTCTCTCTCTCTCTCTCTCGCTCTCTCGCTCGCTCGCTCGCTCGCTCACTCACTTACTCACGTGTGTGTGTGTGTGTTAGTTCGTCGCCCACTTTCAATCTGCTTATTCTCATCGTTTGCCGCAAGCAAAAAGAAGGTGGAGGCAATTCCCTCACGGCTTATTAATTCGCATTTAATAAAACATTTTTTTAATCAAATTGTTCGCTCACTGTGGGTCTAGGTTTAATATATTTTTCCTGTCAACTTTTTTACCTTTTTTCTATTATAAATAAATTTGTGTTTTATTCTACAAGGTCATGTAACGTTAATTTTTTTCTGTACTTTTTTCATTTTATATTACTTTTTACCACTAAATATTGCAATGTTCCTCATGGTTACAAATTCTATTGACAATATTTAGAATTGTTGTTTCGACGTTTTTTATGGCCCATTGCTGACTTAGGTTTTATGTCTTTTCATCTTTCTTTCCACTTCTGCCTCCTCTCCCTCTCCCCCTCACATACACGCACGCACGCACGCACGCACACACACACACACACACATACCTACGCACACACGCACACACACACACATATATATATATATATATATATATATATATATATATATATATATATTAACCAATTTGTCTGGATGAGCTTTTGTATGTGTGTCTGTTTTTTTTTGTTTTTTTTTTAATTTCACACAAATGCTCTTTATGTGTCTGGGAGTGTTCTAAGATAGGTTTTGTATCGAAGTGCCTCCGATGAGTATCGACAATCGAATAATTTGATTAAAGACGAAACAGTCTGATTTGACCAAATTTAACACCCTTACACAGCCTTAGATCACAAGTTCATTTAAGAAGTTTTAGAAGATCCTAGCCTAAAAAATTCCATTTAATTCCAGGCAACATCGACTCTTTTTGCTATATATATATATATATATATATATAGAGAGAGAGAGAGAGAGAGAGAGAGAGAGAGAGAGAGAGAGAGAGAGAGATAGATAGATAGATAGATAGATAGATAGATAGATAGATAGATAGATATGTGTGTATCTGTGTCTGTATGTTTCCTCGCTATTTCTCCTCAAGTATCCCTTAAGTTTAATTCCTGTTTTTGGCCTTTTTCTTTTAGCTATTTTATTTTCCTCCTAAACCAGCCATAGTGCCACTGAAACGTTAATGGTTTATAATAATTAAGCGCCAGATATTTTTTTGCATTACAATTAAATTTCTGCATGTTGGTACTAATATGGTATTATAACTCTGGTACACTTGTTTCCATTAAATCACTAAAGTTAAGCACGGTTAGCTATGAGGGAATACAAAGTACTGCATGTGCTCTCCACTTATTTCGGCATAGTTTCCTGTCGTCAAGTGTTGCATGGGTGAGGGGCAGCACTGACAAATATCGGATCAGAGCAAAACCAGATGCTGGCAATGACGTCAACCCTACATATGTTAAAAAAAAATTCCTATCGAAGAATCAAGATCAGGAAACAATGAGAGAAATATTTAACTCTGAATTGGAATTGCTAAAAGTATTTTAAATCGAAGGTCAAAATAAGATAACAGTTAAATACCAATCAAGGAATGTGGGGCGGTGTAAATATAATAACAAAAACAAGTCAGACAGAAAGAAGAAAGAGAAGCAGCAACACACTGCCGTCGTTATCCGACCGGTTACCACTCAACAACCCCATAGTGATACGAACCTTCCCGCTTGCCAGATGTTCATCTGTAAAATAAATAAAACTTTGTTGATTTAACAAGGTGCTGTTTGATTACAAAAACATGGTCGTCAGAGTGGATACATTTTGTAAAATTGCGTCTATAAATTAGGTTGATGCAAAAATAATGTAGTTTTTGACGTTCAACTTTAAGTCAAAAACGATTTTATTTTTGCATCAACCTAATATATATACGAAATATTACGCTAAAACTTCTTGCCACTGAAATTAAATAATGATAATATAGGAGAAGTGTGTTTGGAGAGTTCGTAACTCCTGCTTGACAACTGCGCGCGCAAACACTTTACAGAGGGTATGCAGAACGGAGGCCTACCGTTACAGTCGACAAAACAGCTTATCTTGCGTTTTCCAAAGTTTTATACATTTCTCTCTCTCTCATTCTCTCTCTCTCTTTCTCTCTCTCTCTCTCTCTCTCTCTCTCTCTCTCACACATATCTACTCATTCATTCTCTTACATTGTTTATTTTCATGGTAACTGCTTTTGTTCTTTATTTCTTTCTTCTTTTTTCTTAGTTCTTTAAATATGTCAATGCTAGAAAGTCCAGTCACTGAAACATTTAATTAATTCTCTATTAGTTTTTTTCGGATTTCTTATAGGATGATCATCTTTACTTAACTATTACGTGTAATTATATTCATGCAGATATTCTACATGATTTATACTTGCGTAATATTAGCGTAAAAAGCTTATAGTAAACACAAAACTCTTTCTGCGTTATATATATATATAAAAAAAAATTTGTCTATAATTAATTACCCCTTACTTGAATACTTTAGGACGGGGAAAATGTTATGATTTAATTTGTTGTTAAGAGTTATCCCCCTTGGGATTGACATTCATAATAAAAGCGCCCTCTGTTTCATTTTCCCGCTCGATCCTTTCAAGAGCGTACGTGTATTTTACAGTTAATAAAATTGAAGTGAATAGTATCAGTAAGTAAAGAATTGCCTTTTAGAAAGGTTTTATTAACTGTAAAATACACGTACGCTCTTGAAAGGATCGAGCGGGAAAATGAAACAGAGGGCGCTTTTATTATGAATGTCAATCCCAAGGGGGATAACTCTCAACAACAAATTAAATCATAACAATATATATATATATATATATATATATATATATATATATATATATATATATATATATATATATAGTAAAGTGTTTGTTTTACTCATTTAGAACTGCTTTAAAGCTTCACCACTCACTCGTTTTCACTTCGGATATTGGCAACCTTTACGTGGTCCCTACCGTAAGTAGTCAATATTTTTCTAGGGCGACTACTGACCAAAATAATATCGAGTTAAGCAATGCCAACAATAAAATCATTATATTCGGAAGATGATGACTAAATTTTTAGATATTTGTTTAGACAGTTCTCATGATTTTCTCAATCGAAGAAGAAGAAGAAGAAGAAGAAGAAGAAGAAGAAGAAGGAAGATTGCTTATACGTTTTTCACAACTTTTTGGAAAGCGATGGGTTAACATATCTTTCCTTTCACATGTTTCAATTTAGAAATCGCGACAAGAGTTATCTCCCTTAGGGAGAAACTAATTTTCGTAGCCAGAGTTATTAGGCACCCAAATCTTGTAGTGAATATGGGATTTTGCGAGGAGTCTTGTACCACTACGCGGGTAAAAATTAAGACGCGATTTGGAACTGATTAGACGTTCAAATGTCTTACCGGGATGAGATGAGACATATCCATTAATAAAAAGGTCACCAAAGGAACGGGTAATTCTAATTCTCATATTTTACTTGTTCAATGAATAGCACGAATACTCTTTTGCTGCACCGAAACGATTGTATCCTCCACCTTTAAGCTATATGCTTAACATGTCTTGTTACTAACTTTATAAGCTGTTGTAGAAAGACTATAAATAAATGAAATATGTTTTCTTCATCGTCTTTTACTTTCTAATTCGTCGCCCAAACGCTGGGGATAAACGTCTGTATTGCGATTAAAAATACAGGCGAATATTAGCAAAAACTATGTGAGTCAAGAACAAATTAAGTTTCTTTACGCATGCGTTTGCTAAACTTGACGAAAAAGTGTAAAATATTCTACTTCTTCACGACGAAATAGAATAGAAAATTTACAAGATGTTCCTATTTATGTTCGCAAATAAAAAATGTCTATCCAAACTTGTTTTACATTGTTAATGTTTTATCAGTTTTTACGAGTAAACAATTTGAGCAATTATGTAGTTATAAAAATAATAGCCATCTCAAACGTCAATTCTGACAAAAATGATTTTAACAGAAAAGTTGTTGTTTATTCTGATTAATGTTAACTAATGATTAATCTTTTCTCAATAATAATTTGTAATTTATTTTCACATAAAATTTATTTTTAAAGCAAAGAAGAAATGATGAAAATGCCAAAATATGAGCTTTATCTCCCAAGCTTTACCATTTCTCTTCGAGAAAAGGTTAGTATGTTATTAACCGGCTGAGGCGAATCTAGTTGAAAATGCCGCCGTGATTGCTCGGACATTTTTATTTTTAGAACAGACTGCACCTCTCTTCGTATGTTGGCTTTTCAAAACATTACCTTGTGTCTCATTTCCTCGAGAGAAGATAAATAAATTTTACAAGTACTTTCACGAAATCATCTCTGATGAACTTATCACACCTGTGCCCATTCCATTTAAATATACCTGACTAAAACGACTAGAAATTTAAATGTAATGTGAATAAATATATTTCTGCTCAACTCCCCATGCAGGTTGCCCCTGTAAATTTAGCATCTATCATAGTAGCAAATTATGTTTCAGTGGCAATATGCCTGATTTGTTATGAGCAAATGATTTATACATCTCATATATAGTAATTGATGAAGAAAAATATAGAATCTAGCCTACCAATTAGTGCCTTTCCAACTACAGCAACTACACTCTACACAATGTCAGTTCCAAATGAAGCAGATCTCTATGTTTCAACCTGTATATAGATACCCATCTTCCTTAATATAAGGGTTTTGTTCTGGCTGAACCATCTCCACATCTGAAAGTACATCTTTTAAACTCCTCGGCCTAACGTTCACAGGAAACATGAGTTGAAAATTACATTGAGAGCATTGACAGGACCGCTGCGAAGAAGGTAGGTTCTCTCTACCGTGCTAGAAAACTACTAATGCTCGAAAGTATCCTCTACCTCTATAAGGCCATCATTCACCCATGTATGGAGTATTGTTGTCATATTTGGGCTGGTGCATCTGCTACTAGTCTCTCGCTCCTAGACAAGGTTTAAAAGAGAGTCGCCATTCTGATAGATCAGCGCTCCTAACAGAATAATAAATTATTACCTCTTTCTACATTCCGTTTGTCTCAACAACTAATATTTCATTTCTACGTCATCTCTAACGAATCAGATCTGCAACAAATCACATGTACATTTAAATTCAACAGAATATTACAGCTACTTAATACGTAACATTTGTATACACATAGTTCACACATTCTTGTCTCAGTTAACTTGGCTCATATAGGTCTTCTATAAGTAATAATAAATCAGCATCTTTCTACTGTAAACATCATTACAAAATTAAACATTCAAATGAACCACAAATACTCAAACTAAACCTAAGTTCGGGTCTAAGTTACTTTAAATAGTTGACGAGAAAATTTTTTTCTTGAATAAGACAATTTTCTTATATAATAGACGAGGGGTACATTACATAAAACAACACCAACCTTGTAGCTGTTTGTTCTGTTTTTTTTTACAAGTTTAGCTGGGCATAGAAACAGGCATTTGCTCTTTATATAGAAGATTATCCGCTCATGAAATTGCAACTAATAAAAACTTAGAAAACTTCATCATTAATTTGAATGTCTCGGGTTGCTTATAAGTAGGGTTATGACAACAGAATATTCATATCATTGTTTTGACTCTTGAGTATATATCCGACACAGTTAGGCACAGTTAATCAACCTAGAACCATTTATATATAAAAGCAAATAAGATATCAACGGATACACACTCAAGAATCAAAACAATGAAAAGAGTATGCTGTTGTCCTAGCCCTACTTATGAGTAAACATTCTATGCTTCCATTTAAATTTCTAAGCATGTTCAATTGAACAGACAGCTGGATACTGAGTATTGAATTCAATATACTGTTTTTATGAATGTTATTATATTATGATTATAATTCTTATAATATAATGTTAATATATAACACTATATTATAAGAATTATAATCATAACTTGTTAAAAAAATTTTAAGCACAAATGAAATTAAATGTTACTTTTTAGGTTAAAAGTTTACCTAATGAATATAACTTTTAGTTGTGTTTTTTTATAACATTTTAGTTGTATTTTTTAATTTTTTAGAATATGTAACTGTAAGAAAGAAATAGAGACAGCTAAGAGAGAATTTACTGAAACCACTAAAAAACGCATCGAAGCACAGAAATTAGGAACTCGTGACTTCTGGAAAATCTACAACAGTGTAGTAAATAATGGGCAAGCAACAATTCCCCCACTATCCAACAATCATGAGGTTGTTTGCTCAGCAACCGAGAAGGCTAACATGCTTGCCAGTCGGTTTGCCTCAAACTCCACACTGGATCCTGCCAACAACCCCCTCCCAGACTTTCCTTTGCAGACAGATGCCTCACCAGAGGATCTGAAAATCAGCCCTTCTCAGGTGCATGCTATCATAAAAAATCTTGACACTTCAAAGGCATGTGCACCTGATCTCATCCCGGCTGTGCTATTAAAAAAGTGCTCCGCTGAAGTAGCTCTAGTTCGCTCCAAACTTTACAACAAATGCTTTAATGAATCTTGCTTTCCTTCCTGCTGGAAAACTGATTCTGTGGTAGTAGTTTTCAAGAATTCTGGCGAAAGAACTGACTCAGCAAATTATCGCTCCACTAGCCTCTTCCCACTTTTCGCCAAAATATTTGAGTCCATAATTAACCAAGCTCTAGTCCATCAAATTACAGATGCTAAACTTTTGACCGACCAGCAATATGGATTTAGGCAAGCCCGTTTCACAGCAGACATCCTTACTGTAATCTCTGAATGTACTACTCACTATTCACTAGACAAATCAGGGGATGGTAAAGCAGTAGCTCTAGATATATATAAGGCTTTTGATAGGGTATGGCATGAAGGTCTTCTTAGGAAAATCAGATCATATGGTATCACTGGAAGAATACTTAACATAATTAAATCCTTCTTAGATAAGAGAAAAATCCAGTTTGTCCTCGATGGTCGTACATCTAAACAATATGATATAAATGCAGGAGTGCCTCAACGTTCTATCCTTGGACCTCTATTATTCCTAATATTCATAAATGACCTCCCTGACAAAATTACCTGTGAGATGGGTATATATGCTGGTAACACCACACGCTATAACAGACACAACAGGAAAACAAATGAACACATATCTAAAGAAATGGCAGAAACACTAGAGGATGACCTCCAATCTGTAGTGGAATGGGGACAAAAATAGATGGTCACATTCAATGCTGCCAAGACTAAACTCATTTCCTTTCAATAATTACAAGAAACCTTCTCTACCACGAATAGCAATGGCCAAAGACTCTTTATCTGAAAGCACATCTTTTAAACTCCTCGGCCTAACGTTTACAGGAAATATGAATTGGAACAATTACATTGAGAGCATTGCCAGGATCGCTGCGAAGAAGGTAGTTTCTCTCTACTGTGCTAGAAAGCTACCAATGCCCGAAAGTATCCTGTATCTCTATAAGGCCACCATTCGCTCATGTATGGAGTATTGTTGTCATATTTGGGCTGGTGCATCTGCTACTAGTCTCTCGCTCCTAGACAGGGTTCAAAAGAGAGTCTCAAACCTGATAGGTCCTGAACTGTCATCTAAGCTTCAGCCTCTGTCCCATCGACAAAATGTTGCATCCCTCTGCCTGTTCTACAAGTACTTTAATGGTGAATACTCCAATGAACTGCAAGCACTCGTACCCCCTCGATGTAAATACCCCCGACAAACTCGACAGCTAAATCTCACCCCTTCACAGTAGAGATCCCTAGATATAAGACAGCCTTCTACTCCAGTAGTTTCTTCCCCAGAACTGCTAGACTTTGGAATTCCCTTCCGGGTTCCTGCTTCCCCAACTGAACTGACATCCAGAAGTTCAAGTGTAACGTGAACCAATATCTTGCTGCCCAACTCCCCACATAGTACCCCTTTAGATTATGTCATTGATAGTAGCCCCCTACATCAAAGTGGCAATGTTCCTTGTTAGGGTGAAAATGTAATAAAAAAATATGTCATGCTTAGAAAATAAATGTAAATCATTTAAAAAAAAAAAAAAAGAGTTGTAACGCTACAATGAAAGAAATCATTTTAATTTTTGGTGAATGTTTAAGAAATAATTAAGGATATTAGAAAAATGTAATTTTTGGTTAATAAATGTAACTTCCATCTACTGTTAAAACGTCTGAAATATTTTTTTTAATAATTGTAATATTTATGTCATTTTTTATCTAAAAGTATGCAAACGAAAAAACAATTTTAATTCGTTTCTTATAAAAAGGGAATAAAAGTTAAACGTTTTAGTTTGTTTTGTTTTTTGTTCTGTTTTTTTTTTTTTTCGTAAAGGGCAGAAGTTAATGTTACAAGAAAAATACATAATTTTTACACTCATCCCACTTTCAATGCTGAAAGTTACTTCAATACTCAACATGAAATCCAAAAGATGTGTTTTGATCGCCTGATAATCAAAACTCAGAATTTATTATTTGTTGAAATGGACCAATGAAAGGGAGATAATTGAATTGGTTTGGATCATAAATTATGGATAATTAAGCAACAATAAAAGTTATTTATTGAGTAAAAGAATAGCAACCATTTTATATTTAATGGAAATGATCGAAATTATAAACCTAGATTTAATGAATAGATCACAATAATTTTTTTGGATGGAACCATATTACCTAACTTGGAAAATTCCCCTCAACTAAATAATAATTGCTGGATTAATTAGTTGTTACAAATCGGTATAATTTAATAAAATAGTTAAAATATGTGATCATATTATAGTAATCCAATGAAGCAGTCGAGAAAAAAGTTCTTAGAATATTGAACATGACCAAAAGGTCAAAAAAATAATAAAATGGTAAAAACTGAAGGTAGACTGTGACTAAAAATAGTGAAGATGATAGCATGAAATTTGAATCATATCAGTTCTATTGCACCAGTTTTTTTTATTTTCTCACCTCCACCTCAAACAAGGCATATCATCACTTGGACATAAGGGGCTACTAATTGAGACCATGCCTAAGAAAGATTCAAATGTTGGTTTAAATTGCATTTGAACTTCAGCATATCAGTACATTTGGGAAGCAGGTTACAGGAAGGGAATTTCAAAGTGCAGCCGTTCTATGGAAGAAGCTATTAGAGTAAAAATTTTCTGATATTTAGAAACCTCAACAGGAAATGGGTGTGATTTTGTTACTAAGAAGGTTTGTCATTGAGGGGGCACAAATACAATGAGTTCATCAGAGCACATTCCATTAAAATACTCGTAAAACAGGCACAGGGATCCCACATTGCATCGATGGGACAGGGGCTGGAGCCTAGTTGACAAAGTAGGACCTATTAGATTGGAAACTCTTTTTTGGACCCTATCCAAGAAGGAGAAACTAGTGGTAGATACACCAGCTCAGACGTGGCAACAATACTCCATGCATGGGTGAATGGTGGCTTTGTAGAGGTACAGGATGCTCTCAGATGTGAATAGTTTTCTAGCATAATAAGGGGAGCCCACCTTCCCTGCAATAGCCTTTGCAATGTCCTCAATGTATTTTTTCCAGTTCATATTTTGTGTGAATGTTAAGCCGAGTAGTTTGAAGGAAAAATTCTCAGGTAGACGGTTATTTGTCATGGAGAGTGCTGCATCTATACTATCACAGACATGATCGATTAGGGTACAGTCCTGACTTGAGGCAGAACGTTAGAGAAAATATAAGTAACTAACGCAGTGATGAAAGGCTAGTCGAAAACATATAAAGGATGGTCATCCGATTCCAGACATTGTTCACTAGTTAAAGGGGGAAGTGCTCTGAATATAAACCCAAGCCTGTGCATATATCTCTCTGAGTCTTACGGCAGAGAGAGAGGTATCTTGTCATATTAACGTAGTTAAAGGGGATTGAGTAGTTATGGATGCTGGCAACCTTCATGCGATATACTTATGGATATTGGTGACCTTCATGTCATCCCTCTTATAAATAATCGATTTAAAACGGGTTAGGGAAATCAATACAAACAAACAGAATTAAGCTGATTAAGTCATACGATGCTGATTCATACGAATTTAAGTTAGTTTTTGATTAAATATAAATAAAACTAGGAGTCAGGATATATTAAGATTGCAAAAATCCGAGGTTTATAATATTGTGAAATGGACAAACATAATGGATTAGTAAAAAGATTGAAATCAAAGCACAGTATTTCATTAGCAATTGCAACAAAACCTTGCAACCACTGATTACTATGGCTAACAGCCCTCTAGCTGAGAGTGCATCATTCATAGTAACCCTTAGTTTCAGTGGCAATGTGCCTTTTATTGCATGAACATGACTAAAAAAAAATTAACTCGTAAAATGCTGGTAACAATCACATATATTTATGTACTATTTTGTAAATAAACTAAATATTTGACCCATTGACGATCAAAAGCTTGGCATACAAATACAATGCATTGGACTAGTTTTTCTAAGTGCCCACGCAGGTGGTTTCCTGCTGATGAATTAGACCCAAGAAACCATACGCATCAGATATTTAGTCACTAGTTCCTTCCAGAATGGTAACTACAAAGATGTGTGGCATCCTATATTTTTCGTAAAGATTAACAATTAATTGTTTCTAATTCTTTTTCAGCACTGCCAAAACTAAAGTGTTAATAACAATTAAAAACCGACCTTGTGTCTAACTCTGCCCTCGTGGGGAAACAAGTAAATAGGAACAGTGTCGTTACTTTTTTAATCGGATGCAGTCAGTTTGATCATAATAGTTACAATTACATCGCATTCAATAAAAACAAAATGTTTGACTGGAATTTATTTTAAGACAACTTTATCATATGTAAGTTTGTGCGGTCCAATATTTTCCTTTATGAATTTTCAAAAAAGATATTTCAGCATCACAAAGATAATTCTTCAAAAGATTGAACTCAAAGACTCAAGTATAAGTCTTTGTATTCAGAGATATTATGATTGCAGCATTTTAAGTGGATTAAATGTCATCATGTCAGAGATATTTCACATATTATGTCAAGCATTCAAAACATGAAAAGAAATCGTTCAGAGTTATTTCCTTATAATATTGTGTATGAGTCTAGATACAGTGGCGTGCAGAGGTTTTGTAGTGACTTAGTAATGCTAGGAACAACTGTTTGAATGTATGCCCTAAAAATTTCAAGTATAAGTCCAAGTACTTAGAGATATTATGAGAAAGTGTTGTATACATACATATATCTAAAACGGGTTTTAATATGTATATATATATATATATATATATATATATATATAGAGAGAGAGAGAGAGAGAGAGAGAGAGAGAGAGAGAGAAAGAGAGCGAGGGAGAGAGAGAGTGAGAGAGAGAGAGGAGAGAAAGAGAAATAACAAGGAACAAACCGTATTATGTGTTCATCAACGTTTCGTCTTTATTCCGAGACGAAATAAACACGAAACGTTGATGAACCCATAATACGGTTTGTTCCTTTTTATTTCTCTATTTTGTCGGAATACTATTTCCATTATTTTCATCACACACACACACACATATATATATATATATATATATATATATATATATATATATATATATATATATATATATATATATATATATATGACCTAAAACGGGTCATATATATATATATATATATATATATATATATATATATGACCTAAAACGGGGTGTCATATATATATATATATATATATATATATATATATATGACCTATATATATATATATATATATATATATATATATATATATATGACCTATATATATATATGACCCGTTTATATATATATATATATATATATATATATATATATATATGACCTATATATATATATATATATGACCCGTTTTAGATATACGTAATATGTTATAATCATTAGATCACTCTGGACAGATGTCACGAGATTTACAAAAAAATAAATGTTTAAATTTCAACAATATGTCTTGCGATTAAGTTTGGCCGTGAGGTTAGTTGTATGCTAATGGAGTCAGAGATAGCTTCGTGGCTGGGTTTTAATGCCTTGTCCGGCAGTAAATGCGCCACCCTGCACTGATGATTCGTGAAAGCATGAAACACTAGTGTCTGTAGGTATTTAAAAATTATTATTGTAAAAATAATATCAACCCCTTTATGAACCCGGCTTTTATTGTTTTGCACTTTATAGTTGAAATGAAAAGCGGTTACCGAAGCTTCCATGCGCAGATCATGATCTTGTCATCATTAGATCACTCTGGACGGATGTTACATATCAAAAAATTAAATGTTTAAAATTCAATGATATTTCTCGTGGTTGAGGTTGGCCGTGATGTTAGTTGTTTGCTAATGGAGTCAGAGATAGCTTCATGGTCGGGTCCAAATCTCCTAATCCACAGTAATTGTGTCACCCTGCACTGATGATTCTCGAAAAGATGCAACACTAGTGTATGTAGGTATTTAAAAATTATTATAGTAATATATATATATATATATATATATATATATATATATGCGCCACAGTGTCTCTTCAAATGTATATGCAATATATCGTTCATGATACGTGTCTTTGTGATGTATGTTTGATCTGTTCTCTTAACCGTATGTATAGCATATATGCTTCTGTTCGTCTTCTGTGTGAGTGCATGAGTGCGTGTGTGCATTTGTTACACATTAAATTACGCTTTATTAAACAATACAATAAACGTACGAGAGGCAGTTCTTTAACAGCAACACATACTTTCTTTCACTATTCCTTTTTTTCCGGCGGTTTATGCTTACAGGACAACTAGCAACAGTTCACACCATTTTATTTCTGATTCCCTTCGGACTGGGCAACGTGTCAAGATTTATCCAACTTTTACTAAATGAGCTTTTGAAATTCCCAAAAAGCAAGAGAAAATTTCTTCCAAGCTAATATTTTCTGTAGCTCAAACTCCTCACTTTGTCTGAATGACTCATATTTTACGTATATGATGATGATGATGATGATGATGATGATGATGATGATGATAAGGAATCTCATCTCTTCTTACCCCCTCCCTGCTTTTTTTCTTTAGTTTCTATCATCTCTACAGGCTGGAACAATAAAATTGTTGGCCTAGAACACGATTCCATTTCCATTTGATGAAAACATGTTTTCTTTGTTTGTTGCAGACCATCTACTAGTTAGCCGGTTGTGTACCAATCCCAAGAGCGACAGGCGTCTTTTATCATGTCTGAAAATGCGCAAACGAGATCAAAGATGCTGTACAATTCATGCTTTCTACTGATCCAAGTAATAACAATAGGATCCTTGTCAGCACTCTCAAAAATGAAAACTGCCCTGGATGATGAAACCAAAGTTTCTGGCCACAGTTATCATCTTTAGTATGGTTTCATGTGAAGGCCACATCATGCTACCTCAAATCTTCAAAGTCGGCTTGATAGTCAACACCAACCTGGATGCGGTGATCCCCTGGTACAATCAGAAGGCCGCTGGCAGACCCTGGGTGTGGCAGCAAGGCTCAGTGCCGGCCCTAAAGTCCAAAGAGACCAAGGCTTGTTTCTCTCAATGGCCCCCGTCTTCCCCCGACCTAAACCCACTGGACTATTCTGTTTGGTCATACGTCGAGAATAGCACCAACATGACCTCCTACGACACCAAAGCCAGCTTGATCGCTGCCATCTGCCGAGTTTTCGCCTAGCTCCTGCTGGTGTGAGTGGAAAAAGCATGCTCCCAGTTCCATACCCGTTTCGTGGCAGTGATTGAGGCTGAAGGTGGCTACATTGGAGAGATGTCAGCTCTACTACATAATCAAGTTACTCGAATTGGTGTTTTCAATAAATGTTTTAAAACAAAGTTGTAATGTTGTTTTCTTTAGGTCGACACTTTTATTGTTCCACCCTGAACATTCACTTGAATGTTATCTGGTCTCAACAAATCAGCTCGATGCATACAAACGATGCGCCCTTTGAAGCTCCTCAAATGCAAGATAAAATTTATTCCAAACTAATATCTTCCAGTTTAAACTCTTCAGTCTCTCTGACTAACTGTCTATCTGACTGATTCGTGTACATATCAAAACCATTTCTTTGTTACGTAAAAAGGTCAATCCTATTATTTACTGTTAAATGTTAATATTTATTCTAACATTATAACCATTAGCTCGTTTTGCTTAATCTAAATTCAGTAAATTATTTTTTTTATGTCACATCCTAACTGGCTTTAAACTATTTGCAACAGTTTGGTTTAATTTACATTCAAACGTCCTTTGTATTGTAACTGTTTTCTGTTTTTCATAACTTTTTCTTACATTCTTTCTGCTTACGAAATATTTTTGTTATATCAATGATATTGTACGTTAGTTCAATCGTCCATCGATACTTGCAGTTTCATGGAAATACTGGAAATCTAGCCTGTAATAAAATACTCTC